>NC_081295.1:32156500-32465000 GCF_030435805.1 Mustela lutreola
CTTAGTGTTTACTCAAAACAAAACCACAGATTCAAGACGATATATGCACCCCCATATTTATGTAGCATTATGTATTGTAGCCAAGATATGGAAGCAACCTAAGTGTCTATAAATAAAAAATGGATGAACCAAATGTGGTATGGAGATAAACCACAGAATATTACACAGCCATGAAAAGGATGCAGTTGTGCCATTTATGAAACATGGAGGGTATTATGCTAAGTGACATGTCACACTGAGAAAGATAAGTAACATTATTTCACTCATAAGTGGAATCTTAAAACAACAACAGGAAATGAATAAACAAACAAAAAGCCGAATCAGACCTATAGAGAACAGACTGATGGTTGTCAGAGGAAAGGGTGGTGGAGGGATGGGCAAAATGGGTGAAGGGGAGTAGAGATACAGGCTTCCAGTTACGGAATAAGTGCATCATGGGACTAAAAGGCACAGCATAGGGAATATAGTCGTTGATAAATGGTAGCTACACTTGTGGTGAACATAGCATAATGTATAAACTTGTTGACTCACTACCTGGAACACTTGGAGTTAATGTAACATTGTAGGTCAACTGTACTCAGAAAAGAAGAGCAAGGAAGTATCATTATCAGGCCAAAACAAATTATAGCTGAAAGAGGGCCATACATGTAAATGTATTTGAACATCTTATTTCAAATACGAAGGACACAGTAAAAGTATCGATAATAATTAATAATTATGTTAACAACAATGCACTGTGTGGTTTATACTGTTGTGAGCATATGTTAACTGATTTAACCCTCACAACAACTATGTGAGGTATTTTATAGCCATAGAAGTGGAAACAGGTTGAAACAAGTTATGTGATTTGCCCAGGATCTCCAGGATATGGCTAGTAAGGACATAGGAATTTGAATCAAAGTTTATGCTCCTAAACCACTATGCTATATTTTCATTTTTATTGTTTTATGGTTTCCTTTTATTTTTAAGTGTTTGAATCCACTAAAACACACACACACACACACACACAAAAACCAAAACAAAACAAAACCAGCTTCTTAGTTAAACCCCAAGCTGATAGTGATTATGTCATTTTGTAACTGGCACATATGAACGTTAAGTGGCATACGTTCTTCATACCAAAAATGCTTACTGATCAGTACAAAGCTGAGTAAGATGTAGTTCCTACCTTCAGAGAGTTTATAACCTGGCCAAAAATTAAAACAATATATAAATAACTTAAATGCATGCCAGAAACAAGGCCATTTGGAGGTTCAAAGAAAGGAGAGTACATATGATTAGAGAAATAAGAAAAAGTTTAATTAAAAAGGTTAATAGGTATTTGAAAGGTATCCTTGAAAAGTGAATAGGAAATCGGGGGGGGGGGGACATTTTGAGCAGAATGAATAGCATGAAACAAAAGCATTGGAGTTAAAAATACAGAGTATCTTCAGAGAATAGTCAAATCTAATTTGACTTAGAACGTTAGTATAATGGAGGCTTTCACGGAGAGTTTTGAACACCAGGATGAGGAATCTGCAAAGAATTAAACAAGGAAGAGCTATTATCAGGTTTTAATTCAAGGCATGAGTGATATATTTAGAGCTTTTGGGGATATTAATCTAGAAACAAATGGTAGGTGAATTGGAGAGGGAGGAGATCAGAATCAGGGAGATTAGCTGCGGTAATCCATCTAATAAGGGTCTAACCTGGGCTGATGGAATTGGGAAATTAAACACCAGCCTTCATTCTCTCATTTATTATACACTTATTGAGCATATACCATGTCAGGCACTGTTGCCAACACTGGAGATGGGTCAGCGAACAAGAGAGATGCGGCCCCAGCCCTGAAGGAGCGAGCTGAGAACATAGCTGTGTCGTAAGTGGATAAGGAAAGAAAAGTGCACAGCGTCCGTGGCACAAGACAGGACACCCTAGCCTACATCAATTTTCAGTCTCCCGACTGCCTTCCCTGACATTCTCTTATTAAGCTTTTTGGGTCTTCTGATTTATCAGGAGACTCAGATTCTAATGACCAAGTAGAACATGGGTGGGTGAAAAACACCATGTAGCCGGGGGTCTCAGTGGAGCTTCTCTGAGCTTGTGCAACAGAAACGGCTCAAGCTAATATACATGTAAGGGAAAGGAAATGATTATGAAAATAGAGGCATCTCTCTGCGATCCCTAGGTAGGAGCTAGCTGTGGCCAAACCTTGGGAAAGACTGGAAAACCACCAAAAGGCAAGAAAGCTGTTTTTTTTTTCCTTTTTCTTTCTTTTCCTGTCCTTCATGCCCAGGCACTGGCCCCCTCCCTGCTCTGCCCCTGTACACTCACAGACCCTTTTGTGTCTGCTTTTCCCTTTGGCTTTGCCTTGTTCTTTCCTTGTCACACTGGCCATCTCTATCTTGGTACACATGGCTAAATATAACACCCCCAACCAGTTTTTCTTGTCTTTAGTTGGAGAGATCTATGGACACGGAAGGCTTTACTGAATTCCCATTCTGAATTCCCAGGAGAATCCGGGGGCCAGCCACAGTCAAGAGAGCTGTATAGTTACCACTTCTAGAGCCCATGGCAGGGAAGGGAGTCAAAGGATTTCTTAAAGGGAAAAAGGCATAGATGAACTATGTGATAGGATTGTGATTTTTTTTTCTCTCCCTAGAAAACCTGTAGTTAAAGCAAGGTTGTTGTCGTTTTGTTTTTTTATAACAGATATCCTAAAGCCTAATGGTATTTGGTATTTACTGAGTATCTGCTAGGTAGCAGGTGTTTTCATAATGTATGTAATTGAGCTGCTCCTCAAACGTCCCATAGTGTCTTCACATTTACCATGGGCTACACGGTACCCAGCATCCACCATCTGATTTCTGGTAATGCCATTTTATACCCACTGCTTACTGTCAAACTTACCAGATTGTATTGTAGTTACTTGCTTTCAGATTTGGTAAGTGAGTTCCTTATGGCAGACACGTGTCTTACTTATCTGTGCATCACCAGCGCCTGACACAGAAGTTCCTGCAAGGGTGCTTGCTCGGTAACCACACTGCGTGGACTGTGAGGGAAAATCACTGTAAGCTTGGCCCGCAGGTTGAGGGAAAGTTGGGTGACAGAAAGAGAAAGGTCTGGAGGGGTAGGAGGTAGAAAGGGAGATAACTGAATAGAGTATTGACAAAATTCAGATCCTAGATGCCAAGTGGGCTAGGAGAATTCAGTTCATGTTTTTTTTTTTACAGGTTTATTGAAGCGTGTCTTTTGTTTAAAGAAATGCTGTTCATTTTTAAAAGGCAATTTAAGTGCATTTTAAACAATAAATAGTAAAGGTGCTCTTTATCACGACACTATCGAAATATGATATTTATGGTGTTTTATTTTGTCTTAACAGGAACAAGAATGGTAAGTCCAGCATCCTTAAGAAAACTTCTGGAGTCTTGTAAAGATCTTTCCTTGCTTGATGTGTCCTTCTGTTCACAGATTGATAATAGAGCTGTGCTAGAACTCAACGTGAGCTTTCCAAAAGTGTTCATAAAAAAGAGCTTTACACAGTGACTTAATATGTGTTCTATAATAAAATCAATGTGCTTTTGTAGGGTTTTATTTTACGGTTGGTTCTGTTTAGTTTATATAATGGTGGGAATGTCTTAATGTTCCATGAAGGCATTTGTAGATTTTGAAGAAAAATATGAAATTGTCCATTAAATCACGTAAAAATGTAAACGAATGTTTTCATAAAATATTGCAAGCACTTTTGTTGAAGAGTATGTGAGTGGCTCACATTATTTTTATCTTATGTTAATCAGTAATATTATTCTTTATTAAGTAATTACATGTGTAATAAAAGAGTAATATGGAAACCTTTTAACTTATTTTTAAAGGAATGTGTTGATCCAGAAAGTATCATGATATTTAAAAATAAAATTAATTTTTCACACCTCCATGTAAGGATGTCTTATTAATAAGCCTTATGACCTGACCAGTGTTTTGTTTAGGTATATACAGAATTTCCAGAATTAGTTGGGGAAAGGTGATACATTAACTCTTTGACTTGAAAATTTTAGTTTTTCCATTTTCCTTCTGACATATATACCTATTTTACTAGGTAAAATGTGACACATCTTAGCAGATTCTACTTTTTATACTGGATCATACCAGTATAAAAATATGAGCATAATCAAGAACAGAGGTAAACTGCTAAAGAAAACAGAGGTAAACTACTAAAGAAAAAACTTCCTAGTTATTAAGCAGATGCCTTAAAAATTTGCCAGGGGGAAAGGTTTAAGACTTCTGAAATATATATGTGGGTTTCATTTTATATATATATTTTTATACACATTTATATATATATATCTCATTTATATATAATATATATATAGACTACTATATATGTTTTATATATAAAAATAAATATTATATATATTTATATATTTTCCACCCCCATGGCCTAGCACCTTAAATAATTAGGAATCTGTTACAGTGGAGGAAAAACAAACAACATTGTTTTGTTAAATAGTGAATTGATTTAGTTCTGCTGCTAAAAAAGTAAACAGAAAATGTTCTGTGGTGTGAAAAGACAAGGTTTTTTCTGTTTGTTTGTTTTTTCTTTTTATTCATTTATTTTTATTTATTTGACAGATCACAAGTAGGCAGAGAGGCAGGCAGAGAGAGAGGAGGAAGCAGGCTCCCTGCTGAGCAGAGAGCCCGATGTGATGCCGGGCTCCATCCCAGGACTCTGGGATCATGACCTGAGCCAAAGGCAGAGGCTTTAACCCACTGAGCCACCCAGGCGCCCCGACAAGGCTGTTTTAACTAGCAAACTAAGTATATGGTATAACAATATTTATTTTCCCACATAGAGCAAAATTTATTTTCCCACATAGAGTTAAATTCCAACTTCTGCACATCCTAGAGTAATCCTATAGAGCTGTGCTGTCCGGTAGGATAGCAGCCACTAGCCATGTGTAGCTATATTATTTAATTGTAGTTAACTGAAATGTAATAAAAAATTCCATACTTCAGGGGCACCTGGGTGGCTCAGTCATTAAGCATCTGCCTTCAGCTTAGGTCATGATCCCAGGGTCCTGGGATTGAGCCCCACATCGGCTCCCTGCTCATCGGGAAGCCTGCTTCTCCCTCTCCCACTCCCCCTGCTTATATTCCCTCTCTCGTCTGTCTGTCTGTCTGTCTCTCTCTCTCTCTCTCTCTCTCTCCCCCTCTCTGTCAAATAAGTAAAATCTTAAAAAAAAAAAAATTCCATACCTCAGTTGCATTAGCCACATCTCCAATGTTCATTAGTCACCTGGGCTATCATATTGGATAGCATTATTCTAGAATTTCTTGTAGTCATTTAAGAAAAAGCACATTCAGCTAAAAAATAAGCGTGATTAATATATGTCTCTAGGCAATTTTTGAGGGTATTCTCAACAATATAGACATGAAAGCATTGCCCCCCCAAAGTAGTTAAGCGAGTGAATTTATACATATGACAAATATTAGGCATTCAATAAATATTTGTTGAATGAATAAGAATGTATTATTGAGTTAGACCATATAATATGTCAAACTTTAAACACGTAAAGGTTATAAATTAGTACTAGTACTAGTACTGTGTTTATTCTTTCATAGAATATAAAGAAGGTAATATTGTGACTTTTGAAATATTAAAATAGTAACAGAGTGTCCTCCACGTAAGAAACTTCTGTATGAAGGTTGCTGTCATGGCTATGACTCATTCTATCTTCTATTTCATGGCGGAAGCAAGGGGTGTTGGGACAGGTCTGGGGGTTGACCTACATTGTTACCTTCATGCACTTGGATTTTCTTTTAACTCACAAATGTATGTAAACATTTTAAGTGTTTTATCCAGTGGAACTTTTAGGAGGATGAGACTTATAAATTGACTACCAACTGGATGAAGTTGTACTTTTATCTTAAATTAGCAACTGGCATGAAGTTAGTGCTTACTTTGTGCCAGGCACACTCTGTGTGCTCTGCATTTCCTAAGTCACTGCATCTTCAAGGCAATGCTGTAAGATAGATACCATTACTTATTCCCACTTACAGTTGAGGAAACTGAGGCAAAGAAAGATGGAAGAACTTACACATGTCCACATTGTTGTTAGTGGCAGAGCCATAATACATGCCTTGGACATCTGGATTTAGGGCCAGTGATTTCAGCCCGTGTTTTACGTGTCCAGAGTGGCTTCTGACTCTAGAGCACTGGTCAACACACATTTTCTGTAACAGACTATGAGGCAAAATTAAGATTATTGTATGGGTATTATATGGTGATAGGAAAAAAAATTCCACAAAATTTTGATTGACAGAATTCAAAACATAGTATTCGAGAACAATTTTTGTGATACGGTTTTCTACCAAGAAGAACGAAATACTCTTGAGGAGGATAATATTTCACTTAGTTGGGATTCAAAGTTATTATTTCCTGTCCTCAAAATTGATTGTAAGTATTCATCTGTTAATGTTGATCTCTAGTATGATTTTACATATTTTGTCTTGGAAAATATCTTTTCATACAGATAAGTATTGCCAAGTACATATGTTAATCCATGAGAATATTTTCACTGAGCATATTTATCGCTTGGAAGGCACTGATAGAATTCTATTAGATTCTTTCTTCTTTTGGTATCTTCCTTTTAGCATGCTATTACCTTGCAGATTAATCACTTCCAGTTGAAGGTTGGGTGGAGCTCCTCAATTGCATATTTGAATAGATTTGAAAAATGTAAATTTCCTTTACATTTGCATCAGGGTCCCAAAAAACCACTGCTTGGACTTACGGTTAAAGCTCAGAAAATGCATGCTGCAGATTTGCGTGAGAATGGAGATGCGGCTTCTTGTCTTACCTTCTGATAGCACAGGAAATATATAAAGCTGCTCGGTGTTACTTTGTGATTCAAATCACATTAGTTGTCACCAAAATTACTTTAGTATGTGTTTCGCATATGAGCAATGTTCTGCTGGTTCTGTTTCCTGAGCTTCTGATTCAGTAGAATGCACATTTTAATGAGCAGTCAGTTGACCCTGCTGGTCTGAGGGCCACCCTTTGAAAAGCACTACTCCAGAATGCTCTTTGAGTCTGGAGAAACCTTTTCCTGAATTCCACATTCAGTGGGAATAACTGTTCCCAATGTTTTGCAGTATTTCAGTTCTGGGTCAAAATTCATTACAAAACAGGATCAAGTCTGCAACAAAGGCTATATCCAAAGCCAATCCGTGTTTTGTAATCATGATTGAAGGTATTTCTTCAGGTCCAGAAAAATTGCAATAACTGTTCTGAACTCAAAAACTCACGATAAAACTACCACTGTTAAGCCGACAGGCTGCAGTGTAGTAGGACAGTTCGGGATATTAAGCTTCTAAAGCCGACAGACGATTCCTGAGGCTGGTTCCGTGGCCTTCACTGCCCAGGGCAGGGTCATTAGCACAAGGTCAGGTCACATGTATTCCACAAATAGCTGCCATAAATAATACAGTAAATAACCATTGTTATTTGTATGAGTTTTCAACACTTTGCATGTTCACAAGTTTTATAAATTTGACCGACTCAGCCTTTTTCTTGCTCCCCACATATTTTGACCATCAAATGTGACACATCTTAGCAGAGTCTACTTCAGGTTGCCCTGAAGTCCTTTTTCTTAACTTCTGAGAAAATACTCTTGTCTGTGGTTTCTTTCCTGTAGTTGCTCCACACAGATTATTTGTAGAAACTCACTCTCCAGTCACTTCAGCCCTAGCACTGACGTAGCCAATAAACAACAAGAACGAGGCGGCAGCAGTAACATCTGTTGACTCAGCAAGAGCCAGGGGAAACGACTCAGAATCATGTGCTTTGTTTTTTTATTGACTATTGATGTTACTCCCAATGTCCTCAATTCTTCCAGCCACTGTTCTTGCCAAAAGCCTAATTAAATAATCGAAGCAAGTTTACTTTGGACACTTTTCTGTAGCTGATGAATCAAAAAACAATTTAATTAACTCACCATTGGTAGCAGGCTTTCCTTGTGGGGCTAATGAATGAACCACTCGGATGCTTACCTTGGCTGCAGCTTTATTTTCATTTTTCTTTTATTTTTAGAAAGACGTTCTGTAATGAGTAATGAGATTACTTGTTTCAAATTTCATTTTTCTGGCCACTGTGATGAGTACTTTATCTGATAATTCCATTGTATGTATAGTGTTCTTCCAGAACAGCTACAGTGTCATTGCTCAGTAAACACAATGCTTTGCCATCTACTGTGGTAACAGAATTATCCATACTGCACTGTGCCTAAAACACAGGAAACTCAGAGTCCACATTTTTTTTTCTTTTTCTTTTTGTTCTGGCATTATGGGTGTCCACTGGTCATAAGACATGGTGGTGTGGCAATATATGTGGCATTCAGAATGTGGAGAGTTAATGACTACATTTGTACTGTGTAAGCTGAGAGATCCGTGGGTCTCTGCCTGAGCCACTCACCCCTTTCGAGGGGGTGTGGAAGCAACCATAGACAGCATATAAATGAATGTGACTGCATTCCAGTAAAACTCTATTTGCTTATGGACACTGGAAGTTCAATTTCATGTAATTTTCATGTGTCAAAAATACTCTTCTTCCTTTGATTTATTTTATTCTTATTTATTTATTTTTTTACCATTAAAAAATGTTAAAGCCCTTTTCAAGTGGCTGTCTGAATTTGGCTGGTGGACCAAATCTTTGACCTTTGTTCTTGGATATTCCCAAATCATTACTAAGCTCAGGTGTGCCCATTCCTAATTTTATACACCACTCTCAAATCTGTTCTCAGCATTTATCTTTCTCACTTTACCATTTTAAAGGCCGAATACTATTCCATATTATATGTGTGTTATATATGTTATGATATATATAAATCATGTCACATTATCAATATACACATACACACATGTGTACAAACATACACATCCCACATAGTCTTTATCCATTTGTCTGTTGACATTTAGGTTGTTTCCATACCTTGGCTCTTGTGAATAATATGTAAATGATTGTGGAAGTGCAGATACCTCTTTGAGATCTTGATTTCATTTTCTTGGGATATATACCAAGAAGTGGGATTGCTGAATCATATGGTAGTTCTATTTTTAATTTTTTTAGAAACCTCCATACTGTTTTTCATAATGGCTATACCAATTTACATTCCCACCAGCAGTGTATAAGGGTTCTCTTAACAAGACAAAATATGTAGACTTATCTATTAAAATCTGAAGCCAAATGACCCATCGTTATTAATATTGTCAACTGACTTTTAAGTTTTTTAATATTTATTAGCATTTGGGTAAGATAAATTATCTTCCCAGTGGCTAGTAGTAGATTAAAATACTTTCCTAACTCTATGAACATAAGTAAAAAAATCTCTTAATTTAAATTTCTCTGAAGTAAGACCCAAAAAACACACAAAATGCAGAAAAACATTTAGATAACATTCCTCCTTTCTTGTTGGGTGATTAATTTGGAGCCAATATGTAAAGAAGAGAAAGTGATTTTTTTTTTAAAGAAGTGTTTTTATTTTTGGTGTTTCCCAGGAACTAACTAAAGATTGGAAACTCATATTTATAAGTATAGTAATACTAACAAAGAGATATAAAACCAAATAAAAATTTCATTTGTTTACCATGTATATTAATAATGAGTGTTTGACTTTTCATGTTTTACTTTATAGTATTAAAGGACACCTATTTCTGACTAGTAATTTTCATTTTCAAAGCCATTTATCACACATTTTTCAGTGTTATATCTAGTTTCCTCCTCTCTTAACACATTTAATACTAAATTAATATTTCAGAAGAACTTTTCTTTTCAGCCATTCTGAAAATTTTGTCAGTGACCCTTAACAGAATGTTAGCTATTGCTAAAGAACTATTTTAGCAACTGTCATATTATCCTTCCAGCCTAGTTCTCTAGCAGTACATTAATGTCAATAAGCAAATGAGATGATGATTGACAGCAATAGCTACAAGTCAAAAGGGAAAAGATAAATTACTTTAATCAGCGATCATGATTTATTATATATATATTATAAATGTGAATAGAGGCCAAGATTTTTCCTTTGGCACAGCAGAAAGTGTATTTCAGATTTTTGCCTATAAGTCTGAATTTTGGGCTTAAACTTTTGTACATAGGAATGCTATTAATGGTTTATTACATTTTGAAGGGAAAAGATAATTACGTTGAAATTGACATTTTCAAAGGAAGGAAGATTTTTATCAGTGCATTTGGTGAAGTAAATTGGTGCAGTGTTAGGTATAAAATTTTTAAGGAAAAACTTAAAAGCAAAGCAGTCATATGATCAGATAAATTGAGTAGATTACACCAAAGATAAAACAGCTCTTTCTGTTACAAATGTTACAAATGAGAATCTGCACAGACAACTAACTGAGATGTTTTAAATTTTATTTGTATAAAAATGCTGTTCAATGTCTAATGATTTTTATTGTTTGTATTATTCTGTACTTCCGAATAATAAGATAAGCTTGAGTATCTCATTAGCTCACTTTCAAAACTGATCATTTCAGGACACTGCTGAATATAATGGAAGGTTTGGGTAAATAGGTTTGTGTCTCAGCTTCTATGAAATGAGACGAGGATAAGCCTGGTAGATGAACCATCATCTATGTGCTAAACACTCACAATCCATCCTCATGTTATGAAATGACATTAGCTCATTTTAAACTCTAAAATTACACGAGTCTGCAATTAACCTGCAGACTGCGTTCACGCTGTTATTTACTTCTCTCTCCTTTCTCAGTAATTCCCCCAAATAAGATTTATTTACTTAAAGTTTGTTTGGTTTGTTACTTAAACCAGAGTTTGACACAGTGTTTTCCTGCTGTTACGTATAAGGTATCCTGTACTGTGGCATTTGGTTTTTGTAGAAGCCAATCCCTTCCTTACTAATTAGTTCCCAGGTTCTACAGATCTTGTAGCACCAAACTATTTTTGGTGAGCTAGAATGGAAAGAATCGCACAAGATGAGACAGTCATCCATCCACTTAGTCGACCATATATATGGACCACAAATATAGGTAGAGATCTCTGTACTAGTCACATGTTAGTGTGGGGGGAATTTTCCAGAATGCATATAAATAATTACAGAGCAATTTTCACAAGAGGTTATGTGCCCCCCCCCCAAAAATCTATGGTGAAATAAGCATGGGATACCATGAATTCAGCACAGCTAGGCAGATTTCTTTACTGCCGAACTTCAGAACCTTTTTATATCTAATGGATGCTGTGAAGGTGAGATGAGGTAAGGGTTGTGCTGTTTCCCAATTTTCTGTGGCATATTCGTCAACATTTCTTGGAAACTATAGTTTCTTAGGGCACTGTTTAGAAAGTGCTACTAAGCAGTATTATATGATGTCTTATAAAAAGTCTTTACCACAGGGGCACTGGGTTAAGCACCGCACCCTTGATTTCAGCTCAGGTCACGATCTCATGGTTGTGGGATTGAGTCCAGCATGAGGCTCCTTGCTCAGCAGGGAGTCTGCTTGAGATTCTCTCTCCCTCTGCCTCTCCCCCCACTTACATGCTTTCTCTTTCAAAATAAATAAAATCTTTTAAAAAAATTCACTACAGTAGCTTTTAATATACTTCTTCAAGATCATGCATCATAACTTATTTCTAATAAAAATATTTTAAATGTATTATTTAAGAGAAAGATTAGGAAGTTGACTAGCCACTTTGGTGATGTGATTTAAAAAAATATTTCTGAGCACGATTACTTTTTATTTTGGCCCAAAATTTCTAAGTCAAATTTTCTTCCTATATTAGACTTTTAGAAATGTGTTTACTTCTGGCACTTAAAATTTTGTGAATATGAATGATATAGTCTAGTCCGTGGGAATGGCTAAAGGAACTGCTGTACCATCTGAGGAATTTTATTATTTGTATGTAGGATTTCACTGTTATGCTGCTTTATGTAACATTTATATGTCGTGCTAGTCAGTAAGCTATTCTACTCATCAACTGTATAGTAATAGAAAAAGAAATTTTAGATTAACTTCCGATCAGTGACTATTTTAAAATGTTGAATATGTAGTATGTTTCAGTAACAACAGTTCAGAACTAGCACCTGTTTAGCTAGTCTGTGAATGAAAGAAGTAAGTAATTTATTACAAGACCATTTCTTCCCAAAGAAGATACTTTTATGTGAACCGTATTGTATGTGTAGTATACATAAAGTATATACTATATATAAAAACACAAGTATAGGGACATAGTATACATGTATACACACACATATGTATGTATAGTGTAATTTTATATATACACACACACGCGTATAGGGGCATCTGGGTGGCTCAGTCTGTTAAGTGACTGCCTTCAGCTCAAGTCATGACCCAGGAGTCCTGGGATCGAGTCCCATGTCAGGCTCCCTGCTCAGCGGGGAGTCTGCTGCTCCCTCTGCCTCTACCCCTTACCCCTGCTCGTGGTCTCCCTCTCTTTCTCACTCTGTATCTTAAATAAATAAAAATTTTAAAAAAAATACATACATTTCAGTCTTTTAAGTAAATATGTTTAATTAATTTTGTTAATTTCTTTTTTGGTGGGAAGTTCTGTTTCTGCAGTGTTTTCTATAGGACATTTGTAAACTGCTGCTAAGATTACAACCACAAAAGCTCGAGAATTATTAATACCAACACAGACTCTGGCACACCACTGTTCTTATTTGAGATGTTTTTGCTGACAGATACCCCAAATGGAGAATTGATAGTGTTAAAGCCCTGTTTCCTTCGCTTAAGAGTTCTAAAAATAATTCCACCCAGTAAAACCTAAAATAAATATTCATAAGTCCTTATAATCAGAAATATTCGTAAAATTGAAAGATCTGAAAAAATGTTTCTAGCATATGTTTCCTTAGCATCTGTCAGCAGTGTGTCTGACCATGTGTAGCTACATAGAAAAGAGAAAAAATATTAGACTACTCGACAACTGTTCTGCTTCCAACTTTCAAAATACCTTCTGATCCCCCTTCTATAGACATTCCTCACCAAAGTCAGGATCTCATGTCCTACTCTCAGTTCGTCACCTTGACAATGGCCTGGAGTCTGAGCAGAAGGGCATTCCAGGAGCATCATTAGGACGGATTCCTCAGCACCCACAGTCCTAAACCTCTGTAATCAGCTGCTGGCTTCAGTTTTAACTCGGTAGCCATAAATCCTCCCTCAGAAATCAATCTAGGCCATCTATTTTTTGATGTTCTGAACATTAAAACACCAAATGTTAAAGAAGGTGACTTTTGAAAACTTTTGACCAAGGTTTAACCCCCAACTCTCTGGGGAGGGAGGGATCCCTGGCTTGTAGGGCTTTCCAATTTTTGTTATGGAAATATTCCCAGTGTGACTGATTTCAGGCTTTCAGTGTGAAGTCACTCAATGCTGGGTTGGGATGAGATGCACACACTGTTCTTTTGAGTTCATGTGAACCGCCCCAGCTCACTGCTGCCAGACGGAGAAGAGGCATCAGAAGCTGTCGCTAGTTTTCCCTCGAGGTTGCATTATCCGTGGTCAAGAGATCCTTCAAAAACAAGGACATTCTTCCTTGCCACTGACTACATTGTAAGAATAAAGTTAAAACAAACTTTCCGAAACTGTTATCGAATTGTCACTAGTAGGAAAATTAAGAATACTAAGAAGAAAAACTTTGCAAAAACTTACAAGGAGAAGCAAATTATTTTTGCTGATGTAAATCTGACATCAGTCATGTACATTGATAGAGCGTTGTGGGTTTGGGGGATTATAATTTTAAAAAGAAATTCCCCCATATTTCCATGGACTTTGAAAATGATATCCCCAGATAAATTGTGACATTTCCTTTCTGCATGTCAGTGCAATTTTACATTATGAAATTGTCATGGAGATTCATTACACCTATTTTCCAAACACAAATGACCATAACTCAAATATGTACCTATCATATACTGAACTCTAAACTGCATAATAACATTCTATCACTAATGTATATGCAGTCACGTTGACAAGCTATGTACACATTTTTTTCACCAAGATTCTTGGAACCTCAGAATTTTTACTTTTGATATCTTTCTGTCTCAGGAACTGGGTTTTTGGTCCAGATTTGGAGGCACTTATGTACTAGCCTTTATCAGGCTACGATGAATAACAACCTGAAAAGTATCATAACATCTATTTCTTATGCAGCACGTTAGCTACTGTGGGTTGGTCGCCATGGCTGTCCTCCATGATGTGGTTCAGGTGCAGGTGGGCTCCATCCAGGACCCAGACTGATGGAAGACCCTACCTGGGATCTGCCCTTCTAGTCAAAGGACATTGATGGAAGAGAACTGGCAGCAATGCGAAATGCCTCTCATAGTGTCCAAATGGATGCAATTTTTATTATAATTTAACTCGTTGTTAAATTAACTCGTTGTCCCTAGAATTATGGCAGGGCAATCGAATCTTCATTTTTTTTTTCATCTCCCACCCTATTAACAAAGGGATTGGAGGTAAAGTAAGAGAGTACAGTTCTCTTTGTTTTTCCTCTTAATATTCAAACTGATATTCTTCCATTACTCTGAGATTTTCTGGTTTGAACATGATCATATGTAAGAATCATCTGGGAGCTTGTTTAAAATGTAGACTTCCAGTCCCCAAACCCCTGGAGATTCCAAGCCTAGACAGAACCCAGAAAACTACATTTCTAACAAACACCCCAGGTGTCCAAACTGATCTAAGCAGTACAGGTTCTATAAATTATATTGATAATAACAATAATAATAACCCTATATAGTGAGATACCATATACTATAATGTAAAATTAGTTAATACCATTCTTCCCAATTAAACATTCCTTATTTGGTGGTTGTATTTCGTCTTCGTGAATTTAACTTTAAAAAAAACCCATATTTAGGTATGTGCCATGGCGAGCACTGTGAGTTGTGTGAGACTGATGAATCACAGACCTGTACCCCTGAAACAAATAATACATTATATGTTAATAAAAAAACATATTTAGTATATTGGACTTCTGTAAGTGATAGAATTATGTTCATATGTAAGTCTTAGAAATGTGGAAATGAAATATCTTCCTATTCCTTTGAAGTGAATGTGCTTTGATTGTATTTGATTCTCCAAATCCGCAGGATAGATCCACCCCAGATTGAAATACTACAAAATTATAACTACTGCTAGATGGTGACATCCAGTGTCCCTGTTTCTCCCCTTGCTTCCTCACAATCTAATCTCCACACCTACAAACTGCTTTTAAAACATCCTCCCATAATGTCCTTTTCTCTGCTTAAAACCCTCCATCATAAAAACCAAAACCCTTATGCTCTAGGCTCTTCTCTCCCAAACTGCCGCCCTCGCCTCCGCACCTGCTCCTTGCTGCAATGCTCTTCCCCGAGGGTCTTCTCCGCTCCAGACCTTGCCCTCCTCGGGGCTCCGCTCCAGTACTGCCTTATGGACCATCTGATGAAGTAGCATATTCTCTACCCCATCAGTCCCTCGCCTTTGCACCCTACATTCTTGTCGAGGGCACTTACGCCTCTTTGACATACTATATGTGGATTTGTATCCACCCCTCTATAATTTTTATCTCAATAAGAACAAGGACTTTGTTCTGTTCACTGCTCTGTCTCCTGGGAAGGAGACTAACACCTGGCACAGAATAGGGGCTCAGTAAATATTGCTTGAACAAATTTTGGAGATTATACACCGCGTGGCCTGTCGCCAGGCTAAGGCAAGACTATTAACATCCAAGTTTTATAACATAGGCAATGTTGTTAAAGGCAGTTTTATTTTCTCTTAATTTCCCATCTATTTTGAAAGTCACTTCAATTTATTACTTTTAGATTTACCATCCCTTTTGCAAAGTCTCTTCTTTCCACCTTTTCCTAGTCTATTTTCTAATTATGTGTGATACTTTATTTTGAATTATGGCAATTTAAAGATGATATTTCATTTCAACAAGTTTTAATTACTTAATGGAAATAGGAAACTCCAACTATGAATTCAATGCTGGTGAAAGGCACCAGATTTACACCCCCATAAAACTGAGCACTTATCTTCATGTGATACATATATGGGATAGGTATATGAATGTGGAATAGCGTTCACACTTTCTTTGGAAAACTCGAAATCTTCCTGATTAAAAGACAAACTAAAGAAATAATTTATTTCTCAGCATCCTCTGAGACATGCCCTCTGAAAACAACGTATTTATCGGTAGAAGTTTTTAATGCCATAAAAATTTGCCTGACTGGGGCACCCGGCTGGCTCAGTCCATAGAGTGTGTGACTCTTGATTTCAGGGCTGTCAGTTCCAGCCCCACCTTGGGCGTAGAGCTTATTTTTTAAAAAAAAAGGAAAAAGAAAAAAAAAGGCCTGACAGGATTAGAACTGATATTGAGACAATAGGTCTAAAGCTCTTTGAAAACTTAAGAAAATAATAGCTTTGCAATGTTTACAACATTTTTAGTAAAAGGAGATTAGACTGGGGCAGTGGGTAGCTCAGTTCGTTAGGCATCCAACTTGATTTCAGGTCAGGTCATGACCTTAGGATCATGAGATCCAGCCCTGCATCACACTCAGTGTGGAGTCTGCCTGAGAGATTCTCTCTTCCTCTCTCTCCCCTTTTGCCCCTCCCCCCACTTGTATGTGTGTGTGCTCGCTCTCTCTCAAATAAATATAATCTTTTAAAAAAAGATAAGATTAGACCACATTCAAACCGTCCACTTATTTGGACATTGACCCCTCCTGGCCTACATTTCCCTAATTGTTACTTGCCACCTGGTCTGGTGCCTGAAAATTACTGTATGTGCCAGAACACGGTCAGGAATGAAGGTTGGGGTCTCCCCACCAACTGAAAAACCAAGACCGGCAGAAGTGCTTGCTAAAGGCAAAGGGAATACCAATGGGGAGGGGAGGGAGGTAGTCATGAATACCAGCCATGACCACGTGACCAGTTACAGAAGTAAAGACTGTAATTGCCATGAATACTTTATTTACTTCTTTATATATATTTTTTCATTTATTTCATTATGAATATGTTTGTGTACATATTTACATGGCAAAATAACTTTCAGTCTCTCATTTCCTTATTATGTAATATAAGATGAATTGACTTTAGATCATAGTATTTAAGTATTATTAATTTTACAGCATAGTATTTACATTACAGGATATCATGAAAAGTAAACATCATTTCAGGACTGTGTGTTTTCTGGGGAAAATGTTAGTGGGTTTTTGGTTGTATACAGGATAATTGTATCATGTTAGGTGGAATTGTGACCTTATTTTTTTTTTTTTTTTTGAAGGTTAAGTGCAGTTGCAAAACGTGTATGGATGCCAAGTTTATAAGGAGTACACATGTGATGGTTAATTTTATGTGCCAATTTGGCACCACTAGGTGTCCAGATATTTGATCAAACATTTGGGATGTATTCTTAGTTTTTGGATGAGATTAACACTTAAATTAGTAGACTTCGAGTAAAGCAAAAGGCCCTCGGTAATGTAAGTAGGCCTTATCTAATCAGTTGAAGGGGTGAATAGAACAAAAAGCTTGGCCTTCCCCAAGCAAGGGAGAATTTCTCCAACATGCTGCCTTTGCCTTTGGGCTTTCTCTGCAACATTAGCTTTTCCTGGTTCTACAGCAAACCAGTCTTTGGACTCAAATTAGAGCACTGGTTCTCTTGGGTCTCTACTCTGTCAGCATTCCCTAAGATTTTGGATTTGCCAACCTCAATAATCCCATGAGCCAATTCCTTTTACTATTGTATAAATATCTATACGTATATACATATCCCATTGGCTCCATTTCTCTGGAAATATACTTCCCTACAAGGCCAAAAAAGCTTGTGACCTACAAATTATATACAAGAAAATAAAGACAGCCTATTGACTGTATTCAAAACATTGCATATGTACTAATGACCATGTCATATGATCATTTAAAGCTACCAGCAGTTTTCAATATATAGATACTTTATAGGAGAGATCTAGCCACTCACTGAGGTTTAAATGTATAGGCTTTCTATCACCATGTACTTGCTTATCTTACAAATATCTATTTTTAAAGGTTTTATTTATTTATTCGACAGACAGAGATCACAAGTAGGCAGAGAGGCGGGCAGAGAGAGAGAGGAGGAAGCAGGCTCTCAGCTCAGCAGAGAGGGACTCGATCCCAGGATCCTGAGATCATGACCCGAGCCGAAGGCAGCGGCTCAACCCACTGAGCCACCCAGGCGCCCCACAAATATCTATTTTTAAATAAGCGTCATTTTGGTGGGACTTTTACTTTTCTTTTTTTTTTTTTTTTTTTTTTTTTGCTTTTTTTATTTTTTTATTTTTTTATTTTTTTATTTTTTTAAATTTTTTATTTTTTATAAACATATATTTTTTATATACATATATTTTTATCCCCAGGTCTGTGAATCACCAGGTTTACACACTTCACAGCACTCACCAAATCACATACCCTCCCCAATGTCCATAATCCCACCCTCTTCTCCCCAACCCCCTCCCCCCGGCAACCCTCAGTTTGTTTTGTGAGATTAAGAGTCACTTATGGTTTGTCTCCCTCCCAATCCCATCTTGTTTCATTTATTCTTCTACCCACTTAAGCCTCCATGTTGCATCACCACTTCCTCATATCAGGGAGATCATATGATAGTTGTCTTTCTCTGCTTGACTTATTTCGCTAAGCATGATACGCTCTAGTTCCATCCATGTTAAAAAAACAGACACATAGATCAATGGAACAGAATAGAGAGCCCAGAAATAGACCCTCAAGTCTATGGTCAACTAATCTTCGACAAAGCAGGAAAGAATGTCCAATGGAAAAAAGACAGCCTTTTCAATAAATGGTGCTGGGAAAATTGGACAGCCACATGCAGAAAAATGAAATTGGACCATTTCCTTACACCACACACAAAAATAGACTCAAAATGGATGAAGGACCTCAATGTACGAAAGGAATCCATCAAAATCCTTGAGGAGAACACGGGCAGCAACCTCTTCGACCTCTGCCGCAGCAACATCTTCCTAGGGACTTTTACTTTTCTATGAACTTGAATATTTAGGGTACTTTTTCCTTGAAGACTTTTTTTTTTTTTTTTTTTTTGGTAAATTCTGTGAGTTAACATGCTAGTGTTACTGCACAATGAAATCTATTTTCAACTTTATGTATTACCAATAATGGTAACTTAATTTTTTAAATAAAATAATAGAATATGTTTTTGTCATGTACAGTCCTACCTAATATCTGTAGACTGTATACAAACTAAGAAGATAAATAAAAATCAGATTTAAATACGTTGACTACTATCTTGTTTAAATCAATTACATATGATGTTGAACCACAGAAAAAAGTAAACAATTATGGAATATATTTTCTGAATCATTTCAGAAGCTTCTGTGAGATACCAAGGGTTTGTAGAACAGTTTACAAAACAACATACAAGAAATTAGAATATAGCATTAGTAGGCTTCCTGCAAGAAAAAAAAGGAGCGATTTTTGAAGTTCCTTCAAGGACAAAAGATAATGGATGTTTTTATAGTTTGCATCTGGACTAACTCTATTAGCATCATTAGTGGTAATGTATTCCAGAAGCCATTTAATGTAATTATGCAGATAATATTTTTTCGTTAGGAATGTTGTGGAATTTCAAATAAGTACATTTTTTAGATGAAATCTTTTAATCTTCTAAGAGTTGTTTCCTAGAAAAATCTATTACCTCTACAGTAAGAAATAGGGAAACTGTAGGTTAAGAGACTAATAACGTTCACTTTTGTAACTCACTTACATGATGATATAACCCATTTTTTAAAGTTGCTACCTCAAGCTAGAAAAGAAAGAGTTCTGCAAGTGCCCTTACTTTTAAGTCTTAGCCTAGACAAGTTTAAAATACATTAAAGTACATTGATTATAGTAGACACTTTATTTTTCTTCAATCCTATTTTTCCTGTTCATGCTACCTTTTAACCTTTCTTGTACCATCATCCTGACTTTCTTTGGGAAAACACCTCTCAGACGAGGGGCATGTGGTTTAGACGAAGCTGATTCCTTAGTTTTAGAAGCTGGCATGTGAACTCAGGACGGACCAATCAGAGCACGGCAGCTCTTTCCACACGCACGCGCACATGCACGTGGCCAGGGGCACACACCACACTCTGTTTAAAAAGAATGTGCAATAAGACTAATTCTGGACCTCAAGTGGAACTCTTCAGGATAAGGCTCATTGTAGGACAGAATACAAGCCTAACTTTGATCATCTAGCCAGCAGGCTTGGTCACCAGAATGAGTTCACCTGCCAGGAGATGAGGTGAGCCCGACTCTGTTCCACTGGTGCCATTTGTCCTTCTGTGTCCAGTCATTTCAGAAGTTTTACGCTGTATGATCTAATACATTTCTTGTTTTGTTTTTGTTTTGTTTTATTGTATGGGTTTTTTTTTTTTGGGGGGGGGGGAGGTTAAGCCCGCTTTATTTAGTTTCAATGACTTGTAAATGGAAGAGTTCTAATAGTCAAATACTAGTATTCTGAAAAAAATATTCTTACAAGTGACTACTCCTCCCACCCATTTCCTATAAAGAGCAAGTTTCCTTTGCCTTTTCCAGTTGTTCCCTCTGTCAAGCATCAGCCCACTTCTTGGGCCACATCACATCTCCTCATCTTCTTAAACTCTGCTAAATTGTTTTCTTATATTACTCTTCTTAGCTTTGAGTTCTCCTCCAGC
Organism: Mustela lutreola; assembly: GCF_030435805.1. Classification (NCBI taxonomy): domain Eukaryota; kingdom Metazoa; phylum Chordata; class Mammalia; order Carnivora; family Mustelidae; genus Mustela; species Mustela lutreola. Next base: position 32,177,200 of record NC_081295.1, read on the forward strand.
TAAGAATTCTGTGTCACCTTACACATAAAATTCATATGCTTCTGCTGTCCTGGAAATTGGTACAGATTTGGGGGCTCAGATTATAAACTCCTTGTGGCAATTATAAATATTACTAAAACTACCAGAGGAGTTCAGGGTTCCCCACACACTTAGCCACGAGGGCAGTGCCATTTGGACTGGTCACTTGAAAAATTTCATCTAGTGTACAGCCTCTTTTGCTCACAATTGACACACCTCAGAGGACTGCGGGTTGGGCAGGAACGAGACCCTAAGAATGTTTAGATATTTAGTTTCACTAAGATGAAGAGCTGGTGAGACTTCCTTTTGTGAGTTTTTTGTTTTTGTTTTTTTTTTATGCCTTCCCCTTATAGCACAGGTCCATTCCCAAGTTACTCTTTCTCTCAGTTAGTTATTGCTACACTGTAGTTCCCTCAAAATGTATGGCTTGAAGCAATATGATTTATTATTTCTTTTTTTTTTTTTAAGATTTTATTTGACAGACAGAGATCACAAGCAGGCAGAGAGGCAGGCAGAGAATGAGGAAGAAGCAGGCCCCCCGCTGAGCAGAGAGCCCAATGCGATGCAGGGCTGGATCCCAGGACCCTAGGACCACGACCCCAGCAGAAGGCAGAGACTTTAACGCACTGAGCCACCCAGGCGCCCCATGATTTATTATTTCTCACGGTTCTGGATTGTTCGGCCAATCCTTCTGCTCTTGCCTGTCGTCACCCGTGGCTGCATTCAGCTCGCTGATTGGCTGGGCTTGGGTTCAGCCAGGTTGTTGGCTGAGGGACTTTATCCTTCCTCCCCCCTCAGGGGTTTCAGGAGTTCAAAAATAGAAGTGACATGGACTCTTGAATCTTAGTTTTGCAAGCCACGTAGAGTTGTTTGCATGGCCGTGTTTTCTTAATCAAAGCCAGGGCCTGGACCAAGGACTGAAGGTCGGGGTCTGACACCACCATGCAGGAGAGCATGGCAGAAACCTCACTCCAGCAAAGTGTGCGGCATGGGGGCTATTGTCAGAACCACCTCTGGAAACAACCTATCGTTTTTATTCATAGCTGGAGAAAGAAACTACCTTTTCATATCCCAATTCTCTCGATACTTGTAAGTAGAATCCTTCTTGAACCATTTAATACTTATAAAAGTACTCAAAGTGAACAAATAATGCTTCCGTGGGGAAATAAATATTTCTGAAGTGGCAAGTATTGAGACATACGGGTATTTATAAGTACACACATATGGTAGTATTGGGCTTTTATACACAATGAAGCTGATAATTTAAAATATATGGGTTTTGCTTATTGAAAAAGGCAAAATGTGAATATTGCAATTGCTGTCCATTCTGCCTTTCACAATGTCCCAGCATAACTGGTTTAGAATAGCCATACAGGCCTTTGAGCCAATTGCATTATATAAGTCTGAAAAGGATAGCAGTGTATCCAAAAATGCCTGTCTTTTGCATTTGAGATCTTTAACATTTTTTCTACAAAGTGTGGTTTATTCAAAAATTTCAAATCATTTTTTAAAAAGATTTTATTTATTTGACAGGCAGAGATCACAAGTAGGCAGAGAGACAGGCAGAGGGAGAGGGGGAAGCAGTCTCCCCACTGAGCAGGGAGCCTGATGTGGAGCTCGATTCCAGGACCCTGGGATCATGACCTGAGCCGAAGGTAGAGGCTTACCCTACTGAGCCACCCAGGCGCCCCAGTTTCAAATCATTTATATAAAATTTTAAAACATGAAGAAATCTTAAGAATAAAAACATCTGCTGGTGCACCTGGCTGTCTCCATTGGTGGAGCACGTGACTCTGATCTTGGGGTCGTGAGTTCGAGCCCCATGTTGGGTTAGAGATTACTTAAAAATAAAATCTTTTTAAAAAGAATTAAAAAGGGGCGCCTGGGTGGCTCAGTGGGTTAAGCCGCTGCCTTCGGCTCAGGTCATGATCTCAGGGTCCTGGGATCGAGTTCCGCATCGGGCTCTCTGCTCGGCGGGGAGCATGCTTCCTCCTCTCTCTCTCTCTTTCTGCCTGCCTCTCTGCCTACTTGTGATCTCTCTCTGTCAAATAAGTAAATAAAATCTTTAAAAAAAATTTAAAAAAAGAATTTAAAATATGTGTAAGAATACAAAGAAATGAATAGGTGGAAAACACTAAATTCAGGATAGTAGTTACCTCTGTTGGAGAAGAGAGAAGTCCACCAGGGAGCCAAAAGTGAGGGGCAAAGAACATACTGACAATGTTCGATTTCTCAAAGAAATTGGTAGGTACACAGGTATTCGTGATCTAGTTTTCTAGATCATTCTATTTGAGAAGACTGAAAAATTATGAAGAGAAGTCTATACTTTATCATTTGATTAAGGTGCCATTCAAATCTATGCTACCTGAAACTGTTTCAGAAATAATTGTTTAACTGGTTTCTAAAACGTTGCTTTACTACGCAGATAACCCTAATGACTCAGCCCCCATGCTGTACTATTTTAAAGTAGCTCTTTCTCTTCCTTCCAAATGAGCTGTGCTGATGACAGGCAGAGAGAAGAGGCAGGCCACACGGGCAGCTCCCTCACTGGACACACACATCCTCTACCTCAGACTCAGTCGTCTCTCCCGTCCACTGGGATGCCCCTGAGAGGTTTTTACAGGATGCATTTTGTAAAATGTTTCAGAGGGTGGTGTGGGCTGGGAGTAGAATGTTTACATCTGAAGAAGTGCTTGGGAAAGGACTGTAGAAACTTTAATGCCCTTAACAAATTAGGATTAAGTCGTATTCTGACAACGAGGGCAGAAAAAGAGCTTCTCATTTTTTCTCCCAGGATCCCCCGGATATTCATTTCTAAGAAACACTTTCAGGTGAAAAGTTTCTTTTTCTTTTCTTTTCTGAAAAATGGAGCTTCCAAGGAAAAAAATCAAGGACATCTGGTGAGCTTGACTTACATGGGAAGTGGGAAATAAAAGCAATGTAGATTGACTATCTGTGGTATACGAAAGAGGAAGAGAAATTATATGAAGTCAGTTCATGCTCTGTCTTTGAAAACAGGCACTCTCTGTGACTTTACACCACATTCTAGGGAATACTGGCAGACCCACGTTCCACTGACCTCTATTCAAATTGCTTTTCTTTCTTCCTAACTCATAATCATACAGTAAACCATTCCTTTTTTTTTTTTTTTTTTTTTTTTTAAGGCTAGGAAATGTTGGAGAGGGGGGTTGCACACTTTTACTGGGAAGTAGTCTTAAATGTAAGTAAATATATTATCCTCCAATCTAACCTGTCATTGTTTTCGACACTTGACCTGTTAAATAAGGAACATTGCATGTATATCTAAATTTCCTCAAAACAGACTTCTTCTTTAACTCCCCTAAAGCAAGGTAAGATTTGGATGAAAATATGTGATACAAAATACATGAAGAAAAAAGGAAGCCACAGGCTTTTGCAGGCCTTCTTTTGGGAACTTAAAAGAACCTTGGCTATGGCCTGTCTATAAAAGTTTCTCTACATGGTCGGCATCTTCTGTGTATGAAAAATTTGAGACCTCTGATATATGTTCATTTTCTCTCCGTTCCAACTCTTTCCAGCTCAGTTACATTACAGAGACGTCATTTAGAAAAGGGCCTGGCATCTGATAGGTGCTTCATTTTTATTAAATTTGAATTGTATTGAAATTAAATTGATTTAACCAGCTTAGCCTTAGAGGTAAGTTCAATAAATAGATAAGTGTTGCTAAAAAACCTGCTACCCTGATGACTTCATGATACTGTGTGTGTGCACATGTGAATGAGAGAGAGAGAGAGACTAGTGAAACTAGTACATCGCCAGCTGAACACAATTTCTTTGTTCCTGTCTCTTTCTCCGTATCCATCTGATTCCCCAAGAATGTAATCATGGTCTGGCAATTTTTTTTTTCTCTCTCCTCTTAGTGCCTACAGCCACATCGGCACCATCATCTGCCTTCTTTCTCAGCCTTCCCTGATAACTTTGAGTCAGGTGTCTCCCCACAGCCCCCTCACCAACCTCTCTGCTTTTATCCTCTCCAATCTATCTGATGCATCGCGCCAACTCTCTTCCTTTCTGAAGCATTATTTTCATCAGATCATTCCTCTACAATGGCTCTTAATTGCCTTTTGAATCTAATTAAAACTTCTTCAAGATCCTCTACCAATTAACTCTATACGCAGGCTCCTTTAGCAGCGTCTCATGGCAGCGCCGGCTCCTGTTCTCAGGCCCAGCGGACCAAACCTGCTCACCCTCTGCCTTTTCCTGCTTCCCTGGTCTCGCCCAGTGCCAGCTGCCTCCTACCTAGAGTGCCCACTCGACTTCCTTCTTGTTTCTGCCAAAGCTCTCTCTCTCTCTCTCTCAAAACAGAAAAAAGAAAAATTGCTAAATTACCTTTCCCTTCCAACTTTGATTATTCTAACGAAGAATCGTAATGGATTGAACACGGGTCTATCCTGTTGGAAATGCGTGTGTTTTCATGTACCTGCATTATCAACGGCTTGTTGCAGGGAGCGGTGCCCACACATCTTGGCTCAGGGACTCCACGCATTTGGAAGAAGTCCTGCTGTTCTCGGGCTATTGGTTTGGCTTCTCCCACAACTAGGTGAAGGTGCACCTAGTGTTCAGTGTTTGGCTCAGGCCGGATAGGCAGGATCCGGAACGTCTCGGTGCCACCTCACTTTCCTTCTTCGCTGGCAAAGTCCTCTGCCCTCCGCGGCCTTGGGCAGCCTGGGCCGCCTCTCTCCCCCCACCCCCGGGAGCCAGACAGGGGAAGCCTCTGGGGCCTCCAGGCCTTCAGAAGGTAACCATTGAGGCGAGACCCCGTGGAGCACTGCTGGGACCACAGGGCGGAGGATCTGAAGGCGTAGGTCATTTCTCGGTCGGGCCACCTCGTCATCAGCGCGAGGTGTCTTTGCCGGGTCCCGGGGGGTGTCCCGATCGTGGGGCCCCGGGGGCCGGCGACCGCCTCCTGCTTCCCCACACCTCCTGGGAGACAAAGTGTAAAATTGGTCCTGGCACGCGTCCTCTGCCCCGCGTTGTCAACAAGAGGAAGAAGGGGGCAGCTCAGAAGCGGCCCGGGGCGAAACCCTTGCTCCGCCGGTACTTCGGGCGCCCCGAGCGCGCCCGCGCCTTCGGCCGCCTGCGCGGGGACCTGCGCGCACACTTGGCCTTAACTGCCCTCCAACCCTCCTTCACCTCCAGAACACCCGACCCGAGACTTCTGGCGCTGGCGGGGAAACGCCCAGAACCTCTCCCTCTACCCTAGCGGGCTGGGCGCCCCAAGAGGGCCTCCTCCGGACGCAGGCAAAGGGAGGGACCTGACAGGGCCACTCCTCCTACGCCCAAGTGACAGAGGGACGCCCCCAACCCCGACACCCTGGCCGGCGGGGGAAGAACTTTAGGGTGGTGAAGGACGCTTCGAGTGGGCAAGGGTCCTCTGAGTGGCGAAGGGTACCCCAGAGTGCAGGACAGGCTTCCGCCACAGCGCCCCTCCGGGGAACTCCCAGGTGTAGCAGAGAGCCTGTTGGGTCCAAACTGTCTTTATTTTCCAAGTTCAGTGACTGGATGTGTCGTGCGACCACTGGAGCTCTCCACAGGTGGGGGCCGTATCGATTGGAAAGAACCTGCTGGTGGCTGGTACTATAGTTGCTGTTGCTGATTTATGTATATATGTGACTGGCTTTAAGTATATGACCCCAGTATTCTCTTCTTGACTAATGCAGGGTGCTGTGAATGACACCCGACAAGGACGCTATAAATGCCAAGAGGTTGTAAGATGTTAAAACAAAACAAAAGCAAAAACAAAAACAAAAAACAAGAAACAAAAAATGGGGAGGAGGAGTGGTTTCCTGGAGTGCTGGACTGGTCCTGGAATCGCAGCGGAGCAGTAAGCGCTGGGATTACTCTTGTGGGGCGCTGAAGGCCTAATGATGGTTTTAGCCACAAGCCAAAGCCTGAACATCCTAATACAACAACAACAACAACAACAAAAGTCCACTGCCGTGGTAGCCTGAGTTAAAATAATCGGAATCACTGGTCCTTTCCTAGATAATACAATTCAGATGGCGATCCCTGCATTTTTTCTTTCTCCACACTGATAGTCATAAGGCTACGTCATTACTTTTAAGCTGAAAACATATTTTGCTGGAGAGTCACAGCAGAGGCCTCCAGGGGAGTTGGCGACAACAGAACTTCACATTGGTTTTGGGTACATTATTTCGGGTACATTATTTCATTTGAGCCTTACTTAAATCCTGTTGGAAAGAAAGAAGTGGCATTATCCACATCCTGCAAAAGAGAACAACAGATTTGGGCTTGTCGACTGACTTCTCGGTGGCGCAGAGCGGGTACAGGAGCGCAGGCCCATTTCCATGAGCCTGCTCCATGAGCACTGCCGCAAGCTGTCTTGGGTCCGTGTTCTCTTCTCCCTTTTTATCTACGATATTTGGGATAAAAGCAGAGGGAGAAATCACCGTTCCTCGTGAGAATGGCTTATAGTGTGGGAGAAGGACTAATTCACTGGGCTCTAAAGGAAACAAAATTCAGCTCCATATGCTGAATTGATGCTTTTGGTAGGTATTTATTTGGGGGGGGGGCGGTGTCCCTATTCTGCAAAGCTTTTCCATGGATAGGTCTCTGTTCAAGCAACAGCTAAAAACTCACTTTTTGAAACCTAAGACTGAACAAACCTACTATACAGAAAGAAATCACAGGTGTAACCTGGGCTGAATTACTGAGCACACTGTCCTCTAAGTATCTTACTCATTTTTGTATTAACCATTGCTTCTAACCTGGTATTCTGGTCTCGATGCCCCTAAAGGACCAGGACTTCTCTGGGAGACTGAAAAGACCTGCCAAAGTCCAAACACGTAGGGACCCGAAGGCTGGGGAATAATTCTTTCTTCTTACCTTTTTGGGGGGAACCTTTCTGTTATAAAATGTATGATCTTTCCAGATGAAGCATTTCAAATCCCCACTCGGGAATTACCTAGAACCGGATGTTTAGAAACCTCTGTATGAGTCATATGTATAAAGTCACTTTCAAGAGTATTTGGCTGGGGGTTGAGGGAAGGAATGTAGAGTGAGGAGGGAGAGGAAGAGGAGGGGGAAAGCAATGGGATCCAAACAAAACATTGGAACGGATCAGGAGGCTGTAAAATCGCGAGTAATTCCGAGACGACGCCACTGTGGGGCGCCAAAGTTCTACTCGGCTAAGGCCTGCGGCCGCGGTGCGAGGTGCGAGGACAGGAGTCCTGGAGAACAGATGCACTGGGGGAAGAAAAGAGGGAGGAAGGAGGGAAGGGAATGGAAAGGAGGGGTGGGAATGGGGTGTCCTTTATTCTCGAGTTAAACTCGCCGGGGAGACTTGATTACATAACAAGTCTGTGCGTGGTGGAAGAAGACTTTGTTGGAAGGAAAGAAGGCGGGTGTGAATGGGGGGAGAGCGCTGAGAAGACAACCTCAGGCCACTGAGCTGACCGATGCGGAACGCAGACGCGCCTCTTCGCTACAGACATTCTTGGGCTTCTTCCCAAACTGGGGCCACGACCTCTTTTAAAGGGGCGTGTGAGGAGGGAGAGAGATGAGGAGTGGATCCGCTCCCCACAAACACACCCGCTACCCCCCGCCCAACTTCCTCGCCCCCCACCCCGATTTGGGGGGGCTGCGGCCACGGGGCCCCGGGGCGCTCTCTCCCCCAGGGCGCTGCGGGGTTGCCCAACTCCGCCTGCAGCCCCCGAGGACTCCTCCGCCGGGATAAAGGGCGGCCTCCCTCCGCCTGCGAGCGTCCTGAATGCTCAGCCGTCAGCTGCCGGGAGGCGCTGATTTCATTCCCGCGCGGCTCTAGCGGCGGGCGGCGAGGGGCGGAGGGCGGGCGCTGGCGGGGCGGGGTGGGGGTGGGGGCGGGGGGCGGGAGGCTGCGGCCGAGACCCGGGGAGGCTGAACCGCCGAGCCCCGCCTGGGTTTATTACATCCCAGCCACCGGCAAAGGTTAGGAACGCGCATTTAGAGACGGGATAATCCGAGTTTAAATATTAACAGTAAAAGCAGAACCGGTGGAATATTTACCTAGAAACTGAGCAGATCTCCTTTTGCCAAGGGAGAGGAGCGCGGAGGAGGCCCGGCTCCCAGGCCTGCGGCTCTGGAGCGGCGCTTCCCCGCGGGGTCCCCTGGCCGGCCAAGACCCACCTCGGAAGCTTCCTCAGATTGTGGTTAAGGGGGAGGGTCGCGGACCCCCTCGTTTTGCCAAGTCGATCTGAGTCTGCGGAACTAGGTCCAAATCTTCTGCTTTGTCATATTCTCCTTTTTAAGGGTCTCCCCGACCAACACAAAAGGTGGAGGAAAGTACGTTGGATCAATAGCAAAGATTGTTATTTAGATAACGAATTAATCTCCCTGTTATAATACTTTTATAGTGAACTTTGCACCCCGTCCATAAGAAAAAGGAATTTAAAGGAAAAAAAAAGTCTCAAACAGGATTAAGGTTTTAATTACAATTCCCTATCGAAATAGTATGTTTGATGAGCTGATCTTATCAATTAATAGTAACATTAAAGCTCAAGAAACAGATTCACGGAATATATGCTTAAGGGCGTCTTTTAAAAGTAATCGCACCCAGGGAACTAGCGGGGCAGCAGGCCAGCGATGCGGCGTCGAAGCCGGTTTCAGATTCGCGTCTGCTTGGACTCGGCCAGTGCGGGGCGCGCATCTGGGGCTCAGGCTGGGGCGGGGGCGGCGGGCCTGGGAGACGCGGCCGCGCGGGGTGGGAGGGAAATAATAAATAACGAACGCCTCCTCCAAGCTGAGGCCCACATCAAAGTTGGGGCCCCGCAAGGACCGTGCAGTTCACTGCGTTTGGGTCACCGTTATATTCCAGGGGCAAATAAAGTAATTTGAACATGCACCAACAGTTTTCCATAAAATACGAGTTAAAAGAAGTAATAGAACTAATCACTGTCTCCTCAAATCAAGTAGAAAACATTTCAATGCACTAATTAGAGTAATTAGAATAATAAGCCTCTGCCTATATGTGGTAAGACAATGTGTACAAACAACTTTATTTAATGTATACTGGTAATCAGCGATGCGTGCCTGCTTGAATGCTTAGCGCAATAAAACTACCCTCCGTCCGCCCAAACAATCAAATACAAATTAGTTTAATGATTGTGCCTGCTGAATGTCTTAGAAATCCACAGGCAGAGGCGAGTAAATAGAAGCATCCTTGTTTGCGTGTGTCCCCGCCCGGGCTGGCCGCGGGGCCCGGTGAGTGGCCGCGGGCTGGCGCGGCGGGAGCGAGCAGGAGGCCCTGCGCGCCCGGCACAGGCCGGGCCGGGCGCCAACACCGACCTGCGCCCCGCCAGAGCCCCTGCTTCCGTCCCTGGCGGCCCTCCCAGCCCTCCTCAGACAGCTGCCCGCCCCCGTGGCCCCGCCGCGCCCCCAGCCCCCAAGAGCCCCCGTTCCCCGCCAGGCCTCACCTCCTCCATAGGCAAAAGGCCGTGTTAGAACTACTAGCGCCCGACTACAAGGGTTTTTAAGAATTGAGTGATTTCTTCCCACTAGGCGACTCCTCCTGGGCACCTCGGAGGGCTAAGCGGAGGTGGGGGGGGGCGTCCGCCCTTGCTGGGAAAACCCAGACTGCAGAGCAGAACCCCAGGCCTGCGGTCCTGGGGCGCGGCCCCTCCCCGCTCGCTTGACTGGGAGGCTGGGGTGCCCAGAGGAGCTCCCTGGTTCCCTTCGCTGGGGACCTGCTGTCTCTCCAGTGTAGATAAAAGGGCGACTTTAGGCTCAGCAGGGAGCGGGCGGTTTCCGAGGGGTTGAGAGGTTCGCTTTCTTCCACGCTTCCCCACTCGGTGGGCAGGTTCTTCTCCGCTGGAGGCCGGGAGCTGAGGTCTGGAGCAGCCAGAAGTTTCCTGGGTGTGGGCTGAAGGGAACGTGCTTCAGAACTTCACTAGCCAGCTCTCTCCCGGCTCCCTTGCTCCACTCCAGGCTCCACTCCCAGTCGCCCCCCCGAGCAAACAAATAAACCAGCAGAGCCCAAATTACTCTACTTCCCCTCTCCTCCCCAGTTGTCCCTCCTCTGCCCCCTTCTCTCCGGGCATCTCCTCCCACGACTGCCTCTTTCGTGCAGGAAGCACTGTCCTGGGCCCAACTTGGCAGAGTCACTCGGAAAAGCCGCGCAGGCAGAAAGCTCGGAGAGTCGCTCGCCCCTGGACCCTCGTCGCTCCGTCATCCCTGCGCCCCAGCGCATCTCTGCCCCGGCCGCAAGCGCCCCCAGAGAGGCCCCGCCAACTCGCTGCGACTGTAACCAACTTTCCCAGGGGCGGCAGCTGTCCCCAAGGCTTCTGCCCTCCTCCCCCTAGCCACCACCTCTATCCTCAGCCTCGGGTGGGCGAGACCACCAATCCTTGACTGCCTCTCCCCACCCCGGGTGTCCCTGGAGAGTGAGAGTGTTAGAGTAGCCCGCGACGTCGGGGCGGGCAACCCTCCCCCTAAAGATTCCGACGTCGGAGCCGCTGGAGCCGCAGGGTCCCCGGGTTCCTGGCAGACACTGTGGGGCTCTTCTGTGTCCCGGAGCGAGGGCCGGGGCTGGAGACGGGACAGTCGGGCCCCTCGCGCCCCTCTCCTCCCTCCGCCGGCAAGGTGGGGGGGGGGGCGGTGGGCCTTCCTTTCAGCGGCCGGGCCTTCCCCCAAGTGGGGGTTCCCGGCCGGGCTGGGGGCGCCTCCTCTGCGTCGGAGCACCGAGCTGCAGCCGGCCCGGCAGCACCCTCGCCAGCCTCGGCCAGGCGCTGTAACAACTTTGAAGGAATATTTTGTTAAGGGAGCAAACAAACAAAAAGTTATTAATGTCAAATCACTGTCTCCAGAATCGTGTGCTGTGGAACATCAAAATTCTTCTGCCGGAATGAGATTTCTGATCAGAAAGAGGGAAAGAACTCCCCACCCTTTCCACGAGGACTTGCCTGAACCTAAAAGCCCAGTGATTTACAACGGCTAATTTGTGTTACACACCCCGCAAGAAACTTTTTCTTTCTCTCCACTCTCCTGCCAAACTCTGGCCATATTTTTGTTGTGTGTGGGCTCCCCCCACCTCCCGCCTTTAAACAACAGACCCAGAGGAAACACTGGTGGGAGGAAAAATAGATGCCCCATATCAAAAAGGATGCAGATTCAAATGTACTCCACAGCGAGATTTCCTATTGCCGTCGTTCTGCACACCGAGAGTTAATCGTATACAATTTATAACAATCAAAATCCCCTCCATATTGCTCAGATGGGGTCCTAGTGCTCCCCTGTCTTTCTAAAATCAGTGACAAGTGAGTCTTTGTGGGGCATTTATTTCCTTCTTTTTTTCTAGATGACAGCTCCCCATTCTGAGAGCAGAGAGCCCTTTGCCGCCAGCTCCAGCGCACTCCAGAGCCCAGGCTCTCCACGTACAAATCGCATATGGAAGTTTTTGTCCCCCCTCCCCCCAAATCCCAGACAAAGAGCTATAAAAACTCAGAAAGACGTGAAAGGAATAAACTTTAAGATATAGATGCACTTTTACTGGTGTATTAAATAACATTTCAGACATTTTTTTTTTTTTTTTAAGAAATACATCTTCATGTTATCAACAACCAGAATTCTAACAATAAGAGGCCAGGGTTGTTTTGATGGGATATGATATTGTTTGTAAAACCTCTAACAGCTAAGCCAAGCAGAGTTGTTGTTATTAAGGTAAAGGGAAAGTACTACGTGGGAAAGTTAATTAACTTTTTTTTTCCTTAAAAAATAAAGGAGGAAATAAATTTCCTAGCTTCCCACAAAACACAAGAACAATGTGAAAATATTCTGCTTGTTTATCTCCATAACCAAGTGAAGCCTTTAGGAAAACTAAAAGCCATTTTCTGGCACTTCTGTACCCACCTCTAGATAAGGAAGCATTGAAATAACTCTGGCCCAAGTTCTACCAAGGTAGGCAAGTTTACTCCTTGATTTTCTAGTTAAGTGGCAAGCCCCTGCCACTTTTGCATTATTTCCTGTACTGAATCAAGTGCTGAGAATAGACACCAGGAGCCCTGGTTCTCTCCTACCACCATCTGCCCCCCTGTTAAGAGATTATGCGTCACTGAAACAAGTAAACTTTCTTGAATACGGATAATGTTGGTATAAAATTTAGCTGAACATCCCATTTAGTCCTATTGTCAAGATTCATTGCTCGTACCTCCAGATGCATTTTTCATTTTAAATAGACACTGTCCCTTTTGCCTCACTGAAATCTACAAGCAGACCCAAAGAAACACTTTTACCTTTGACCCTCCCTTCACCATCCGTCTTTCTTTTTCGGTTAAAAGCTCCATTCTTTATCTCATTCTTTAACTTGTCTAGGAATTCAATAGAATCTAGAACACAGTTCTATAAACTGATTGAAAAATCAACAAAGACAAATCACAGAAGCCAGTGACAAAACGATAATTTCTCTCACCCAGCAACCCAAGCACTACCCAAGTTGCTTCCACAGTAAGGCAAAGTGAAAGGCAAAAGAAGGCAGCATAGAGATATACAGGTACCAAAGCCCCCCCATGCTAGTCTCCCCCATTGTTGCTGTTGCATCTCTTTATTAGTGGCTCTTGGAGAAATAAGAAAATAAGAGTGATGAGTGCCTCTACTAAAGCCATTTCATCAGAAAACCTTGCCAACCAGTGTGTGGCTTCCACTGGTAGGAGCAGGACTGGAAGAAGGGCTCCTTTGTGGCTGCCATCTCTAATACACAGGAGGTAACTTCATGGGAACCGAGAATGTCTACAAGTGCCAAGCATAATATTATTTGTGGCCATTCCCTCTCTCTGAACTTCATGTAACTCTCCCACATGATCATTTCTCCCCTATCTTATACCATAAATTTTAAAAAGTGACATATTTGGAGGAAACAACGGGAGCTCTTGCAGAAGACCGCATTCTGCACTATTGTCTTTGGGGGAAAGAAAGCGTTTGTCATTGTGGCTGGCCAACATCTTAGGGATGACTGCCCCACAAATATCTCTTAGTGGCAGTGATGGAGTTTTTCACTCTAGCATGTAAGACATTCCCCAAACCGGCATGAAACTGCCTGAGTAGCTTTAGAATCTGAACGGCAAGCATGGGTCAAAACCATGGCGTGTCCATTTAACACGTGATGGTTTCTAGTCAGTAGCCCCTGTGGCTAAGAACAAAAACCGCCTTCTCAAGGTCCACTAAAATGCCCTGCAGAGGGCAGATGCTGCTTGTTTTCTGCCTACAATGGAGGAGGATATTGACCCAGAACTCAAATCTATACCCAGCTTAAACATTTTACCCATCAGCATGTCTGCGGTCACAAAACACTTCTTCTTTCTGTCACTTCTCGTTCAGACTATTGATAAGATCATTTGGCTGAATCTGTTTGGGACCTGTGTAATATTGACTAGGAGTTAGAAAAGATGATCAGATGTAATAAGCCCAGAAACTGCCTTTCAAAATGGACATTTATACTTAAACCAGTGTTCCAAGGAGGACTTTAAATACATCAGCAAACTTGTAAACTAACCAAACACTGCTTGGATGTTGCACTAACCCTAAACTGATTTTGGTAGGTATAACGTTCTCTCTAAGAATATCTGAAACAATCTGTGATTAGCATCACAGCCTTGAATGTCTTCCATACATTCTCCCCCCCCCCTTTTTTTTCTCACCCTGTTTTAGAGCCTGTTTGCTTGCCTGAAGAGAAACAGACACTACTGTATAGACCATTGCAAAACCTATTTTTCCCTCAAAATCTAACAGAAGTAATACATAGGATCTACCAATAATCACTTGGTAAACACACATTTTGCATACTGTCAGAGATACTCTTTGTTGAAAGATACTTGTTATTTATTAAAAAGAATAATACCTTTAACTAAGCTTTGCATTTTTAGATACCAAATAACGTGAGCACATGTGCATAAAGATTAAAGTCCACCTAGTTCCACTGATGCTCTCAAAAAAAAAAAAAAAAAAAAAAGCACAATCAGTTAAGGTAAAGGTGACCTGGAAAGATGTAGGGATATCTGCATTTATTTAAAAGGGATAAACATCTCTTTGTCAGACCATGAAATGGCAAACAAATGGAAGCTCAAACCCAATGACCATTTCAATTTAATGCTATAGGTGTAGTGACTGAAAGGTCTGGGACTGATAGTTTTTTGCAATGAAAAGTGAAAAAGAATCAGAACAGTAGTCTCTCTTAAAAAAAAAAAAAAAAAGCTCTGAAAGTTATAAACATGAAACCTGGCAGTATACGCATAAAATTTATTCCAAAACTTTATGAAGTATAAAGGAAGGGAAGTATTTTACACACAACTCAACTCAGTCAGTATAAGGTCTAGGGTTTTCTCCCCCCCTTAAAACTTGGCACTATCTTTAAAAATAAAATAAAGATATTTCAATAATTAGAACAAACTATGAAGGTATTGTGCATTTCTGTTTTATGTAGATAATAAAATATTACTTTAACATAAATATATAAGGATCTCTGCGTTTTTATTTTCCCCACAAGCACAACCAAATGTACCAAAACAAAGTATTCTTAAAGAGACTGAACAAAAAAAAAAAAATTACATCCCATATAGATTTTGCTCATCTACTCATTTAAAGCTACAGAAAAACAGTTTCCAGAACCTTTTTGCTTTGAAAGAAATAAATATACATTGAGGCAGGCCACTTAAAAATGATATGAAAATATTTCCCTGGGTAGCATTAAAAAAAAGAAAAATAGACAAAGAAACATTTAAACTATTTCTGCATTTCAAAAGACAGATATTAAACATATATACATAGTGGTAAGGTTCAGTGGTAACTTTCGTCTTAGTAAACCTATGAGAGTCAGAGGAGCTATGGACAGGTCCCCTGAACTCCAGCATCTGACCTTACTCACTTGGTAATAAGAATCTGAAAATTCATTTCCTCCCTTTACCATTGGCTATTTGCCCCGCTCTGGATTGCTTCACTAAAGGCCAGTCCCCACACCTCAGGAACAAGCAGCGTGACGCACCCCGAAGCAGCAACTCCGTGCCCATCTCCTTGTGACATTCGTTGGGGGAAATGAAATACAGGCAAATAAATATGCCCATTATAAGTCATCATTTATCTTGCAAAAACATTGAAAATGAAACAATCACAGGTGTTTGAAAAGACAATATAAAGCATATTTCCTAAAACCTTAACTACTGAGTGCAGTGCTAATCTTGATGCTGAATCATAATTTTATGGTACTGAGAATTTATTTTTTTAAATAAAAATTTGCCTAATACTTAACCAGAAAAAAAAAGCCCCAAACTTTTAAGATTAATAAAAAGTGTTTTCCCTTTGAGCGCCCTTTTGTGCTGATTATTTTTAAATATTTTAACTGATCACAGTTTAATGGTATTTATTTTCAATACAGTTAGAAGTTTTTTCACCTACACTTCCCAGTAGAGTCTTTTGTTATGGAAGTTAACCATTTTCCATCAAGGTAAGGTAAAAAAACGCACTTAAAACTATTAACAAAGGGAGAAAAGGAAGGATAGAAAATAGCATTTTTTCCCAGTTCATTTGGCTTCCTTAGTGAAAGAGAGGGGAAAAGCTGTCCAGGTCAAACTGGTATTTTCTGTAATAAATTATGAGAAGAGGGTGTGGGACCCTAAATGTGATTTGATAAACAAATGAGCTAGTGAAGACAAAACCAGTCTAGAGTGGAGATATTCTCTTATTCATGTGGGTATTTGTGTGGTAAGAAACAGTCTATGCATACACCATTAAGTTCCCAGATTATTTTCTTTATGCTAAAAAAAAAAAAAAAGCTATTAGAGGAACAAAGTTTAACTGCTGCTGTCAGCACAAATAATTCCTCATAATTAAGTTATTAAAACCGAAGGCAGAGAACTATACAGGGGTTTCTGAAGATATATATTTCCCTAGTTCTCTTCAAAGTGCCACTTTCTGTTGGACAACTCTGGAAATATATTTAACCTCCACACTTCCTCTGAGCTCTTTCACAATGGGCCCGCCTGATAAAATGAAGCAATCAGTCACTCACTATCGATTTTTCTTTTTCTCCCCTCCACAACCTCCCCCAGAAACACTGCCTGAAAATGAAGTTTACTTTGTGGCTGGTAACAAAAACCAATGCTTGACTCATTTTTTTTGTATTCCAAACCGGATTTTTGCCTTGGATAAAGCGGGTAGACCATGCACGTTTCCTGAAAGCAGAGAATGCTTTATTTTGTATGAAGCCAATCATTTTTGCTTTGGTAAAAGAACCAAATAGATGGTACACCAATGTTGGGGTCAGGTGGGGGGGGCGAAGGTAACCAAAGTTCACAAACAGTGAGAAGAACAAGGGGCAACGCGAGAGCGTTGGAAATGGAGAGTAGCCAAGAGCTGGCTTCAACTCTCTCTGCTGAATAAAACAAAACAAAACCAAACAAAACCCGGCAATTTCAAAATTGAAAAGAAAGATACGTTCATGAATTTGTTCATGTAAACTTCAATTTTCCTGCAGTGCAAATTTATGTGGTTAAATTCTGACTACATCAAAGAACATGTGTATTTTCCCCTCTTTCCTGATGAGGATCCACATTGAATCAACACAGCAGCATGTGCCAACTCTGAGCATCAGGAAGCTGTTTGTGTTTATCACGGTTTGGTGGATTTTTTTTTTTTCTTTTTGGTAATTTATTTAGTTTTGCCAGGTATTTAACTCAGTGCTTGCCATCTCTCTTTCTCTCTCTCTCTCTCTCTATTACACACTCTCTCCTCACTCTCTCTATGAGACACTCCACTCCATTGCCTGGGTACTAGCCTGTAAAGGTCAAAACACATCATTACACCTGCTATCGTTTAAAGGATAGTCCAGTGCCTTAGTTGCTTTCCTTATTATTACTTTTTTCTTTTTAAGGGACGGGGAAATAATAATTAAAATAAAAGAACAATCAGAAGTTAGAGAGGGAACAAGGGGGCCGGGAAAGGGCCGTGGACCGTAGGGGAGGGGGAGCCCCGCGCTCTGCCCCTCCCCCCGCTCGAGTTCACTGGACGGGCGTCTGCACCCCGTGGTGTGGTGGCGTGTCCCTACTCCCCCCGTACACATCCTCGGCGCCCGGCAGAGTCCCTCCGGGAGGGGTCATCCTTTTCTCTTTCTGTCTCCTGTTACAAAACCAAACTCTCACCACCTCCTTCTCCAGCTGTAAGCTGTCCGCGAGGGAGGTGATCTCCTGGGCCGAGGGCTTGGGGCATTTGAGGAAATGGCTCTCCAGAGCCCCCTTGACGCTCACCTCGATGGAGGTCCGCTTTTTCCTCTTGCGCCCCTGCGCTGCGATCTTGTCTATGCTCGTGGGGCTGCCCGAGGACGAGTCCGCCTCCTCCAACCACTTGTTCAACAAAGGCTTCAGCTTGCACATGTTCTTGAAGCTCAGCTGCAGGGCCTCAAACCTGCAGATGGTGGTCTGCGAGAACACGTTGCCGTACAGGGTGCCCAGCGCCAGCCCCACGTCCGCTTGGGTAAATCCCAGTTTGATCCGGCGCTGCTTGAACTGCTTGGCGAACTGCTCCAGGTCATCCGAGGTCGGCGTGTCCTCGTCCGAGTGCGGGTCGTGGTGCGCGCCGGGGTGGCCCGGCGGGCCCTGCGGGGGTGGCGGCGGCGGCGGCTGCTGGTGCGGGTGCGAGTGCGGGTGAGGGTGGTGGTCGGCGTGGTGCGGCTCGTCGTGCGCGTCCCGCAGGCCGTGGTGGTGCAGCCCCGCCGGCTGTCCGCCGGCGCCCAGCATGCCGTTCACCGTGAAGCTGGGCTGCGAGTAGAGCAAGCCGCCGTTGGACGCTCCCATGGAGGGCGGGAGGTGCGCTGCGGCCGCGGCGCTCCGCCATGCCCCGGGCCCCGGGTGGTGGTTGGCGGCGTGGTGCACCAGATGCGGCGGCCGCTGCTGCTGCTGCTGCTGTTGTTGCTGCTGCTGCTGCTGTTGCTGCTGCTGTTGCTGCTGCTGGTGCTGCTGCTGCAGGGCGCCTGGCCCGTGCAGCTCGTCGCCGCGGCCGCCCTGCTGTACCACCACCGAAGGCTTGATGTCCGGCTGGCCCAGGGGGCTGGTGGACCACGGAGAGCCGTCGCCGCCGCCCCCGCCGCCGCCCCCGCCCCCGCCGCCGCCGCCACCGCCCCCGCCGCCGCCGCCGTGGGACAGCGCGGTGATCCACTGGTGAGCGTGGCTGAGCGGGTGCCCGTTGCTCTGCAGCGCGCCGTAGTCGCCCTGCACCAGGCTCTGAGCCTCGCGGTAGCCCCCCGCGCCCTGCTGCATGCCGCCCGGCGGCTCGGCGTGCACGATGGAGGCGCTGGAGGTGAGCAGGCTGTAGTGGTTAGACGCTGCGGTCGCCATGACTCTCGGAGCCGGACTGAGCGCTCCGGTTAAAGGAGCCGCGCATTTGACAGTTACTTTTTCGCCTCGGGCTCCTCTGCTCGCTCGCTCTCTTTCTCTCTCCTCCCTCTCTCCCCCAGCGGGCAGCTCCGACGCCCGCTCCGACGCCTTCTGTTGCTGCTCCTGCTATTACTGCTGCTGCCGCCGCCGCCTCCCGCCCGCCCTCGCTCTCTTTCTCCTCCTCTCCCTCCTTCTTGCTCTCGCTCACTCTCTGACTAGCTCCGCGCTCCCCCCTCTCCCTGCTCTCTCCAGCTCTCTCCCGCTCTCTTGGCAGCGCCAGCTCGCAGCGGCACGCGCCTGGGCCCCGCCCCCTCCGCCCCCTCCCATTGGCTCCGCGCCCTTTGATTTACGTGGATACCGCTAGCAACCTCCCAGGCCGGCGCCACTGATTGGCGTAGAGGTGCCCCCTCCTCCTCCCTCCCGCCCCCGGGCGCCGAGTCCTCTCAGCCCTCCTCCAGTTCCCCCTCTCCACCCAATTCAGATTCTCTTAGTTCTCACCACCCTAGCTCCCCAACCCCGGGGCTCCTCCGCCCCTCTTGGATGAGCCCCGCCCCCCATCTGTCTCCCTAGCAGACAAGCTGGGCGCGGGGTGTGTGGGGGGGTTGGGGTGGCGGCGGGGTGCTGGCCTCGCGGGGGTGTTGGTGGTGGGGCGGCCTCAGCCCTCTTTCGACCACAGCCACTTGGAAGACTCGGATGTGTGGGGGGGAGGTGGCGGGTGTGTGTGTGGGTCTACCTTCTCTTCCTATTAGGGCTGGGGTGGGGGGTGAAGGAGAGAGAAAAAGAAAGGCAGAGTCTCAGGGAGCCAGGGGTAGTCCCATATTTATTCACCTTGGGACACACACACACACACACCAGTGTTTCTTAAACCTAGAGCCAGAAGCCAGACTTGTCCCCCTGTTGAAGTCTCCTCCCCCCCCCCCGCCCCCAAGGTTAAATTTTCAGTGTCCACGTGCTCCAAGACGTGCGGACACTTTTGCCCCCAGCAAAGGTCCTCTTCTTTCCCGTCCAACCCGCCGCTAGCGCAGGCTCTCTTCCCTTTAGGTTCCAGGCCCAGTTGTCTCCCAGCCCCTGAGCGGGGACCCCTTGAGAGGCTGGCTCAGCCTAGGCTCGTCCGCTAGTGAGAACTCCTGTAAAGGCGCGGAACTGCTCGCTCTGACAGCGCAGCGGCCTGGACTGAAAACAAAACAAAACTCAGAAAGTCTCCGTCAGATTCACACACTGGGGCGCGCACACAGTTTTTGGTTTAGTAAACCAGGAGCCAGGAAGGGCGGACCTTTGCCTGGTGCAAGGCTGCGGGAGTGCAGGCTAAAGGTGCTCCGTCTCCGGGTGCGGTGGCGGCACCGAGGGCCGCTCCGGGAACCCGAGATCTGGGACTGCGTACTCGCTTCCCAGAGCGGCAGGCGTTTTTCGATGCAACTTTTCCGTTAGCTGCTTCGAAAGGGTGGACCGGTGTGTGAAGGAAAATGGGCTGATGCTAGGGGAATCTTCCTAATTAGTAACTTCTACGGGCGCCAGCGGGTGGGGCTGGTCTAACTCAGCTCTCAGGCGCTCGCTAGCGAAGAAGCTCCGGGCTTAGCCTTCAGCCTTGAACTCCAGAACAAGACTGTGGGACCGTACGCTGGCTGCGCCGCTCTACCCAGCGCGAGCGCGTCGCGCGGTCCGTTCCCCAGCCGCCCGGAGCAGGTGCCTGCCGCGGGTTTAGGAGCCTGCGAGCGGGGTAGGAGACACTCAGGCACGGACCCAGGCTGGCGCAGTGGGACCACCAAGAAGGGCCAAGTGAAGGGCGCGGATGCTGCGAAGAGAATCAAAAGTTGCTGCTGGGAAGAGGGGAAAAAAAAAAAAAGACCCCAGGGAAAGTGAATCGCGTCCCCACCTCTCACCCTTCGCCCTTCGCGTTGCAGCGCTGGCGCTGCCGGTGGTCTTGTGTTCGTGAAGGAAGCCAAAACAACGCTCAAGGGGAGCACTTTGGGGCCTCCGAGCATCTTAATCTAGACAGCAAAGTGGAGCGGGCCAGAGAATTCATCACGACTAACGAGGAACGAGCTCTTCGGGGAGTGGCTGAGCTGTTTATAAATCACCACGTTGAGCACCCGCCCGGGCAAGGCGCTTTGGCTGAGGATTTCCACGTGCCCTGTGTTTATGAGAGAGTGTGTGTGTGGGAGAGAGAGAAATGGTTAGGGGAGGGGCGATCCCACAGGCCGCCAACCGGACGGACCTGCATCCCCCCACGCGCGCACCCGCGCGGCGAGGCGAGGACACACACGGAGTGGCGCTTGGTTCCAGCGCAAGCGCGGAGCCACTCAGGCCGCGCGCCTGGGGGCTGCTAGGAATCCCATAACTT
Source organism: Mustela lutreola (assembly GCF_030435805.1). Classification (NCBI taxonomy): domain Eukaryota; kingdom Metazoa; phylum Chordata; class Mammalia; order Carnivora; family Mustelidae; genus Mustela; species Mustela lutreola. The sequence continues at coordinate 32,197,945 of NC_081295.1, forward strand.
TGCCCCGCTAGGAAAAAAAGAAAAAGTCCTAGCCTCAGAGCGCGCAGACTCGGCGGCTGGCGCCTGAGGCTCCTATACTGGGAGCGGAGGGGCTGGGCGGCGGGCAGGACCGCCTCCTCGCGACGGCAGCCCGGAGTTCCCCGCGCGGGGCGTGCGGCTCTGCTGGGGCTTTGGGAGCGCTCGGGCAGCGTGCCAGTCGCGTCCGGTCCGGGCCTGCCTCTCCCCTCTGCCCCACCCCACCCCACCCCCGCCTCTCTGCTCGGAAAACTCAGAGATCCTCAGATGGAAGAATCCAGCGGCCGCCGGGAAGGGCAGTGTCAGGATACTCAGCATCTCACCTCCCCCTCTTCCCCCAACCAGGGCAGGTGTCTGCTATTCTCTGGATTTGATTTCACATTTCTCAAGGGACAAGGCCCTTTGCAGCCCTTGGGGTGATACAGTCAGGGAAGAAAAGGGTTTCCAGACGCATCTCTGAGAGAACCGAGGCGGCTGGGCTCCGAGTCAGTTTACAAGTATCCCCACCGTCCTCTTCTTCTGCTCACTTCCCCCAACCCATGGCCAAGGGCGCGGGGTCGTGCGGGGGAGCAGGGGTGCGGGCAAGGATATGCTGCACGTGTGCATCAAAACTTCCTGTCTGCAACGGGACTTCACTGGCGATTTCCACTCTGAGATCCATACTATGTTGAGGTTCCGGGTCTCTACTCCACCCCACCCGCCCCCACCTCATTTCGCTGGCAGGCGTTGGCTCCAAAACGTTCCCAACAGGGTAACCCGGGTAGTTCTATGGGATTAATACACCCAGTAAATCCCCGGGAGTACACAAAGCAGTACCCAACCCCCGGGCCTCAGCCTCTGCACCCCACCCCCAACCTCGGAGCCGGGCCAATCGCCGGGCGGGCAGGGCTGGGCGCGCACTAGGGCTCTGTGTACCACCTCCCCCCGCGCTTCCCCCGACTTCCAGCTTGTCGCCGGAGGCCCGGGTGGCGCGAACGCCGCCGGGTCCTGGGTAGCCTCAGCTTCCTGTCTGCCTCCCGGCGCGACTCCTCCCTGGGGCTCTGGGAACCCAGACTATCGGGGATTTTAGCTCCAGATGGGAGCTTCTCCGTCTTTCCTTTCCCCCTCCCACCGTCGCGGGCTCCTTTCTTTGCTGCTGACCCTGCCAGGGCAGAGTCTGCAGGTCTGCCTGCCTTTCTCCAACCCTCATAAAAAGCACGTTGAAGGTGTCTCGGGGAGACACCTCCAGGTTTTGATTCAGCTCATTCCCTTTCACTGTTCAAAGCAGCTGTTCAAATACAGAGGCTGCTTACGTTGACGTGGAGAGGATTTCAAACAACCCTAAAATGCTTTGAACTGACAAGGTGTCTTGATATCTCCCTCACTCCAGTACAGCTCCCTGAGATCACTCTCTAGGACAATGGCTGAGCAGGCAGTTCATGGGGGCCTCGCAGCCTGGGGGCGGCTGCAGGGTCCCTGGAGCCCTTTTCGCGAGAACAGGCTTGAGGCACCCTAAGAAGAGATGCTAGAAACGGTGCTAGCCCGTGCCCTTCCCCTAGGTCCCAGGAAGGGCTGTGCTCCTTCGGAGTCCTGACCTGGACTGGTTTGTAGAAGTGGTGCGGACTGTCCCGGTGCCTTGCATACAGAGGAAACAGCTCAAGGTATCCGAATAAACCAAGGAGACCCCTATTTTATTTCCACACTGTCTCACTCCTTTAAAGAGTGATCTGGGCCTAGCACCTTAACCCATGGCCCCCAAAGTCTTCACTCGAATAACAGTAATGGTATCAATCCATGCACTCTAACATGAACGTAATTTATTAACTCATTCATCTACTAAACACACCCACACTATATGTTAAATATCATTTATTTATTTCTGTGTACCAGGACTTGGCAAAAAACCCACCATAATCATTCCCATACATTGTGCCGAAAGGAACAGTTATTAAAATACAGATGAGACAGTATTCATTTGATAGATTTTAATGTATTTATGTATTCCCATGATAATAGAAATCAGGAAACAAAGGGAAATTTCTTAGGAAGTGGCAACTGGCTTAAATTTGGGTAAAACTACTGGTGTTTCCTTTGTAGTGTATCCACCTTGGAGGAAGATTATTTTAATCCCTTCTTTTCCCACTCCTCCTGCTTCCCCCTCCTTCTCTACCTCTCCCCCTCCCTCCACCTCCTCCCCACCCCCACCCACAGTCATTCATTCCTGCCCTTTCTATTCTCCAGCTAGCCCCAGATTATGTTTTATTTGGTGGATAGCTCCCCTGCATTTGAATGGAACTTCTTTGCTAAGGGCCTACAGAATGTCAAAACTGAGGCTCCTACTTTAGAACTGCAGCTCTAAACAGCCAATCCACTCAAAGAGCCAGCTGGCTGCTTTAATGAAAAGCTCCTGAAAGCTTCAAGAACTGCAGGCTTGAAGATGCATTTACAAGGAGCCTGGAAAATGCATTTTCAAGGTGTCAATTCCTATGAGAAACACAAACATTGAACTTCTTAAAAAAACAGAAATTAATATCTTTAATTGTGTAGCATCACATTATCTCCTCAAATTAAAAAACCTCATGCAGAATTATATAAATTACTGTCTATCCGTGTATTTTGTATCTATCTCTATATCATAAATGTGGATCTATCTCTATGTCATAAATGGTCCCGAAGAAGGAAAAGTTTTCTGAAAGTTGAAACTTCCATCCTTCCTTTGCTTGGCAAATCTGTTTGTCCACACCTCACATATAGATGATTCTATTTTATCTTCAATACTGTGCAAACCAGTGAGATGTAACGTTCTAAGTTCAGTATTTGAAATGAAATTATTTGAATTCATGGATATTAATCCCTTTCCCCCTTTACTTCCAGTTCTGAATCTTGTCATTAAAAATGATCCCCCCTTTGTAGTCCACAAGTGAATATTTTATAGACAGGCACGGTTTGAAGACTTCTGAAACCACATCACCCAAGCAATCTGGCTGTTTCAGGGATTACTTTGAGTAATTTATCAAAGGAAGCCTGCTAAATTTTGAGTGGTGAATATAAGGCCTTACTGGGGAGAAAGCATAAGGGACACGTTCTATCAGTGTGCAAGATAAATTCTATTTAGAGTTAATACAGCTTGTTTATATTGAAATATCAGGAACAGAACAGAAGGTAATTGGTGGTTCCTAGTTCCCGTCCAGGAATTTTGTTTTTAAAGGGCTAATGACTTCCTAGCAATAGAGCCCGAGGGTGCCCACCTCCACCTCCCCACACCCCTGTCTTAAAGCAGGTGGATAGCTCCTACCAGAAAGGAATGCCAATCTTTGATAAATTAAAGGGATTTCAACACAAACCTCCTTAACTCTATCTAAAGCATTTGAAAATGAAGCTCTTGCCGCAGTCAGTTCCCTTTCTTATGCTCTGGAGTAATTTGAGAAGCGGAAGGCGAGGGGCGAGAGCACCCGCACACACCTGCGGAGAGGCGCAGGGGAAAGGCGTCCTCAGCTATTTCACTGGTGCGGCGTCCAACGGCCAGGGGTGGGTTTTGATCGCTGGGCGAAACAAGGCGGCTGTTAGGTTGATCTTGGGCTTCGGTTTTTTGTTTCTGGCTGCCCAGATCAGGAATGCAAATCCCTTCTAAAGTGTACGAATGCACTTGACAATTGTGTTGTTAGTGTCCGGGGGATCTCATCTAGCAGGGGAGGGGTGATGCATCCGAGCGAAGTTTTTCTCAAGGGCAGTTAACCACAGCGGTAGTAGCTGTGGGCCAGGACTTTCTCCTCGGTTTCTGAGTTTTAGATCTGTCATTCTAGGCACCTCTGGACTTAACAAAGTTAAGGATGACTACTTTTTTTTTTTTTTTTTTTTTTTTTTTTTTTTTTTTTTTTTTTTTTTTTAAGGCAGATATCCAGAATGTGGGTCCTGGTGATATAAAGAGTGGCATCGTCCGGAAGACGGCGTAGGAAGAGGAAGCTTTAGGCAGGATGGATCAATGAGAACGGCTCGCTCCTCTTGTCTTTCCTTCGAGTTTTCGATGGTAATCTAGGGCAGCCGGGTCCCAACATTAAATGCAAAGGAGGAACACAGGACACGGCCGAGTCACAGGCCTGATCATATTAACGCCCTAGGTCAGAGGGAGAGAATAATGAATAGGCACGGAGCTCAGTTCGTGGAGGGGAACCTAATTAACCTTGGGAGAGTGAAAGAAAAAGTCAGAGATCATGGCTGGGATCGTGGTTTAGGATGCTTATATTTACGTGAATGCGAGTGCGTGCGGGTGGGTGGGGGGGAGGCAGGGAGTAGTCCGCTTTGCGCATTATACTAATAATTTTTTAATTCGGGGGGGGGGGGAAGGCAACTGGAGTTTGTGCTCCTTAGGACCATCCAACCATTCACAATCCTGCGGAGAACTCGGCGGTGGGAGCTCCCGAGCTCTGCCAGGAGGTTCTGTGTCTCTGCCTCCGCCTGGAGGGGGTGGGGGGTGGGAGATCAGCCCTAGTAAGTGTGAAGGGGCTGCGGCGTCCCCGCGCCCTGGCCTGACCTCGAGAAGGACTGCTAGGGAACTGAGCGGGATGGGGGTGGGGGCGTTCCCTGCCTCTGAGCCACTGAGCTCCTAGGCAGGTCCTGGCTGCGATCCGGTGGAGGAAGACGAGGGCGAGAAGCGGGAGGCCGGGCCATTGTCCAGGGAGGGCGCATTTTTGTCCGGATGCTGCTGGTTGCTATAGCGAGGAGGGAAATCCAAACAGAAGGGCTCAGTTCGCCTTCTGCGGGCCTGGGAGCAGTGTTCTCTCTTCTCAGCCAAAATAAAAGTGCCGCCCGGGGCCTGGCACCCCTTCCCGGGAGAGCTGACCGCAGGCTCGAGGAGAGGGGCCAGAAGGATCTGGGGACCGAGCCTGGGGAGGGGGTATCCAGCCCCGCAGGGAACGGCCAAGCAGGTTACTGTTGGAGCGGGCGGAATGCACTAGCCACAACTCTCTCTCCCTCTCTCTTTCTGCCCCCTCCCCCTACTCGCTCGCACCCGAGGTGACGTCTTTTATTTAGGAAAAACCTCACAACCTCAAACTCCTGAGACTTTCCCAGTGGGTGAAACCCCCTCTTCGCCGGGGCTGATGGCCACGTTTGGGCGCTGGGAGCGCCGTCGGAGGAGAGCGACCTGCGCGCTGCACGACGCTGTACCGGGAAGGGGCGACAATACCAGCAGCAGAGAGACCTGTTTGTTAGAAGTTTAAAAATCACTCAAAGGAAAATTTCACTAGAGAGGCGTGGGGGAGTGTATGAGAAAATTTTCACATTTAAAAAAGACTTTTATTTTGCAGTAGTGTTTTTTTTTTTTTTTTAATGTCTTGCTATTCAACTTTGAAAACTGTGTTGAGGAAAGTTTACAATAAAAGGCTCTTTACGGCTTATAGTTTCTCCCCAACAGTACAGCTCAGAATAGCTACGGGAAGGTATTTAGTTAATGGTGAGATGGTATCGTTAGGAAATTTTGAGTTGGTATATTTAAAATGGAGGATATGAATATACTCTAGGTCAGGTAAAAAGTTAGACTATTATTTGTGGGAACAAATTGTCTACACCAGAAGGGCACAGGATAGTAGGGACTTTAAAAAATTAATTCTCTTACTCTCCTGTGGCTTTTAAATTCTCTCTTCTTCTTCCCTCCTCTCTCTTTTTAAAAAATGTATTTCTCTGTCTCTCTTCTCTCTGTCTCTTGCCTAGAAGTTGCCTGAAAAACTAGAGAGAAAACTTTTATTTGACCAGAGGAAGCCATTTGAAAGGCATAGTCAAGAGCTTTTTCCTCCCTTCTCCATTTAAAATACATCCTTTCCTTCCCAGTGACAAGTCCCTTAAAAAAAATAATAAGTTCACACAACTTTGTAAGAAGTTCCTTAATTCATAATAACATTCACATTTTAAAAAATGCTTGAAAGAAATCATGTTAATGAAGAGAACATTTGCAGTAATTTGGTGATAATTATCAGAATCGCCACATATTCGCAGAGGCTTGAACAATACGTGTTCAGAGAAAAGCAAAACACATTATTTTAATAGTCTGATATGCAAACTATGGACCGTTCAATTATGAGGCTTAATAATGCATACATGATGTGATCTTGTTATTGGGATAGGAAGGTCTGCGGTGAGTCACTCCTAAGACCAAGTGTGCTTTCACATCCAGTAAAATCCATTGCCATGGATCAGGGGCCCCTGCCAAACTGCATTTAAGAGAATAAAAATTAATGACTGAGAATTTGAGCGTTAAATTAACATTAATTATATGACCTGCATGCTGGAAAGATTAAATTTCTTACGCCCTAATTAGATAACGTCTCCTCATATATCAAACAATTTCCATTTTCATTTCCAGGTGTCTGGAAAACAGGGCAAGGTAGGGAGAGGCAGTAGTTGAGGATTTTCCTTCTCTGAGGTCAGAGTTGGGGGTGTCCAGCCACCATCTCCATTCCTCTCCTTTTCTTTTCCCCTTGACTTTGCCATGAAAAGCCCTCTGGCTGGAGGTCATATCACAGAGAAGTAAGCTCATTCTCCACTGCCAGTGGTAGTTGGAGAGCAGGGGGCTTGGTGGGCGGTCCCCAAAGAGACCCCGGAGCATTCAAGGGACCCCTTGCAGCGGTCTCAAAGAAGCCTGGGCCACCAGTCAGTCTAGGGCCAGGGAAACTAGGTGGTAAGTTCCGTGGCAAGGATGCAGAGGAAAGGAGAGTCCCGTCAAAATGTACCCCCGACCCTTTTGGAGCAGAAACGTCTGAGCTAGAAGTGCAAGGATGCAAGTGATCCTCAATGTTGTGTTCGGAGGAAAAAATAAAAAAAGAAAGAAAGAAAGAAAGAAAAAGGTTTTCTTAAGTGGGGAACAACCAAAGGCCAAGACAACCATACCCCTTTCCTGAAGAGGTCCATAAGAGGTTTGTCTGCCATCTCCCAGCGGTGCCCTGATATTTTGAAATCTCACACCATGCCAGCCACAAGCACCCATGACAGGGAGGCTAGCATGGCTTGTCTGACCGTGTCTGGGGCCAACCCAGGGCTGGCCCGGCCCCCAGGTGAAGAGTGAGTCAGGTGTGTGGGTGGGTGTGTCTCCAGTACTTGGAAACCTGTTACCAATGAAGCAGGGGTGGGGGTGGGGGTGGCAGGGAAATGTCAGGATTAGGATAAGCAGTACCCTCCCCCCCGCCCCCCACAGATGGTCTGTGATGACACGTCCCTTCCCTTATTCCAAAATGCAAGTCAGGAGTCCCAGGACTTCAAAGAATGCTGTCATGTACATTTGGTTTGGAAACAATGCACAAAGGCTTAAATTCCTGGGATCAGAATTCGGAGTTTCCTCTTGGGTATTTCATGTGGCCCCAGACCTCTCACGTTTCCTCCTCCCCCTTCCTCCTCGCCTCCTCATCCCCAGGGACAGTAAAGACTGCCGGGACCTTTCGGACAGCTGCCCCGAGCACCGGGCCGGACAAGCCGAGCAAGATTAAAACCTCAAGGCTGCGGATTCTAAGTCACTCAGAATAGAGTTTTCACGTGTCAGTGTTTCCATTCAGCCACTTTCAGGCTTCTGGGGAAAAGGGCAGGCGTGCGTGAGCGCGAGTCTACGCGGTCGCAAATAGTGTGTTACGTGCCAGGGGAAGGGGGGCTGTTAGGAAAGTCAGCAGATGCGGGAGGGAGGGGGCCTCGGCCTGCGGGTTCCCCTTCCCGCCGAGCCGTCGGGCCGCGGAGGGACGGTCGCCGCGGTAGGGGCTGCGCAGAGAGCGGCGCGTCCCGCCGGCCCCCGCAGGGCAGAGGCTCCCGGAGGCCCCAGGAGGGGCGGCTCTCTCCCGCGCTCTGGCCGCTCCGGGCCCTCCGGCCGCCCGCCCCACGGCGCCCCTGCGCGCTCTGCCCAACGCACGCTCCCCCTTGGCAGTTACCTAGCGCTCTCTGAGTCGCCAGGGAAAGCCCAGCTCAGGGGTGGAATGGACCTGAAAGTTAGCCCACCCAAGGCTCGACCTTGCCTGCCTCAGATCCGCGCCCAACCTGGGGCCCCGGGATTGCGGAGCTCCGCGGCGGGGCTGGGCTCCGAGGCCGGGTGGGGCGCCTGCACCGGGTCGGGTGAGGGCTGGGGGCCTCGGGAAAGTCTGGCGGCGTTTCGAAGCCGGCGTGCGTGCTCCCCTGCTCCCCGCCCACCTGCTGCTCACCGGGTGTGTGGGGGGGGGGGGCGAGGGGCGGGTGGAAGGGAGGGCGTAAGGATCCGGGGTAAAGTGGGTGAGGTGAAAGTGAAAACGGATAAAAGATGGTCCTTCCCGCCTTCCCGAAAATACAGAAATTTCTCTTTTGGCAGAGAAACGTCTCTCCTGGCAGGTCTACAGAATTAGAACGTCGCAGCTGTTGTGGCAAGAACTTCGCAGCCCCGCTACTTGGGCAGGGAGAAGCCTCTGTTCCGCTCCCCACAGCTCCCTCTTCCCCTCTCCGCAGCGCTTTCGGTTGGAAACGTGTTTCTCCTTGACACAAACCACCCCCCACCCCCACCCCAGCGTGCTTTTGCTCGAAATGGTTACTCCTTTTAGAAATTGGAAAATCAATACTAGTTTAGCTTCTTCCGCGAGATGATGCACTGTCTAACCTTACAGTGAGGGAAAGAGCCGAAGGCACAGCTCCAGCCTCTGGAGAATTTTACATAGAAATTTACAATGAAGGATGCTCCTGAGCGCCGCCGAAATAGACTTTGGTTAGTAGCATTACTATAAGCCCAAGACACACCTCTTAGGTGCCTATTCACTATTTGGTCCTGGTTGAGGTTTGGGGGAATGATGGATCAGGAGCTCGAACTGTGGGTGTTTATTCTTCCTGTTTTCTTAAACCACTTCTTGGATGGTTTCCTGTTAGTTTTCAGATGTCATTTGCAGCACAGACAGATTTCATATGCCTAGTGCAGATTGTCTTCAAAGTTCTAGTTTAAAGAGCATTATGTAAGCCTCTCTCTATTTACATAAGAGCTTTAACTCAAACCTCTCAGAAAACCATTTATTACCAACAGAAACCCATCCAGGGGAGAGGCATAACCGACCTATATCTTTCTGACACTCTCAAGAACAGCAGTAGTTCATTCATTTTGAAAAAAGAGAAAAGGAGATGTAACAAAGGATTGGAGTATTTTGCATTTTTATTCAGCTTGGTTTTATATCATTTAAGTGTTATTCTTAAGCTGCAGGCAGTGCCAGTATTTATAGGATGCACCTTTTCTCTATCCGGTCATTATTTAGGCGAGAGAGCTGGCCCTGTGTCCCTCAAGGGCAATCCTAAATGTGAGAACAGAGATATTTTGGTTAGTAGAATCAATTAAGTATAAATTTTACTGAATTCTAAACTGAAAGGTTCGTGAATACATAATCACTGTAAACAAAGGTCAAGTAATAATACAATAAGCAGGATAAAAGGTTTTCTTTCTTTTTTTACTCTCTGTACTTTCATCATATTCCCTTTCCCGTAGATAACCACTGCTAGTGTTCCTTTCTCCCTTTCTTTTTCCCTTCCCTCCCTCTGTCCTTTTTATCGCTTTCCCTCTACTCACTAAACTTTGGAACAAGTTCGTATAGTTATACATTGTTACAATTACTTTTAGGAAGATGGAGCCTAGCGAGATACGAAATTGAGTAACAAGGAGTTAAAAGTTGGAACACTATAGGAAAAGACAAGATCCTGTCCCAAATCACATGGGATGTTAGCTTTGGGTACTGCTCGATCTGTTACTGCATTAGCTGGGGGGGTGGGGTGGGGGAGCCATTTAGATACTGGCACCTCCATGTCTATAGAAAAGATCAACAGGAGTCCTAGGGACGTCTTTGCTTAACTATTAGAAGCTGGAAATACTTTAGGAGAGTTCTGAGAGTCTGAGGTTCTTCATGGTGGCCATCTTTTATTTAAGCAATCTCTTTCCCTGTAGACGCAGGACAGAAGCTGTTCAATCTCCATGTCTCAAATATGGAATTTACCCCACTAGGTAACTTGTCCTGTTAGGGCATCTTCTCAGAGGATGCCCCTTCTAAGATGTTAAGTGCTGTTATGAGCAGTTTTACCAAGGGGATTTGTGAATCAGGCAGGTTGTGTCTCAAGTGTATTCTATTACCTGCCACCCTTCTCCTCACTCTTCCCTATCACTCTGGCCACACAGTTCCAAGTCTGCCCTTTGTGATATTTTAACCCATTTAGACTCTTCTCTCTGAGACTCCTCCCTATTACCTTCCTGTCATCATTAACCTGATAAGGCAATCAATGTTAAGGTGTTAAAAGCTGATAAATGCTAAGAGACATTTACTTTTTCCAAAGCAGTTGGGGGGTCCATGTCACAGGCCCACAACAATGAATCTGGAATTTAAGAGTGTGGTTGGCAGATGGGGAAGATATTTTAGGCAAGAGGCATTCACAGCATTCCTAAAATAAAGCCACATGGCCATGAGTCATGTTCTTTGTCCTCTTTAAAGACCTGCTCTACCTCGGTGATGTACCAGATATGAAATTTTTACTGGAAGAACAGTGCCCTAGTAATTGAGCAGTGTTGGAAACATTTTAATGAGATTGATGTTATATTGAAGAATTTACTTCCAGTAACAGATTCCATGACACACACCACTGGCTAGGGAGAATGACCCATGATTGGCCAATAGAATTATTTGTCCCCATAATGATTGGTTCAGGAACTACACATGACCTGAGCAGACCAATCAGAGCCGACGAGTATTTAGACTCATAATTTTGGCCAGAATGATGAGAAAAGAGGAAAAAAAAAAAAAAAGCTCAGATACTGTATATATGAAGATAAAAGCTTTTATCTTCTAGGAGCGTTGATGTGCTCAGAATAAGCTAGATAGAAACCAATACAGAGAAAAGTAACATAACATGATATAATTGAGCCCCTGGATTCATCTGTGTCTAAGTTTTTTCTTTTCTTACTTAAGCCAAGAAATCAGCGTCCCCCACCCCCCATCCCTGAAGTTTGAGTTTTTATCACTTGAAGTTTAAACAGCATTGACTCATGATTCTCACGCTCTCAAGGACAGAAGGTTGAGTAAATCATACATCTCAGTGCATGGCACATTATGATTATTGCTTAAAGCAAAACCCTTTTCACAGCTGTCATCTGTCCTCTCTTCTTCCCTCCCTTCCTTCTTTCCTTCATTCTCCTTATACCTATACCCTACTCTGGTTTCTATCTGTCATAAACCGCCCTTCTTTTTTTTTTAAGATTTTATTTATTTATTTATTTATTTATTTAAGAAAGAGATAGCAAGAAACACAGCATGAGCAGGGAAGAGAGGGAGAAGAGAGGGAGAGGGAGAAGCAGGGAGTCCAACATGGGGCTCCATCCCAGGAACCAAAGACAGACGCTTAACTGACTGAACCACCCTGGTGCCCCCGTAAGCCACCATTCTAATAAGTTGCATGTATTCTTGAAAATACATATTGTTTTTCTGAAGGACTTATTTTTAGTTCATGTAAATGACACTGTGTTGAATGTCTTTTTCTGTTTCTTGCTTTTTCACTCAGTACCGTGTATTTAATATCTTTTTGTGTTGTTTATGTTTACATCTAATTTGTGCTTTCGACTGCTACATAGTTCTCTTTTATGTGTGTATTAGTCAAGCTCCAGTAGGCAAAAAACCACAATAGGTGTCAAAATAGAGATTAAAAAAATTTTTTTAAATTAACATATAATGTATTATTTGATTCAGGGGTACAATTCTATGATTCATCAGTCTTACACAATTTGCAGCACTCATCATAGCACATACCTTCCCCAATGTCCACCACGCAGCCATCCTATCCCTCCCACCCCCTCCATCCCAGCAGCCCTCAGTTTGTTTCCTGAGATTAAGAGTCTCTTATGCTTTGTCTCCCTCTCTGGTTTCATCTTGATTTTTCCCTCCCTTTCCCTATGAGCCTCTGTCTTGTTTCTCCAATTCCTCATATCAGTGAGATCATGTGATAATTGCCGATCTCTGATTGACTTATTTTGCTTTGCATAATACCCACTACCTTCCATGTCATTGCAAATGGCAAGATTTTGGTTTTTTTTGATGCCTGCATAGTATTCCATTATATATATATATATATATATATATATATATATATATATATATATATAATATCTTCTTTATCCATTCTTCTGATGATGGACAGCTGGGCTCTTTTCATAGTTTGTCTACTGCTGCTATAAACATTGGGGTGCATGTGCCCCTTCAGATCACTGCATCTGTATCTTTGGGATAAATACCCAGTAGTTCAATTGCTGGTTGTAGGGTAGCTCTATTTTCAACTTTTTGAGGAACCCCCATACTATTTTCCAGAGTGGCTGCACCAGCTTGCATTCCCACCAACAGTGTAGGAGGGTTCCCCTTTCTCTGCATCCTTGCCAACACCTGTCGTTTCCTGACTTGTTAATTTTAGCCATTCTGACTGGGTTGAGTCAATACAGAATTTAATTGTAAGGAGTTGATTACATAGATGTTGGAGAGCTGAAAATTTAAAAAAGTAAAGACTAATGGAATATAGACGTAATAATTGCACAAAGAATAGGGCTGGGAGAACAAATATAAAAGATTGAGGTTATTTGAGCCATCGAGTTTGGAGGAAAAGCCCCAGGGAGCTGGGACTCAGACTGCTGAAGAGGCGGTGATCCTCAGCTGGTACCGATACACCTGAGGTAAAAGGAATAGTCTGGAGGAGTTAGGACTCAATACTCAGGAGGCGCTGAGGGCAAGACTAAAGAGGCTGCTTCCAGGTGTCACACAAAGCATTGGAGGTTAAAATTCACTGTTGTAGCCTGGGTGAAGTGTCTTTACTTGGGTGACACTGACAGGTGCCAAATAGTTGGCCATTTCCATGTTTTGCCTTTATTTTATACATTTATTTATTTTCATTCTAATTTTGCTTTCATGCCAATTGATATTCACATTTACAACTTCCTGTGAAAATTTTCTTTAAAATGTTATGATAGGGGCACCTGGGTGACTCAGTTGGCTAAGAGTCTGCCTTTGGCTTAGGTCATGATCCCAGCTATTTTCAATGCAGAAGAAAGAATTTTGCAGAATAAATTCTGTTAACATTTCATCCTCGAAAAAAAGAGTCTCTGGCTTTGTCTTGCATTGTTCGGGAATATTCCAGCCTTATTTAGTGCAGGAGAGCAAGCAAACCTCATCTAATTCACACTGTGGAATACAGGAAAAAGCCAGCAGCACTCACTAAAGCTGGAAGCAGGCATTACTGGCTACTCAAAAGAGTTTATAAGAAATGGCCATCCAGTAAATAATGTGTTGTTTACATTAATGTCCTTGAGACTGTCCTCCTTGGATGACATGCTCAGCTGTTCCAGGAGAATCCAAAGAAGTCCAGGTAAAGGTAAGAAAGGATGTATTTTTCCCTTTGCGTCATAGTTTTCCCTGGGTATTCAGTCCAGGCCAAACTCTGTGGTACACTGGCTGGCTATTCAGTACATGGCTCTGTGTTCATGGGGTTGCCCCCGTACACATGAACATGGAACTATTTGTTCTATTTTTCTATTTGAGATACATGAGCAAAATCTAATCTTTTCTTAATCTTCTTTTCTACTTAAAAAAATTTTTACTTGACCAAGGAAATTCCCTTTTTAAAAAAATTTTATTATGTTCGTCACCACACAGTACATGATTTTTTGATGTTGTGTTCCGTGATTCATTGTTTACCTATATCCCCCAGTGCTCCATGCAATCCGTGCTCTCCTTAATACCCCTGGGTATTAAGGGGTCGCCCATCCCCCAACCCTCTCCCCTCTGAAACCCTCAGTTTGTTTCCCAGAGTCCATAGTCTCTCATGGTTCATCTCCTCCTTCCATTTCCCCTGCTTCATTTTTCCCTTCCTTCTCCTAATGTTCTCCATGCTATTCCTTCTGTTCCACAAATAAGTGAAACCATATGATAATTGTCTTTCACTGCTTGGCGTATTTCATTTGGCATAATCTCCAGTCTCATCCATGTTGATGTAAATCGTGGATATTTATCCTTTCTGATGGCTGAGTAATATGCCATTGCATATATGGACCACATCTTTATCATCAAGGAGACTCCTTTTGCCTTCCTTCGTGTTGTCTTTCTCAACCAAACATTGAGCTCTTACTAGATGCCAAAGGATGTAAAGTGAATAAGCCACTGTGTTGGGAGAAGAGGCTAGCAAATACCAGTATGCTTTTCACAGACTAGTGGGGGAAAATGGATAGGTAAATATTACAATGTGGCCTGTGATATCTGTCACTCATTCATTCTATTTCACATGTCCTCTGTATGCCACGTATTGTGTTAAGCCTCTAAAGCAGGGGTTCTCAATCATGGTTCACATTAGGTGAGCCACCAAGAAAACTAAGAAAGGTGTTGGTCCATCCTCAGGAGTAATCATGTAAGTGGTTAAGCTGGGGCCTTGGGAGTTTGAAACCTGCCCAGGTGATTCTCATCTGCAGCCAAGGTTGAGAACCTCTGTTCCAAAGAGGTAAAGGCATCTCCCCGTTTCTCGTAATTTCATGGCAGAAACAGACAGGTAACCAGACATCTATAATCCAGTGTGAAGAGCCTTATGACAGAGACAAGTATGAGGAGCTAAGTCCCTTCTTTCTCCCATTTTTACAGATGAAGAATCTAAGAGTCTTCGCAGGTTAATAGATTTGCCCAGAAGCATGGGTTGAGAGATCCAGGAAATAAATCCAGATCGACTGCGACATTAACTCCCAATAGATGGAAACTACCTCCCCGTAGAAGGAAAAGATATGAGCCAGGATTATTTATTTTCATTATTTTACAAGGGAATTCATAGCTTTTTTTATGTTTAATATGGATATGGTATTCATATGAGTTTCTAAGGGTTTAAAAGTGAAAAACTTTAACAGCTACAAAAAATACTCTGGTGAGTCCATGTTCTCAAAATATTATCTGAGCCAAATATCCACAAGGAAATCCTGCAAAGGTGATGTTTTTAGATCATGATCCCTATGTGTCTTGGAATATCTACCTAACACAATCGGGGAATGTTTACTTACTTATCATTCTCATGGGAGCATGATAATAGCAAATACAGTTCTGGAATTCAGGGTGGAGACCGCTATGATAATCTGACCCATAATGATTAACTCTTAAAATATACAATACAGTGTAATTTGGACATCCCCTAGGCCTTCTCAAGTGTCATTCTAGTTAATCATTTTTGCTTTCCTAGAGACTTCACAGCATCCTCTTATTTTTCATATAGGAAACTGTAAAAATCTGAATGCAAAGTTCCTGTTTAAGTTATTCTATTTTAGGTTTTTATTTTTTATAGTTTTTCTTTAGGAAAACTTTTGCCTGTGGAAAAACAGCTCATCATAAAAAGGGTATACGCAGGCAAAAAGCAAAATAACTTCTCTACATTTTCTACTGATGTTTTATACATCAGTGAGGTTGTGCATGACATGTCCAAATTGAAAATAAAAAAAAAAAAAAAAACAGAAAAACTGAAGCAGCATCTCTGTGATGTCCATCTGGAGGTTTCCTGAGTAAGGAGTATTAGCCAAACTGTAGAAGAAACCCCTAGCCCTTGCCAAAACAGCACTGGGGCTGGAACTGACAGAAAAGATGTAAAATAAAGGAGGATTTTACAATTTTAACTACATTGCTGCAGTGACCCAGTGAGAATGAGGGATTCTAGATAGAGCGTCAACTTCTAAAAATAAACCTTGGAAAAAAAAAAAAACAACCCAGGGAGGCAAATACTCTACAAGATAATAAACAGTTGAGTGTTACTGAGATATTTAATAGTTATATTAGAAGGCTTTTGATTCAGAGATTTCAGATTATCTGAAACTTAAAAAATCACAGTGATTCAAATTATGCATATCTATAGGGGGTCTGTTAAATATCCCATGGCCCTTTCATTTTTATCTGTGAAATTGTATTGAGTTTCTATTGAGCTGATTGTATGAAAAGGTCCTACAAAATTCAAGATAAATTTTCTTCCCTAGATCTCATCTCATAATAATAATAAGCAATGATTACTACTTTTGGTTACTGTATATAATTAAAACAACTTATTTCCATTCATGGGTTGATATATGCAAACCAGTTTCTTTCTGGGGCACAGCAGGAAGCAGATATTTGTCTTTATTTGGGATCTCAAAGAGACTGGGACCTGCAGGAAATTCAGCATGGGTAACTCAGCATTTGATGCCCCGTGATAGTCATTTGAGCCTCACAAAACAATGTATAGAGGTTGAAAAGGGCTTTTCCAGGATGCAAAGTTATATATGTGATACGCAGCTTGCCTTCTGTACAAATTGTGTGTGACACTGGGCTGTTGTAATGTTGCTGGGGAGCAGAGCCCCCTGCGTGAGGAAGGCTGCAAGAAATAACTTTTAACCCCCAAACCCAACTGTCTGAACAGTAAGAACGTTCTGCTGTCCTACATACCAAGAAATCTTGAGAAAGTGTAGCTCTCATGTCGTTCATTGGCTCATTGACTCTGCAAGAACGCGGTTCTATTTTTTCCTCTCAGCTGTCTCTGGTTTTCTCCTCAGCGAGCTTCCCTCAAGGTTACCAAGTGGTGGCTGCAGTTCTAGGCATAAGATGCAGACACCACAGTGTCCGAGAATTGAGGATCTCCGATTCTATAGGGAGAGGAAGCGAACTTCTGAGGTCTCAAGCAGTCTGCATCCTAGACGGGAACTGGCTGGTACGCCTGCGCCGGAGCCAGCTGCGAGCCAAGGACACAGGATCACCCCAACTGGACTCCTAATGCGGGTTTATCCTGAGTCATAGGAGAAGAGAAGGGACACTTAAATTGGAGCCATTTCTGATAAAGAAGAAGGTGGAATGACTCTTAGCTGGGCGAAAATAAGTGACTTTCTGGGGAGAATAAAGAGAGTGATAGAGGAGAATGAGAGGGAAAAAATAGTTTAAGGAAATAAAGCTCAGAGATGATTCTTCATAACAGATGGATTTACAGCTATTGGGACTGGGTGGCGACAGAGTAGAAGAACCCTAATTTTAGCCGCCCTCTGTGGGCCTCTACACACACCAGGTCAGCACTGTGGGTGAAACAAGAGTGGGGAATTGGAAGCTTCCTGTATTCGTTATTGAATGAATGTCAGTCTGGTTTTTTGATTGACTAAGTTGGTTAAGGTGATTTCACCATAAAAATCGTGCTGCTGCTGAGTGACTTGCTCAGAGTCACATGATAAATTCGGTGATTCAGTTAGAATGGCCAAAATTAGCGAGACAGGAAACAACATGTATTGGAGGGGATGTGGAGAAAGGGGAACCCTCTTACACTGTTGGTGGGAATGCAAGTTGGTGCAGCCACTTTGGAGAACAGTGTGGAGATTCCTCAAGAAATTAAAAATAGAGCTTCCCTCTGACCCTGCAATTGCACTCCTGGGTATTTACCCCAAAGATACAGATGTAGTGAAAAGAAGGGCCATCTGTACCCCAATGTTTATAGCAGCAATGGCCACGGTCGCCAAACTGTGGAAAGAACCAAGATGCCCTTCAACAGACAAATGGATAAGAAGATGTGGTCCATATACACTATGGAGTATTATGCCTCCATCAGAAAGGATGAATACCCAACTTTTGTAGCAACATGGATGGGACTGGAAGAGATTATGCTGAGTGAAATAAGTCAAGCAGAGAGAGTCAATTATCATATGGTTTCACTTATTTCTGGAGCGTAACAAATAGCATGGAGGACAAGGAGAGTTAGAGAGGAGAAGGAAGTTGAGGGAAATTGGAAGGGGGAGATGAACCATGAGAAACTATGGACTCTGAAAAACAATCTGAGGGGTTTGAAGGGGCAGGGGGTGGGAGGTTGGGGGAACCAGGTGGTGGGTATTAGAGAGGACACGGATTGCATGGAGCACTGGGTGTGGTGCAAAAACAATGAATACTGTTACGCTGAAAAGAAATTTAAAAAAAAGAAAAAAAATTTGGTGATTCCCTCCACCTGTACAGCCTGGAAACAGATGTGAAAAGAATCTAGAATGAATGTCCGATTCTCCTCATTCCCTTGTTTAATCACTCATTCATTCCCTCACTCATTCATAACTTTACAAATATTTACTGAGCACCTACATGACAGGCGCCATTTAAAATTCTGAAATAAATATCGTATTAAGAAGAGGGTGTCTTTCCTGAAGCTTAAATTTTAGGGAGAAGAGAAAATAAATACATAAAGAACAGAATGTTCTGTATTCTCTGGAAAAACAAACCACTGCAGGGTAGGGGGAGGCCAATTTGGTGTTTTACATAGTATGTTCAGAGCAAATCTTATTAGAAGGGTTTTTGATCTGAGACTTTAAAGGAGAAGTGGCCTGGAGGTCATCTAGGGGAGGAATGTTTCAGACAGAATGAATAGAAGTTAGGATGATCCCAAAGTAGGATCTGGCTTGAAGGACAAAAAGACCAGAGTGGCTGGGGTGGAGAAAAGATGACAGAGGGTAACAGGGTGTGAGTTTAGAGAAGTAAAAAATCATGCAGGGTACTGCAGGCTGATGGTTTTCACAGCGTGCTCCAACAGACCAACAGCTTCAGCACCTCCTGGAAACTTGTTAGAAATCCTAACCCTGAAATTCTAAGGGGTGGGACCCTACCCTGGGTGTTTCAACAAGACTCCCGGTGATTCGGATGCTGTTGCAGCCAAGGTTTTAGATGTAGAGTTGGAGACTATTGTAAGAACTTTAGATGTTGAAATTTAAACAAAATACCACCTTTAAAAAAAATGTTGTTGAAAGAGAGAAAGCGTGAGCTGAGGTATGAGAGGGAAGAGGGGCAGAGGGGGAGAGAGAGAGATCGAGAGAAAGAGAGAGAATCTCAAGCAGGCTTCACACTCAGCACTGAGCCTGACATGGGGCTGGATCTCAGGACCCTGAGATCATGATCTGAGCTGAAATTAAGAGTCAGACACTCAACTGACTGAGTCACCCAGGAGTCCCCAGTGTTATCCCCTTTTAAACAGAGACAGGATGTGGTTTTACGCTCAGGCTGTTTATCTTGCTGCCCTTATCTTGGTCTGGGCCTTGTCAATAAATTATTTATTTAAAATTTTGAGATTTTGTTCATCATTAATTGTTTATATTTCTTATCTTTTTAAAAAAGTTTATTTAAATTCAGGGGCGCCTGGATGGCTCAGTCGTTAAGCGGCTGCCTTTGGCTGAGATTATGATCGCAGGGTTCTGGGATGGAGCCTTGCAAAAAGCCCTGCATGGGGCTCCCTGCTCACTTGCTCAGCGGGAAGCCTGCTTCTCCCTCTACCACTCCCCCTGATTGCATTTCCATTCTCACTGTGTCTGTCAAATAAATAAATAAAATCTTTAAAAAATTTTATTTAAATTCAATTAATTAACATGTGGTATATTATTAGTTTCAGAGGTAGAGGTCAGTGATTCATCAGTCTTATAGGACACCCAGTGCTCATTACATCCCTTGCCCTCCTTAAGGTCCATCATGCAGTTGCTCCATGCCCCCACCCCCTTTCCCTCCAGCAGCCCTCAGTTTGTTTCTTATGATTAAGAGTCTCTTATGGTTTGTCTCCTTCTCTGATTTCATCTTGTTTTATTTTTCCCTCCCTCCCCCTATGATTCTCTGTTTTATTTCTTAAATTCCACATATGGGTGAAATCACATAATTTTCTTTCCTAATTGACTTATTTTACTCAGCATAATATCCTTTAGTTCCATCCATGCCATTGCAAATGGCAAGATTTCAGTTTTTGATGGCTGCATAGTATTCCATTGTGTATATTCCACATCTTCTTTATCAATTTATCTGTCGATGGACATCTGGACTCTTTCTGTAGTTTGGCTATTGTGGACATTGCTGATGTACATTTTGGGGTGTAGGTGCCCCTTTGGATCATTACATTTGTATCATTGGGTAGATACAGTAGTGCAATTGCTGGGTCAAAGGGTAGCTATATTTTCAACTTTTTGAGGAACCTCCATGCTGTTTTCCAGAATGATTGCACCAGCTTACATTCCCACCAACAGTGTAGGAGGGTTCCCCTTTCTCCACATCCTCGCCAATACTTTTCATTTCCTGACTTACTAGTTTCAGCCATTCTGACTGGTGTGAGGTGGTATCTCAGTGTGATTTTCATTTGTAATTCCCTGATTTACACTTATTTTCATTTAAAAATATTGTATTAAAACGTTATTTATCTTGGGACACCTGAGTGGCTCAGTGGGTTAAGCCTCTGCCTTCTGCTCAAGTCATGATCTCAGGGTCCTGGGATGGAGCCCTGCACTGGGTTCTCTGCTCAGCAGGAAGCCTACTTCCTCCCTCTCTCTCTGCCTGCCTCTCTGCCTACGTGTGATCTCTGTCTTTCAGATAAAGAAATAAAATCTTAAAAAAAATATTTATCTCAATTAATGAGTTTTTGGCACCTCCTCAAATTTTCACCTGCAATGATTGTCTCACCCACCGTGTCCCATCGTCCAGATAAAATACACACAGAGCCTAGGAATACAGGCAATGCGACTCCGACAAAGGATGGCTCAGTGGCAGTAGTAGGATAAAATTAAACTGGGAAGATCCAAGAGGGAAAAGGAAGAGAGGAATCGAATACAGTGAACTTATACCATTCTTTTAAGGAGTTAGGCTATCAAAGAGGAGCAGAGAAGTGGTCATTAGTCATAGGGCATGTGGGGTCCAATGTGGGTTTTATTTTATATGGAAAATGTTGCAGCATGTTTGATGCAGAGAGAACATTACAGAATTGGGGGGTTGATAAAACAGAAGAGGGAGACTCTCCCATAGATGGGAACAGAAGCTGGACACCTGCGTATGCAAATATGTCGCTGAGAGGGCCCCAGGCTTGGAGTAAGGAGAAGGACATATTTGTAGTTTTACTAAAGGCAAATCAAGGGACTCCTGGGTGGCTCAGTCAGTTAAGACTGGACCTTAGGCTCAGGTCATGATCCCTGGGATCAAGCCCCGCATCAGGCTCCCTGCTTCCTGCTCTCTGGGAGGTTGCTTCTCCCTCTCCTCCTTGCTCATGTTCTCTCTTACTATCTCCCTGTCTCAAATAAATGAAATCTTAAAAAAAAAAGAAGCAAATCAAGTCAGCTGTTAAGAAGACAAATGCAATATATTCCCATAACTAACCCTTCTAACTATTGTATATGTAACCTGGGTAATGGAACGGGCAAACTTTCTTAGCGACTGTTTCATCACACATACAGAAATGTGATCAGCACGGATCATTCTTGTAATGTCCTTTGAGGAAGGGTCAGGTCATGTGAAGGGAAGTTGCCTGAATATCTAACCTTTTGATGCTTAATACGCGACGTAAGTCAAGAGTTCGACTTTCAGAGGAGCAGACAGATGAGCATTCTTAAATGTACTTTCCGTCTCCTGGGTTTTTGGTTGGAACCGGATGTCAAACGCTTCGAGGTGCTTTTGTCAAGATTGGTGTCCATCAGTTATTCCCACTGGGGAATAAGGGAACAGGGCATCTTTTTGGGAACCAAGTGGTGGTATCAACACATTCATTAAGAAAGTTGAGGAGCCCACTTGTCAGCCTGGCCCTGACAAAATGCTTCTGCAATTCACATGGAGGGTCACAGGTGGAACCAAGGGTTCTCCTCAGAAAGCAGCTAAACAGTGTTTGGTTAAGGCTGCCTAAGGAGCATGGCAAAGATGAGTTTAACTTTAATTTTTTTTTTTTTTTTTTTTTTTTGGGTGGGGAGGATGTTACCAGACATCCAGAGCCATATAAAATGTTAGGTTCCTGCAGTATGCATTTACCAGCCCGGTATCCTGACGGGCCTCCTGGGGGTACAGAACACATCCCTCAGAGGACAAAATGAATTGGACTGATGTATGGAATTATTTGTTATTGATCTTTTAAAGGTTGGCAGCTTCAGCCTGGAATTGTCATTTTTTTTTTTTTAAAGATTTTATTCATTTACTTGAGAGAGAGAGCGAGAGAGAGAGCAAGAACAGGGGAAAGGGCAGAAGGAGAGGGAGAAGCAGACTCCCCGCTGAGCAGTGAGCCTAATGTAGAGCTCAATCCCAGGACCCTGAGATCATGACCTGAGCCGAAGGCAGACCTTAATAGGCTGAGCCACCCAGACACCCCTCGAATTGTAATTTTCATTTAAATTTTCCTATTCTTGGGGCGCCTGGGTGGCTCAGTGGGTTAAGCCGCTGCCTTCGGCTCAGGTCATGATCTCAGGGTCCTGGGATCGAGTCCCGCATCAGGCTCTCTGCTCGGCAGGGAGCCTGCTTCCCTCTCTCTCTCTGCCTGCCTCTCCATCTACTTGTGATTTCTCTCTGTCAAATAAATACATAAAATCTTTAAAATGCAAACTATTTAAATTTTCCTATTCTTAGATTTTGTTTTTCTTTTTAACCTCTGAAAGTATGAGGCTAAAAAGGATCACTTGGCAATTAAGGAACTAGTCGGATAAACAAATGCTACAATTAAAGTATAGTCAAACTAAATATTTTGTGTAGTACAAGCTAAATAAATGTACACTAACTTGGAGCACCTGGGTGGCACAGTTGGTTAAGTGTCTGTCTCTTGGTTTCGGCTCAGGTCGCCATCTCAGTGTTGTGATCTCAGGGTCCTGAGACCAAGCCCCTCGGCCGGCTCCGCTCTCATTGTGGATTCTGCTGGAGAGTCTTGCTTCCTCTGTTCCTCCTTCTTGTCCCACCCCCACCCCAAAGAGATAAATAAATCTTTCAAGAAATGTGCATTGACTACCTTTTGTAAACTTCAGCTTGTGAGGTTCGTGGCAAGTAAACCCAGCCGTAGCTTGGACTTTTTCTGCCACCAGTGAGGAAACTCTGTAAAGGGGTTGGGTTGAGGAGGAGAACCACAGTGACTGAGCACCAGCCTGCCCAGAGGAGCCTGGACATATCGAAGAGAGTGGAAGGAAGGATCAAAGTTTTGGGGCTATGCTAGATAACAAGGGGGAGACAGGGTGCTGAGGGGCCCAGAGAAATGTCACAGGGTTAAACTCATGCAGACACCAAAGTTCCACTTGGGGAAGATCACAAACTGCTACCCTGGGGTTAAAGTGCCAGGATTTTTATGAAACCACTAAGAAGTCCTATCTTTAAGGGAGTAACTATTCAAGTCTCTGGTCTCTTAGAGATGACTCATCTCAGAGTCATTTTATACTTTTGAAATTTGTCAGTGATATAATGGGAGCAAAGTTTTTCCTGTAAAGAAGACATAGGCTGTTTGTTCCCTGCAAAGGAAGTGAAAAATGAGGAAACCATCTGGCATTCGCTCAAAATATCTAGATAATTGAGGCCAACGTATCTTTTAGCTTCATTTTATATCAATGAACATCCTTCATGCCCACTTCCACATTTGCTGGGTAGAAAGTATCTTGAGAAAAGACCCTGAAATTTTCTAAGAAGAATTTTGAAATAAAATGGTTATTAATACTCTTGGATTGTGCTCTCCATTATCCTGAGCAATTCTGTTCTTGAATTTAATATATGTGTGTGCATATATTAATTAAAAAGATAGTCTTTAAGAATTTTTATAGATTGAAAAGTCCTACCTTTATTGAAAATTTCATAGCATTGATCAGATATCTCTCACAGGTGATGTGATCTTTCTGTTATCTCTCAAAATTTGCATTTCAAAGCTGATTGATAGACTAAGTGAGATGAAGTTGATATCCTTTCAGTACAACAGAGATGTAAGATGCATTTCTGCTTAGAAACATTATTATTTACTGCCAGGGTTATTTAATATATTTAGTTTTGCATTTCTAATTCAGAAGCATATATTCAATGCCACATATTCAAGTTCTGTTATAAGAACTCACATTTCTTGGGAAGACAGAGCCATATTTAAAAGACACTTAATAGCTCTATTTTTCCCCTCTGCATAAGTGTGTCAAGTATTGTTTTGTTATTCTTAAGTGTGATTATGTGATGGTATCGTTTCATGTCAACCTTTCATTCCTAGTTTTAATTTTGGTGTAGATAACTTTCTGGTTTACTGGGAATAAATGTAAAAGATTTGGGAAACACTGTAACTCCCTAAAGAAAAAAAAATATTTATTTTATAAGAAAAATAGTATTAACACCTAGTCATACTTGAAGTTTCACTTACGTGAAACTGGTGCTAATATGTTTAGGTGGGTTAACTAATTCTTCTAACTTGTCAGTATTTGAAAGTCACTATCAGTTTTCCATCAAAATTTTTCCTAAATTTCATCATTCTAAATGACACAGAATGATTATATTGTATGTCATGTCCTTTGAAGTCTAGAAATTGAATGATCCAATTAGGTTGTAGGCTTGAAGGAAGCAAGTACTCTGACCAGAGTACTAAAAAAGGTAGAAATTTGTGGTTTTTCTGAGAAATATATAACAGGAAGTATATGACAGATATTTGGTTTTGTCCTTAGTATTCTAAAAAAATATATTCCTAGTCTTCAAGTTTCTTCTTCTCTTCCTCTCCTCATCTTCTGCCTTTTCCTCTTTCTCTTCTTCCCTATGCCCCTTTAACTTAGGATTCGACCCCATTTTCACCAAAAATGGCAAGCGTCCTCTGGAGATCACTGTAGGTAATCAGCCAAACAGGAGATGAGTAGTGGCTTTTCTTAGTTGAAAAATCAACATGATTCCTACTTTATATTTCTCCACTTTTCCATAGGCCATTCCTGAACTAGCCATCAACCGAAGATAACTCTGGTTGATCATTTTGGATGAAAATAGGCTTGAAGATCACTCTGGTTGATCATTTTGGATGGAAATAGCCTATTTTACCCCCTATATTAAAAAAAAAAAACTGATTTAGAAGGACATGGTTTACCTTCTTACCCTAAGAAACTACAAAGCTGGAAAAAATACATAAAATAAGACTTTTTAAGACATGACATTAGACAATGGACAGTGACTTCTGAGAGATGGAAAGCTAAAGAGAGAGCCCTACGACTACCCTAGTTTCCTGTCTATGGAGAGTTTCAAGGCTACAACACAGGGAGAGGGGAACCCAAGTAGATTTTGGTAGTCTACCTGAATTCTACATTCACTGAATTAATTAATTACTTAATTAATCAATCTATTTATTCTTAGAGAGGGAGAGAGCTCAGGAGCAGGAGAAGGAACAGAGGGAGAGAGAGAGAAATCTCAAGTAGACTCCCCACCAAGCAGGGAGCCTGATGTGGGGCTCAATTCCACAACCCCTGAGATCATGACCTGAGCTGAAATCAAAAGTAGTCAGATGTCCAACTGACTGAACCACCCAGGTGCCCCCCAAATATTTAGAAATTAAAAAAAAAAAGGAAATTTAAAAAAACTAAAAAAAAAAAAATTTGTCCAGGGATGCCTGTCAGTCAGTAGACTATAGGACTCTTGATCTTGGAGTCATGAATAGGAGTTGGGGCCATGTTGGGCGTAGAGTTTACTTAAAAATAAAACAAATGAGCTAAATTTTAAAAATATATTTGTCCAGTTTTATTGAGATAAAATTAACATATCACATTATGTTAGTTTAAGGTATATAGTGTGTTGATTTGATACACAAAATGATATACAAAATGATTTGATATACAAAATATCATGGAAATATTTTCTAAAAACAATGGTGAAATAAGGACTCTTTCAAAAGCTATAAACATTTATTACTAGCAGAAGTGTACTGAAAGAAATGTTCATGGAAGTCCTTTTGGCAGAAGGAAAGTGATGCCAAGTGGAAATCTAAAACCACAGAAAGGAAAGAAGACACTGGATTAGTAACTATGTGAATAAATGTAAGATATTTAAGTCTCTTTGAAAGATAATTGTCTAAAGAAAAAATAATAATGTATTTTGGTGTAGAGGATAGAAGTAGAAGTAAAATATGTGAGAAAAATAGAACAAAGATCAGGAAAGAGAAATTAGAGTATATTATTGTAAGATTCTTATGTGCTATACATAGGTATAATGTCATTTGAAGACAGACTATGATAAGTTATAGTATAAATCCTAAAGCAGGCACTAAAATAACACTGTGAAGAGGCTTATCTACTAAACCAAGAAAAAAGATAAGACAACATTATGAAAAATGCTCAATGAATATCAAGGAAATCAGAAAAGAGGAAAAGGGGAACAAAGAATAGATGGGACAAATAGTAAGCAAATATGATGTAGTAGAAAAAACCAAATTATATTACTAATCACATTAAATATAAATGGTCTCAATAGCGCCATTTAAAAGAAGAGATTGTCAGACTGGATAAAAAAAGTAAGACTCAAATATATGATGTCTACAAGAAATACGTTTTAAGAGCAAGGACAAAAATAGGTTACAAGTAGAAGGGTGGGGAAAGATACACCATGCTAACCAACAAAGGCTGGAGTGGCTATGTTAATATCAGACAAGAGAGACAAATGACCTTCAAGACAGGTTTTACATATTACTCATTCCTTTATATAAGTCTGAAATACAAATATTACAAAGACCCAGCTTTGTCCTGATCCCATTCAATAATGTGATTCTTCAACCATAGCTTTAAAAACTGTAGATGCATGCTCCTCCATGCATATCTTTCTTTTAAAATTCTCTTTTCAAGGATGGAGAAGAAAGAGAGGGAGAGAGAGAGTAGAGCACGCGTGCAAGGTTGTGTCAAAATAGGCACATAAATGCAGAATGAATTCTTAGTTCTGCAGCTGATCTGGGGTCAGAAGAAGGGACAGAGGAAGTTTTCTTCCTTTTCTCAGGAGGATCCTTCCCTCCCCACCTCCACTTTGGAGGTGTTGTACCAATGCCTTGGAGGTGTTGTACCAAATATGCTTAGGCATTCTCATTCCACTTGACAGTAAGTTCACCTCTTCAGTTGCTTGGACTAAGTGCCTGGGAATCATCCTGAATCTTCTTTTTCACACTCCACATCTGAGCAGTTAGCCTGGTTACTCTACCTTTGAGTATGGTATGTTATCATCTTCATTGCTATTATCTGGTTTGAGCTACTATCTTCTCTTCCCTGAGTCACTGCAATGGTCTTTTATATGGATTCCCTGCTTTCACTCCTGCCTCCTAGTAAGATGCTTTATCTGTATAAAATCAAATCGTGCACTCTTCTCTCCAACACCCACCATACCCTAGCTTCGTCAGCATTCCTTCTTCTTGCAGTGTAAAATGTGAAATCCTTACAATGGCCCCTAAGGTTCAGAATGATCAGGCCCCCATTACTTCTTTGCCCACCTCTTTCGCTCTTCCCTTAGCTCACTCCCTCTGCTCCAAACCACTGGCCTGCTCTCTGTTTCCAAAATGGAGCCCACTCCTCTTTAGGGCTTTGTACTGACTGTTTGTTCTTCCTGGGACACCTCCCCCTCAGACATCCTCATGGATGTCTCTTCCTTCACCTCCTTCAGATCTTTGTTCAGGTGTTAACCTTTCAAAGAGGTCTATCCTGACTGCCTTATTGAAGTCAGTCAGGGTAGACCTCCTGGAAAGTAACCCTCCTGGCTTCAACCCACCTCTCCACTCGCTAACCACCTGCTCTCCTCTATCTTATCCTATTAATTTATTATTTCTTGACCTAATATATAATCTACTTATTTATTATGTTTATTCTTATTTTTGGTCTCTTTACATTAGCATAGAAGTGCTATGGGAACTGGAATTTTTGTCTGTTTTTTTCCACTGGTGTATATCCCAATGCCCTTAGAACAGTGCCTGCTACTAAAAGTTTAATATTTATTAGTGATTGAATGACCATTTGTAGAAAAGGGTGAAGATCTTGTCCGAAAATAGGAGCATATGTCATCTTTTCCACCAAAATGTCTACCACAGTGCCACATGCCTCTCAATTTATATTATCGGTTGACAAACATTGAAAGCGGACACTTATAACAGATGAGAGGATGACTAAAGATTTTGGCCACCTCTGCAGTTGTTTTATTTTTGTTACTTACATTCCTGTAATATAAAGATCTGATGGTTCCTATGTGGGTGTAATTCTTATATAACCCAGTTAAATGATCAACATTATTAGTTGTTAAGCCTAAGGGGGTAGAATTTTACCTGTTTAATTTTTGTCAATTGTCAATCATGGAGGAAAGAGATGTACCTTTCAGAATGGAAAATTTCTCTAGGCTTGTGGATTCTTGAGAGTCACTCTAAGGCTTTATTAGAAGGTCTCAATGTTGTGAGTCTAAATACAGTACCCTTTACATGGAGAGAGATTTGAAGCAAGAAAATAGGGAGACAAAGCTTTGGTAAACCTGACTATGGGGCTACTGGACACACACACACACACACACACACACACACTCTTCCCATCCCCACTGTACTCCCTACTCAGGATAGTTGTAGAGCAGGACGAGTGCGATCGAGGATCAAGTCAACCAAGGAAGGAGACCACATCTTTCAAGGTAAATCCTTTCAGGGTTTGAGTTTGTTTAAATGTCTGGTTGACATTTGCAGTTTGAATTTGCTATGCATTTGGCTAGTAGTCTGTACAAGGCGCTGTGTTTCAAGTAGCCAAGAGTTCTATTTGCCATGCCTTGCTGGTTGCTGAAATTGCAGCCTCCTGTTTGACACGGTTGCGATAGCATCCTTTGAGCTAACTGAGGACACATGCTCTCTTTCTTTTCCAGTCTTCCTCTGCAATGGTGTTACTTACAAATGACTGAGGCCATGACTGTGACAGCCATAACATCAGGAACAACTGAATCAACTTCCGTTTATTGACTGTCTGCTATGCCGGGAAATACATTAGATATTCTACAAGCTTATAAATGTATATTGTTATTATGCTGCCTTTCCCTTTCTTTGGTTTTCTTAGGCCTCTTGATAAACTTTGGAGGAGATGTACTTTCCTTTTATCTGTCGTATTAAGCAGGGTCATTAGGGAAAGGTCAGCGACAGGAATAAGGTGATGATGCTAGGGATGCAGAGTGTGTAGAGTCACTACCCGCGAATCCACAGGCAGAGAGATGAAATCTGTAGCCCAGATAATGGTGAGAGCCCTGCTGATGGAAAGTCAAGGGGGAACTCTTTGGCCGGAGTAACAAAAAACTGGGAGATAGAGGGTTAGGTCCAAGCCTTCCTAAGTGACTTTTGATAATTGGCTCTGAGTCAGAACTTTAATAAACTGAAAATACTTTTGAACCATTCAGTAGTTTGTCTGTGTTTTTTGCATATCACTTCCTTTACTAAGATGAGAGTCAAAACAAAATTTGCCAGTTTTCTCTTGTACTTTCAATTTTATTCTAACAAATCACATACATATGACATGTCATATATCATATACACACACACACACTTAGGAGCAGAATTGTCACATTTAGAGTTTGTGAATGTTTAAATTTACAAGGTTATGTTACATTAGTTTCTAATAAGTGGTGCTTATTAAAAAAAATTGTTTTTAAGCTACAGAATTACCCATGATTTATCCCTAACTCCAACCTGATCTCTGTATTCCTGGTTCTTGGCTGCTTATAGGAATGATTTTGATGCATTAAATTTTAACACCAACTAACCTCTCTTTATTGCTGTCTCTAATTATGAGGAAGATCATCTTTAATTTATTCCAGTGAAAAGATCTCCGGTCCTGTGTTGAGTAACTCAGAAGATGAAGGAACATCATAACTTTTGAGCTCCTCCTAGGAGGCAGAGGTGCTGGGAAGTTAATGATGCTGAATCTTCAAGACCCTTATATGCTCAGGTCCCTACTCACATCATTGGAGAATATTCATTTTTGTATACATTTTTAATTCATAATTTAAAATTATTTTTCCAAAAAAAAGATTCTATCTCATATAAGCTTACAGTCCCATGAAACCTAACTTTGTCCCTTGTTTCTTTTATGGTATAATCTTTTTACTTTGAGGCTTAATTTACATTTTATAAACTTTGTCTTCCCAATCTTCTACATTTCCCCCCTGAATATTTAAAAAATGATCTCAAACAACAGACTAGTGATTGAATTCACTAACGGGCTCTTCTTAGGGACATCATCCCAGTGTTAGTGAAGTTGCTTGGAAATGAGTCAGAATTCTAATTTAAGTCCATTTCTAATTTAAATCCATTCAGTTTAGTTTGGTTATGATGTGGCTCTATGTGCCAATTCAGATTTAAGGGTAAATGTATTGTATTAGTGTTTCATAGACTTGAAATACATACTAATACATAGACTCATACAGAGTTTCCCTGTAATCTCTGCTTGCTTTCTCCGAATTAAAATAATGGACAATATAATATATAATAAATCAATCAACTGTTTATGAGAAAGTGGTGTGCCTATAAATAGCTAACAATCTACTGGTGGTTATTAGTACATTTGATCACTATTTTAAAGGTATCTTTATGGACTTTTGACCATTTACATCAAGACACATGACTACAAAAAAGCACTTTTTAAGAAAATAGCAAAGTTGAATTGGAATGTTCCAGATTCATGGGGACAATTAGAAAAATCTCTGTTTTCTAACTAACGCCAGAACCTTCTCAAGGGCTTTTATTTTATGGCACTCTTTCCACACTGGTAATCCCCAAATCCTATTGTTATTCACTGAGGGCACCAAAGCTTCCAACTCTTCAACCATTTCTCTTATTGACTCCCCACAGAAGGAGTGATCAGGACAGACCTCTACTGAGTGTTTTGTCCTTTCTGTCCCAACCTAACCAAATGCTTTGCTAAACCTTCAAAACCCTTTCCATGCCTGAGCCCTAGCTACCTTCATTAAAAGGTAGCTTCATTACTTTGGGGCCACTTGGCTGGTTCAGTAGGAAGAGCATGTGATTCTTGACCCTGGGCTTGTGAGTTGGAGCCCCATGTTGGTTCAGAAATAACAAAAGGAAAGAAAGAAATGAAAAAAAAATTGTATATAATTTCTGTTCATAGTGTTTTATTCTTTTTCATAAAAGAGCTCCCAGATGCACACATTTCTTTTTTAAAGAATTAGATAATCTCAGAAGTGGTTTCAGTGTAAGATGTTTCTTGAATTTTAAAACTCTTAAGCTCCTTAGAATATACCCACAGACCTCCATTAAAAAAAAACTGGTACAGGGGCACCTGGCTGGCTCACTCTGTTCAGCATCTGCCTTTGGCTCAGGTCATGATTTCAGGGTCCTGGGATCAAGTCCCACGTTGGGGTCTCTGTTCGGTAGGGAGCCTGCTTCTCCCTCTCCCCATTTCTCATGCTCTCTCGCTCTCTCTCTCTCAAATAAATAAAATCTTTAAAAAAAAAAAAAACCAAACCCAAAACTGGTATAGAGAATTTGACACTTTAGTCAACTTGGATGTCCTCAAACTCATCAGGCGAGGCCTTTTCCCTTTTAAGTCTGCCATGAGTATCTCCTGTGGATGCTTCTTCCATCCAGACCTTTCCTGCTCCCCTTCTCTGGGGACTTCTTGTCCAGTCCTAGCAGGTATATCTGCTGATTACTCTACTTCCCAAGCAAGATTTGCCTTTGCCCTTCTAAAAACCCCAGCAGCCCCTCAGTCTCCAACAGGGTGTGCTTTGATCTCCCCGCCACCACTGAAAGTAGCCCTAATCCATCCCCTGACTGTCTCAGACGAGATAATGGGATACTCAGCCAGAGGTAGGATGTTTTTAGCCACAGAATAGCAGCCTCCGTTAATTTGCACGGAATATCTTATTCCGATGTCTCTCTTAGGTAACACTTTCCTTCTGGTGAATGTAAGACTCCTCGAGCAATAATAACTTGCATTTATACAGCCTTATGAACATGAACTCACATAAATCACATTCATTAGTGCCTCTTCCCTTCAGAGGTCCCTTTCCCAGGTGACTAGCGCGTCTCCAGCCTGCCTCCCAAGCTCTGCCTTGCCTCTATTATTGGTATAATCGTACTTGACTTTCCCAGGGGAGGCCCACCTGCCCAGTCCTTTTTCTCACTCTTCCGTGACTCTCTCACCAATTTAGCTGAGCCCCCGTGACTCCCCCTGTCTGTTCGGAGGAGCCCTCCCTCCTGGCTGCTCCACTCACCTGTGTCTCCTCCAGTCGGAGTCACTCTTCTCTGGGTTTTGTCCAGAGGACTGAGGTCCTTTGTCTGCCGTCCTACCTGTCATTCTCTCATCTTTCCTATAATATTGGCCGTCTCATCAGATGAATCAAAAGAGCGTAGCATAGTATTCAAAAGTATAAGCTTGGGTTGATTCTGGCTTGACTGCCAGTGTTCTTAAGAAGTATCCTGTCCTTAAATATTTTAACCAGAATTAAAAAATATTCTCTAGGCTTTGGTTTTCTTATTCATAAAATGGTTTTAATGCTAGCAAATACTTCAAGTTGTGAGGGTTCAATGAGAAAATAAATGGTAAAGTATTTATCGAAGTGGTCAACATGCAGTCCATGGACAATAAATGTTAGTTTTCATTACAGATTTATCTGATAGGATTGCTATTTGATCTCTCTGTGCCAAGGAGAGTGACATGTTGACACTTTGTGCAATAAATCCAAAAAGTTTCAAATCTGAAATGTTATGCTTCATGCAACATGTTTGATTTATTATTGATTAGGGCTTTTAGTAGGACTGTCTCTTTTTTAAGTGTTTGAAAATAGAACATCGTCTTCCTCAATGCTGTGTGGATAGTGTTTTTCTACATAAGGCTGAAATTCTTCATAAATAAATATTTATTCATTTTATTCATCTTATTGAAAAAATTCTAGGACAGGAGCTGTACTTTATAAATAGCATTCCCATTTCCAAGATGAAGCAATGAAGGCATCGAGAAAAAGGCAATAGGCCTGAGGTCACAGAATGACTAAGTGGAGGAAGATCAGGCATAAGCCTAGACTTCGTTTGCTCTTTGTGTAATTTTGTATCAATATTTTAAAAAATGCACCAAAAAACCTAATCAGAATCTTCTGAATAGCAATCATGTGCTGAAGGATGGTGTATTCTTTTTGCATAAAAGATTTTCTGCATTACAGCAGGGGGCCCTACCCTGATGTGTCAGGAGGAAGAAGAAAATTCATTTCTTACACCAGCCTGTCAGCTGCCCTTTATGATTGAACCATATACCATTAGACAATCACAAACAGTGACAAGAGCTTTTGCTCTGTAGCGATTCTCCTGTTTGAATTGGTTTGCTGAAATGCTGCACTATGCTGCATTACTGGAAAACACTACAAAGAACAGATGTGCAGTACCATGCAATATTTATCATTTAGATGTTTAATCTGGGTGTTTTAAATACTACTCCGGTTTTGTTACGGTGTATTTGTTACTTGAAGTGTTTTTTTTAAGGGCCATGTTAAAAGCACAATAAATGATATATTTTTATGGATTAAGTAAATCCTTCGTTGTTGACATAATCATATCCTGAAAGCAACTGAAAATAAAAATATTTCCAATTTTCGTGTATACATAATGTTGATGGTGTATCTGTAGCAATTTTATCAGAGTAAATTCACTTCCTCTGTAGCTGGTATAATTCTCACACCTACCTTAGGGGAGACTTCTGTAGAAACACAGAAGATCTGTGCTCTAGTATTAACTCCCAGTAGATTACAAAAAGTAATCAGAACCAAATGGAAGATATACTGTCCATCATATATTTTCAGGCTTGAAGTAGTATTTTTTTTTCCCTGCATACTAAAGCAAGGAGGGACCTTTTACATGATCTCTGGTCCCTTTATAACTCCTTGAGTAAGTGTATTGCAAATAAGCACATTTATCATTGAAGACTGTTAGTAAAGAATATGGTATTTATTCAGACCATTCAGAGACACAGCATTTGAAGAGTTTTTAAATTGCTTACTTGGTTTAGAGCCATATTCACTTCTTGACTAAGATATTGTTAAGTGACGAAAGTTAGAAAGCTTATCATTTCACTGATCTCTGTCATAGTCAATGAAAATATTCATTCTAAAGAATTAAAATGTAGGAATAGGCTATATGAATTTTAATAATGTTTCATGTTTAAATTATTAGAAAATTTAATAGAACATATATTCCTAAGGTTAATTTTAAAGACACTGCATTTCCTGAGTCAACATGAACGCTATGAAGAGATTTCAGGATGAAAAATTAGTACAGAACAAAGCCCACTGTGGAGAATCACTAAGCACCGGCTATGATAATAGCCTATTACAAGGCACCTGGTTATACCATGGATTTGATCACGGAGGTCAAATCGTGCTCTCTGTGTACATAGTGATGCGTGGTGCGTCCCTTTTCTTATAACTTGGAAAGCATGCAATGAGGGGGTTCTGTGTGTCCTCTGGCTCCTGCATTATAACAAGACTCTACGTGGTAAGGCCATTAAGACATTTATGAATGCATCAGTGGAGACTTAGCTGGAGGTTGCAAAATGCCTGTGGATGGAAAAATTCATGCTTGCATATTTATTTATTTATTTATTTATTTAGGATTTTATCCTTACTGCCATAGGATATGGCGTGGCTTCCGTACTTAGAGCAATGAAGTAAATATATCAAAACAAATATTAGCCTTTCAGACAAACATTTTCTCATTAGTCTTCTCTCCATGAAGAGAATGAGGTTAAAAATGGTTTGAAGTTTCTTAAGTCATTATGTTCTGTGGCTTTTCTAAAATTAGAGTGTCATGTTTTCAGTAACTGTGTTTGTATTTACATAATTTTATTAATTTTTATTACAGTTCAAAGCATACAACCATTTTACCAATTGCCTTTTTGTAATTAGAATGTTATATCTTCACTTTGTTTTGGCTCTCAGTGAATACAGTAGCATCACATTTCATTAGCAAATACAGAACGGTATTTCCTGATGTAATTAGACAAGTGTATTTGGTGTTTAACATGATTTTCATCTTCATTAGAAAGAGATATGAAACTTATGAGTCTCTTTTATCACTTAGAAAATTCTTCTGCCTTGAAAGAAATTCTGTGTATTTCTTTTTTTTTTTATTATTATTCCTGTTTAATTTTGTGAGGCCACACATCACCTCGATCTGTGGACATAGCAGATTTCTTAGCTCGTCTGGAGGAAGAAGACAAGAGGGTATGTGTGTGTAAGAGGGAAAGGACCATGCTTGAAAAAGATAACGTAAAAATGATTGCTCTGCTCAGACTGAGAAAGATTTGCCATTAGACTTGAACATTCGACTGAGACCTTTCTCTTGAATTAAAGACTATTTTTGAAGGCGTCAGCATTCAAAGCATTAGGTGCTTGGTTACCTACAACCCACTCTGGGGAGACTGATGGAGGTTTTGGGTTAAGTAGAAGAGAGTGATGATACACGAGTGGACAAACTATTATTTAAGAATGCTGGAGAAGCACATCCTGTAACAGTCTTTTGTCACTCTATCTCCTTCTTCTACTAGATTCAGAAATTTTGTATTCACTCTATCTTACCATGCCATAGACTCAACAACAGAAATAAGGTTTTTGTGACACTTGAAGTTTCTTTCTTTCTTTCTTTCTGTTTTTAACAAAAAAGTCCCCCAATCATGTTGATTCTTTCTCCCTCCCCTTTTACTGGCAAAAACACAACTTGTATATTTCTATTTATATATTTGTATATTTCTATTTATATCACCGTTGTGTGGTCAGTTTTAATTTGGCTTTTATTTCTACACAATATTGTTTTTCATGAAAATGTCATTAGCAGTGGTGTGGACTTAGAAATTTTATAGGATTAGGTACTAGTTGTGATAATGTAAATTGGTATTTGGAAGTACATGGAGGTTGAATACTTGTGATATTTTTCATCTAGAAAATTATTTATGACATTTACTTGAATTTAGGATAGTTCATTTTGGTGAGGTCTTCTTTGTAGCTGTTTTGAATTAAATTTTTAGTTTGGTGGAACAGGTAGGTATCAGTGAACTTTTGTAACTATCTCAGAATTGGAGCATGATAGGATCAAATATTATGCTCTTTCTGTTTGCCATATATGTCTTTTAAAATATTATTCATTATTCATTATACTGTATTTCCTCAAAGGATTTGAGTTAATTTATCAAAAAAGGCAAAATACAAATTACTAAAAGAATAAGATTAAGAAAAATCGGGAGTAGAATGAGTGTCAAGGTCAGAAACAAAATAGGACACAGATGAAATAGCTGTGCTCTGCAGTCCTGTAAATTTCTCCCATATCGCTGCATATGAGAAGGCCCTCAAGAGCGCTCTCAACAATGTTCTCATAGTCAATACAAGGAAGCATTTCTAAAAACAAAGCTTACTTCCTTTCCATGAATTTGAATGAAAACTAAAGACAGACAATGAAAGAATAGTTTACTATAAGCAACTCTGTAAGGGGTCCTGACAATAGGGTAGTAATGTCAGCGTTTGATCTGTACCTTCGTCCCTCTAGAGGAATGGATCATGGCAAGCCATTCAAATTCTTCTCCCATGGATGGTAGGCAGTTGGAGGCTGCATCTCTGGTAAGGTCCTCTGTGTTGTGTCTTGAGGTTCGGAGTGCTCGTGGTGCTATGGGTGCACACCCCAGACCCACCCTTTATGAACACATAATTCCTTGTATAAACATTTCCTGCCTGTTGTTCCAGCCACAGCCAGAGTTGGACCTGCAGTTGGTGCTAAGACGCATGTGAGCACCTGAGTGGCCTGGAAGATCTCTCCTTCCAAAGCTGTGCTCTAATCTAGATATGGACTGATTATGGAAATGGCATCTTTGCTCCTTGGGAGAGTGACTTTCAAATAAACAAAAAGATGGAGGCCAACAGGGTGGCTCTGGAGAAATGAAGACATACCTTGAATGGAGACAAGTGAAAGTCCTGAGCTAGAGAGAGAGGAGGAAAGGGAAACAGAGGCACACAAATGGCAAACTCCTGGAGCTGCCGTTGAGCTTCTGGAACTGCAGTGGAACCAGGAGTGCTGTTCAGCTATTAGGAGTCTTGTTTGGGGGAATTTTTCCTGCTTCCGTATTCACTTGGGTCTCCTTTCAATAGAGGCCATTATACAAGGTAATCTGCATATTTTGTTCTTTGTTAATGAAAAGAGCCAAACATAAGGGTCAACCCATGTAATCTGGAGATTAAATGACAGGAGAGTTTATTATTCTTTTATAGAAATTGAACATTCTAACAAAATGCTTACCAGGATGAATCATTATATATATTTAAGTCTTCTTGTCACTAGTGATTGAAACAAAGCATCTAAAATTTCTTCTTGGAATAATTATAAGTAACACCCACTGACAACTATGGAGGCTTATGTTTTTGTTAAGTCCAAACAGCATCTAAGAATTATACATAGAAACCTGGTAATGCGTTTGCTTCAAAAATAACTCTGGGATTAAAAGTTGTGATGTTTTAAAATAGCACGATATCTCTTAATACAGTGGTTTAAATGTTAGCACTACAATCTCGAAAGTAAGGTCTTCTATGATTTAGCTAGCATATATGGGGCTGATATCTTTGACTATAATCAGAGCAGGTGGGCTGCTTTTACCCTGTTATGTTCCAACAAGAGGAATACAAAATCTAGGACTTCTGAGTCCTCTTATTGTCTCTTCCTACTGTAAAATTAGAACATAGAGTTACAGTGAGGTAATGTTAACAAATCGAAGTACGTTCATTCTTCAGACCCTTGTACATTCATTCTTCAGACCCTTGAAGAGCACTCCGCTAATGTGATCTCCTTTCTTTAGCATTCCAACCTCAAATAGGTGATGACCCTTCTAATGACTCATAAAGCCTACAATATGGAACCTTACTAATGTATTCTAATGTAACTAGGTCACAAAAAAGAGGCTTGTTAAGTTTGCAGTGTCGACTTTTGCCTTTACTAGAATTTCTAGTTGTACCAGAAGTGCCTCACCCCTCACTGTCACCGTCATCCTACTCCAAGTAAACGGGAGTTTATTAAGTAAAACTTCTAAGCATTATCACTCTGTAAAATATATGTGTTTGATGATTAAAAAATCATGATGGTTAAGAGTAATAACGTTTTACACATTACTCATAGCCATGCCATATACTATCATTTATATATTTAAAGACTGTTTTATATATATATATATATATATATATATATATATTCTTTTTAGAAAATTTTCTTTATTTGAGAGAGAGTTAGAGCAAGAGAGATCACAGGAGAGGAAGAGGCAGACGCACTCTTGAGCAGGGAGCCCGATGCGAGGCTCTATCCCAGGACCCTAAGATCATGATCTGAGCCAAAGGCAGACCCTTAGCCACCTGAGCTCCCATTACATATCTCTTCTTAAAGAGATATAATTTGACAAATGAATTAAATAGTTCCACGTTTAATGCTGTCTTGTGGTTGTCCTCATTAAATGGTTTTCTTATTAGGAATAATTCTTTGTTTAGAGCTGTTTCCTTCCTAAGGAAACATCCACAGACCAATGTCCTGGAGTGACCACACTTGCCCATTTTCAGCTGCCTACTGAAAACTGACATTTCAAAATCACCCCCTAGTTCTTCTGAAAAGGTGCTAACCCTCTGTCTTATATAGGATTGTCATATATATGTATGAAATCACCCAATGACCTCTTAACGTACATTTACTATTTTGCACGAGTAAGTATGGAGAGATGGAAAGCAAACCCCTTTGAACTATAAGCTTATCACTTTATTCTCTTATCTGGGTACACATGGCCACTCCTAAGCCGAAGTTTCTGGAGCTGCTGCACCCGCAGAACACGGACTGGCCAACGGCTCTCCAGAGATGCACGGTTGCTTACTTTCCGTGTGGGATCCACATTACACAGAGAACCGTCTGCCAGAACTAAACCGAGCCCAGGAAACTTCCTGAAGGTGTGCGATGAGATCCCACCCTGCGGAGGGGATGGCATAGGAGATCCCCGAGGGGCGTCGGAGGGGAGCAGGCGGGCTCGGTGGAGGCGGCACACTCGGCCGGGCTCCCGGCAGGCGAGTCTGGGCTGGCTTCGCTGCGACTCAGTCACCTCCCGTGGACGTTGCTGCAGGCACATCAGAATCTCTTAACGTGCTGAAGAAGAAAGGCGACGAGGACAGCAGGGAAGGAAAACTAGGGGGAAAACGTATAAAAAATTCACCACATAAATTAGCTGAACCTCTCGTCGCCCAAACTGACGATTTCATCTGAATGTGAATCCCCGGCTGCTGCTTCAAGTGCCTGGAGGAATTGCACCACGTCATCTACAAGGTAATTATTAAACGTGCATAGATGGCCACATAGGAACAAAAAAATTTGGAACGCTGTCTCCAGAAAAACATTAAAAGGTCTGCATATGTCCATGAATTAGAGTTGGTTTTCTTCTAACAGCTGCTATTTTGGGAATTCCTCGGAGGATGTTTAAAGAGCAAGTTTTGTATATTGAGGTGGCTGGTCCATTGTCGGGGACAGTTGAAACCAGAGTAGGCTATTGAGGGGAGCTAACGGTTTTGGCACTGGTTTTGGGTGTTAAGTATCAACTAACATGTTTATGCCCGCCCTTCAGATGTCCACATACAAAGACCCCTTTCTCTCCCTTCTGGCAAGAATCCAGGCCAATCTTGGAATGCTTCGTCCCCCGCCCATCATTAAGGGCACTGTGTTAATCGTGGGGCTTCATCTGAGAAGCACCCTGGAAAGGAATGCTCACTGACCCACAACATCCACATTTCCGCTGCTGTGGAAATTGCATGCACATGAACATGGGGTTCTGAAGCAGAACTAAGAAACAATCAAGTTCAAGTTCACTTAAAACTACCTCGAGATTTACTATTTTAGCCAGGCTAATGGAGAGGTCATTGAATTGTTGCAACCAGTTAAAAAAAAATTTGTGTTCTGGTAGAGATGTATGATACAGGTATTATATATATATATTATACAATCTATGTATAATATATATGTAAATATATATATTTATTTATATATGTATATACGTGTGTGTGTGTGTGTGTGTGTATATATATATATATATATATATATATATATATATATATATATAATCTTTCTCACCATTATTTCCATGAAGATCACAGATACCGCATATTTTATTCAGTGAGCTGTAGACCAGTCTTAGGCTGCTAAGAAGATGTTTGCTTGATCTAAAATAATATCTTCAAATTGAGTTTGAGAAATAGGTGGTAAATAGGTAGGCAGAGCAAACATTACATCCTTCCTTTATAGCTCTAAGTCCAGGACTAGAACTGTGCTGGTGTAACTAAAACAAAATAAAACAAAACACTATTTTCTTTTGTGAACTATTTGGCATTAAAATTATCTTGATATGCTATAGGCTTTGCTGAGACTGAAGATTTTAATGAGTTGTATGTTTATGAATTTATTAATATAAAATCTGCTGTCAATGGAGAAGAGAAATCTGAATCATTCTCCTAGTAAACAATTTGCAATGTATTTTTTTGGAAAATACAAAAGAAAGGAGTACATAGTTTCTTTTGTGAATATTGCAAGTTGGGACCTTCAACTTGTTGTTTGGGGGGAGGAGTTAAACACAGTCTCTTATCTAACTTTTTATGGATTTTTGTATCATTTAGGTGATTTTTTATTTACTCAGAATCATGACATATTTAGGTTACATATAGAGCAGTATAGTTTTTTTTTTTAAAGATTTTATTTATTTATTTGACAGACAGAGATCACAAGTAGACGAAGAGAGAAGTAGGCAGAAAGAGAGAGGGAAGCAGGCTCCCTGCTGAGCAGAGAGCCCGATGCGGGACTCTATCCCAGGACCCCGAGATTGTGACCTGAGCCAAAGGCAGCAGCTTAACCCATTGAGCCACCCAGGTGCCCCTAGAGCAGTATAGTTTTTCTCAGTAGTTAGTTTTTATGATTCAAAACTGAGTCTTGACAACCACCATTCTGTTCTGTCTCTGAGTTTTATTTTCTTTTGCTTGTTCATTTGCTTTGTTTTTTTAGATTGCACACATAGGTGAAATCATATGGCCTTTGTCTTTCTTTGTCTGACTCATTTCATTTAATATAATATACTCAAATTTCATCCATATTGTTGAAAATGGCAAGAGTTTGATTTTTTATGGCTGAGTAGTATTCCATTGTGTGTGTGTGTATAAAAATAAACTTAATTCATTATAAATTATAATTGCAATAATTAAAATACTACATTATAAAAGATATCTTACATATTACTATATATTACATCTTCTTTATCCATTCATCCATCACAGATTGTATCTGGACTTACTGTGCGAATCAATTACATTGTATGCAAATATGAAATCATTAGGTGGTATTCCTGAAACTAATATGTTATATGTCAATTATACCTCATTAAAAAAAAGAGTCTTGAGTCTCTTAAAAATTCTCCCCTACATGCCAACTACTTTACATATTTATGTTATTCAATTTGCATTCTTTCTTTCAAGATATTAGTGGAAGAAAAGAATAGTGAGAACTAGAATAATTTATTTCTTTAAAAAGCCCTCACATGTTAGTTTTATTTATTACTTCCCCAGTTACTTTGCCAGTGTGGTGTCTTTTTCAACAAAGCACAGGCATAATTCTTTACCCTTCAGGCTGGAATTGTTGTTTTAAAAATCCTTGGCGACAAGGCTTGAGCTCCTTGCCGGGTGGGACATCTGTCCTGCTTAGTACAGCATGACTGGCACATAGCTGGCACCCAGTAAATAATTTTTGAATAAATGATTGGATAAAGACCTATAGACCTTCGTGATTTATGTGAGTGTGGGAGGAAACATCAGGCCCTGCGTCTGGTCACGTGTGTGCGCCCTGCAGACACCACAGCACTGGGCAGGCCTACAGCCTGGATAAGGTTCCCTTAGGTTTCATGACAACAGGCTACAGCTGTTGGGTCCTTTGGGCCCACGCGCTGTCGCCCTTTGTGCCACTGTTGGGAGTAGTCAGTTTCACCCAGCCTCCTGTCCCTGTTCTCACTGTGGAAGGCAAATGATTTCTACTGGAGAGAATGCAAGAGCAGGGGCGGGAAGGACAGATGTTTGCATTGTTTGTTTTCAGTATCTTCTTCCCCGTTCACCTCGGTGTCCCCTCTCTGATCCAACCCCCATAGACTTCAAGGTGACACCTCACCGCTCTTTGGTATTTCTCTCCATTCTACCTTAGTCACTATTCACTATTCAGTCCTCTGGTGTTTCCGTAGTCTCGTTACTCCTTTGGCATTACTTTCGATTTTTTGCTTCAACTCTGATAGCTCAACATCCCGTTTTCTGACCTCATGTAATCCATCATTTTTTTCCGTCCTCACTCGCTGCATTTCTTCTGCAGCCAGATAAGAACTCCAGTTCCTTGAACTCCTTACATTCTGACTTCTCTCTTTTTTTTCCCTACTTCACTTTGTACTCTATCCCTTTAACGATTCTCTTGCCTACAGCCTTTATCCCCTTGCCCCCTGCCCCCCATACTTGCAGAACCCAGCCCCAGCTCAATCTAGCCTCCTCCAATCCTATCCCAGGCTGCCATGCCTTACTAGAAGAAGACCACTTGACAAACCAGAAATTTAGCCATCAACCTTGACCACTCTTTCCCCACTCTCACCTCCCCCACATCCTCTTCCCTAAAGAACTCTGAAATTTGTCCTACTCTCATTTTGCTCACTGCCCTGCCCTTAGATCGGGCATCTGTTACTTTTCACCCACATAGCTGTGGTAGTTAACTGGTCTTGCTACGGCACTCTTGTCTTCTTTTTAGCCAGGCTCCACACAGCAGCTAGAACAATCTTTACACATTTTAAATATGATCAAGAAGCTTCTAATACTGTTTAATGGCTCCTTGGTTAAAGGCAGAATCCGAAGTTTTAGAGATGAGTGTCTCTGTGTGATCTGGCTCCAGGCCATAGCTCTGATTTTCCCTCCTGCTCTTGTCTCTCTTTCCTCCAACTTCAGAAGTGCCTTTCTTAAAGCCTGGGAGGGGAAGTGACACATGGTGATGGACAGATGGAAAGCAGGGTAAACAGGAAAGACCACAGACAGTGGGATCAGGAAGGGGCTACTCCAAGAGAGGCCCCAGTCTTTCCAGTCTTGCCTCTGTAGGTGGGAGAGGCATGACTGACTCTCAGGGCCAGGGCGGTACCTGGAGGGCCACGGCCCTTTATGGGGTAGACCAGTAACACCATGGATTCTCAGCACTGTGGGTGCCTGGACTTCCAAGGTGCCTGGACTTCCAAGGCTGCTGTGGCTACAGACACTTCTTGGTCCTCCTGGCATTGGTTCCCCAACAAGATAGTAGTGGTGGGAAGGGGTAGACTTGGAAAGCAGCACCTGCCCTGGGAGCTTCCCAGGCTGTGGCAGAGAGTAGCCGGCCTGGAGTGGAGGCAGCTGGGTCTGAGGAGGGGCTGACCCACCCATCACAGAGGCTCTTATTGAAATAGGGCATCTAGATCCCTGATCAGCCCTGGGAAGGGGGGTCATGGGTTTCAGAAGTCACCCCCAAGTAGGCTGGGCTGGTTGAAGGTGGACGCTGGGGATAGGATATGGGTGGTGGTGGAGCCAAGGGCATTACCACAGTGAGAGGGTAGATGGGCAGTAGGAGGCGGACAGCTGCCCCTGAGGTGAGGCCCTGTGACTCACACTGAACAGTCCCCCAGGGTCTGGGGTACCCTATGGGAAGTAGAAGGGGCAGAACTTGTGCTTAGCGGAGAGGGTTGAGGGCCTACTGGTTACCCCCCCCCAGGGAGGGCTCCTCCTCTGCTCTCCTAGGAGGGACAGAAGGGCCACAAAGTCCTCTCAGAGGGCAGGAGTGGAGCGGGAAGCAAGTCCTCCCCGCCATGCTCAGACCCTGCCCGGCCTGGGCTGCTCCTGCTGCCCCCATTTTAAGGTTCCCTAGCAGAAACTCTATTCTGAGGCCCTCACTGGGCGGAAGCTGGGGATGGGCCGCGGCTGGAGACTGGGCTGCCACTAGGGCCAGCCGTGCATCACGCTAGGGCCCAGGTCCTTGGTGAAGGCTCCCCGTACATCCCTGCTCCACCAGCCCTGGAACAGGGCCGTGTTCCGCAGCCGCAGCACGTAGCCCACAATCGGGCTCAAGGCGACCGCCACCCACAAATTGCCGGTGGCCGGGGCTTCGCAGGCTTTTTAGGCACCTCATGGCCACATCAGTAGTAGAGGTTGGAGGAGAGATTGCGGCAGGTAGAATCCTTCCAGCCCTCGTGGTCGCCCCTGAAGATGGGGACCGGGGCTGGACCCCACAGATGATCCGGGCCAGTTTTAGCCTGCCTGGGGGTCTTCGCATTGCGCAGGTATCTCCTGCCTCCTCTCCGAGGCTGGAAAGAGGACCCCGACCCGCCTGGAAGCCCCAGGCCTGGGTCGCTGCCCCACCCTATGCGGGGCTGAGAAATACCGTGCGCAGGGGCCGCCCCACGCAGAGGGCAGGGCGCCAGGCCAGGGAGAAGGATGGGGGGACAGAGGGCTGGGGGGTGAGGATGCTTCCAGTCCTTTGCGGTTCAGCACATGCGCCATGCACTCTCTTCCCTTTGGGAATTGTCTCTCTTTCACCTTCCTCTTTACCTTCTCACCTCCAGCTTTATTTCTCGCCGTGACCTCCTACTCATCTTTCCAGTTTTTGTTTTCTGCTTCAAGGGATTCATCTCTGGAATTCCCTCTCCCTCCAAAAATATCTGACTTGTGCACACTATAGCTCCTCTAGGCTAGTACGTAGAATACTGTATTTTAATTGCTCATTCATCTTTATCTTCCACTATTTCATGAAATCCATGAGGGCATAGGGCTCTATCTGCCTGGTTCATTGTTGTGTTCTCAGTGCTTAGGACAAGGTTTAGAACACACTGAGTGTTAATCAGTATTTGTAGCAGGGAGTATAGAGTGATGGGAAGGTAAACGAAGAGGAACCAAACCGTCTGGGTTCAAATTCTGAGGCTGCCTGTTATTTGCTGTATAATCTTGGATAAGTTACTCAACTCTCTCTATTCAGCTTTCTTATCTGTAAGACAGAGATTGTAATACTGCTCACCTGATGTGCGTGTTGTGAACACTGAATCGATACACAGAAAGTATTCAGAACAACACCTGGCACAGTAAACACCCAACGGACTCCTTCTTTGTCAATGTCCGGGATGTGGCCATCAAAAATAATAGGAGTCTTATCTACCTGACTGTCACCTAGCTATCTGTATCTAGAGATGTATCTTTAGCTGAAAATGGTCA
Organism: Mustela lutreola; assembly: GCF_030435805.1. Classification (NCBI taxonomy): domain Eukaryota; kingdom Metazoa; phylum Chordata; class Mammalia; order Carnivora; family Mustelidae; genus Mustela; species Mustela lutreola. Next base: position 32,242,929 of record NC_081295.1, read on the forward strand.
TGTCTTTACACACTTTTATGAATCAGTTGTGCATGTTAAATGGAAACTGAGACTCAGTTAGTTGAACACATTCCCCATTTGAATAATAGAAACATCAGGGGTGCCTGGGTGTCTCAGTCAGTTAAGGGTCTGCCTTCGGCTCAGGTCATGGTCCCAGGGTCCTGAGATCAAGTCCCGCATGGGGCTGCTTGCTCAGAGGGACCCTACTCCTCTTCCTCCAGCTCCCCCTACTTGTGCTCTCTCTTTGTGTCAAATAAATAAAGGAAATATTAAAAAAAAAGTTGAATAATAAAAACATCTACCTGGAGTTTGTGACATGGAGAGCATACCTGTGTGCCCTTCTATTCATTGATCTGTGTTGGTTCATCTTTTTTTTCCAGTCTTTTCTGTGATCTCACTCAGCACCGCCAGCAGTGAATCCAGCTATCACACTGGCCATGTCTGCCTTTATAGCCATGGCATAAACACCTGGCATTATCAGGTTTACTGAATTTTCAAATTAGAGCTTTCCTTAATTTTTAGAGGCTTGAAATGGCCCTTCATCTACATAGTGTGACCTGAGGCGGAGGCAGTCACACCCCCCCACTTTTTTTTTCCAAGGAGAAGGAGATTTCCAACCATGTTTTTAAAGTAGGAAAACAGAAGCTTAGAAAGGTCTAGTTATTTGTCTGGAGACACATATCAGTTAATACTAAAACCAGGATAGAGAACCAGCATTCTGTGGCTCTCTGTTGAATTCACAATAACACATTACAATATATGATTAGGAAAAGAAACTCAAGTATGAGAACATGAAATACGGTGTTCTTTTTGAAACTATAACCGTGAATTTGTGCAACACTGGTCCAATTTTATCACACAGTGAAAAAAATAGATAAACAGAGGTCCTTCAGTGTGGGTATGTATGTCTGTACATACACGCATGTCTCCCTCCCTCATCTATCTATAGATCGTCGTACTCTATCACCTATGCAAATAAAATGAAGCATTGGAGAAGAAGTTAGGTAACAGTCGCTATTTCTTCTAGTTGCTTTGGGGCCAGACTTTTGTTCAATTTTTACTTTATCTCTTTGGAGAGTGCGATGAAAATCTTTCATCTCTGTCCTCGATGGCCTGCAGTCCCAAATCCTAGGGTCCTCGACGTGAGCGGCGCTCATTTCCTTCTTGCCTTTTACCCTGTCAGTCTTCTGCTGCGATGCGTCGTCGTCCATCCCAGAGGACGCCACTTCCTAACTGCTTTCTCATTCTTTGGCCATCTAGATTCTGTAACAAAAGTCACCTGTGGCCTTCTGACATTTTCTTAGCTGTGATTCACCTTGAAATTTCTTTCTAGGTGATGCTGTCCATCAACTCTACACTGTTGAAACATACTCCTGCTGGGATGTCATGTTATCCTGGTTCTCTCCTGCCTTGCCCTTCTCAGCTTCCTTCATTGGTTCTACTTCCTTCTTGCATGTTCTACAAAGGACTTGCTGAATTGAAGCCTCTTTTTTATCTTCTCTAATTTCTGCCGCTGGGGCATTCCATTCTCCTCCACAGTTTGTGCTGATCTCCAGGAAAGGAGGAACTCTCTCTCTCTCTCTCTTTCTCTGTCATTTTTATATAACTACTCCTCATACACAGCACAAGCCCTGGGTCCTGGTAGGTGTTCGAAGAGGTCTGTTGCCTTAAACTTAAGCTGTGCCTATTATTCCAGAATTTGAATCAATAACTGACTCTCACAACCTCTAGTTCTGATAACATTACCTACTTTCTGGGTATTTCTAATAATAGTAAAAATAGCTACTGCTATTAAGCCCCCTCTGTGTGTTAGTCAGTCGCTAGGGGATAGCAACACGTTCCTTGTACTCTGTGCAACCTCCCAGGTACACATTGTCACCAGTACTTCATGCAGGACAGAATCAACATCCACTTGGATATCTGGTAAGCATCTCAGACTTTTGGCCAATAAAGAACCCTTGCTCCGGATCAGCTCGGATCCAGTTTTCCCCATTTCAGGAAGCAGCCCTCTATTCATGGTTATTCTCCACTCAATGCTTTGCTTTCCAATATCCAACCCATTAACATGTCTAGTTGACTACAAAAAATATTTCTAATCAACCCGATTTTCTTCATTTCCCAGTTTGGGCCATCATCGTCTTTTCCAGACCAGTGCCAGAGACTCCTAACTGGGCTTTCCTTCGATTCCCCTGCGCACCGCACCGTTCTCCACACAGCAGCCTGTGGTCCTTTAATCAGATCATGTTACAGGAGTCATTACGTCCTGCTGTGGCTGCAAAAACTATTTACTGGTTTGATTTGATGGTATTGGCAGTGTGGCTGCACTCATGTTCTACTTTAAGGCAGATGTTTGAAAATTGAAGTCAGCTGAAAATCTAAACTGAGGATTGGTTCACCTAGGAAGAGATTCACATCTACATCCATAAGCAAACCTAAGAAATGGTTATTTTATTAGAAAATGCTATTCTTTATAGAAACATCGTATTTCTTTAAATAACAGGTACTTAAATTATTAGCTCATTTAGCACAACTTATTTGCAAAATACTTTGAGGAAATATATTGAATACATAATGTGAGGGACATTTGCAACCACATATGGATAATGTATGCTTCCTAAATTTTATTATCCTACCCAAGCAAGTACAAAATGATACCTCTTATAATATTTGTATTGCCTATAGTTTTGGTTTTCATTGAAATCTAACTAGGGGAAGAAGAAACAACCGAAGACAGAAGTAAGATAGCCAGTGGAACTGCATTCATGGTTCATGGTTCTGACTTTTTGGCTACTATTATGTATTTAGGATCAAGTTAGCTGGTGCTGGATGTGAGACTCATCGGTGTCACCTGCTCTGGTTGTTTCTGGACTCAGGTATTCTTGTCCAGAAGGCAAATGCTTGGATACTAAATAAAACTCCTACTTTTTTTTTTTTTTTTTTCTGAAGTGGGCTCCACATCCAGCATGGTACCCAGTGTGGGTCTTGATCTCAGAACTCTGAGGTCAAGACCTGCACTGAGATCAAGAGATGGATGCACAACCCACTGAGCCACATGGGCACCTCGAGTCCTGCTTATCTTGAAACAGTGTTACATATGGAAAAATTTCTCATACAAATAGATTCATGTTCCTGTTTTTGAACAAGTATTTCTTTAAAAAGTCATTTTTATTAGAAAAATATGACTTTTGATGATTATCAGTGATTTTTCTGTAATGCAAACATTCATCTTTCCTTTAATTTGTGGAGACAAGTTGCAAGCTGAAAATTGTGAGTGTCTGCTTCCCAGGCAGCAGTTTTCACTAAAAAATATTTACCTATTTGTTAAATGATCTGAACTTGTTCTCATGGAAAAACAAGGGTGGAAAACGTCGAAACTTTTTCTACATAAAAATGTTTTTTGAGAGGTTTTTCTTTATGCTTTTGGGCTTTTCCTGAAGTTTATAAGTTTAAGAAATTATTGACTTTGATGGAGAATTTGTTGCCTAGAAGATCTTCCTGTTGTTTATTTACAAATAATGTAGTTACTATTCAGCTACAAAAAATAATCAAATTAATGGAAGGGAAAATGAAATATGAGGAAATTTTAATCCAAATTTTCATCAAGAATAAGATTACGTTTTGGAAATTTAAGGTGGTCAGATTCTAAATTTTTCTCATTTATTCCCCTTTTGCTTTCCTTGCTTCCCTCTTTTGTGGACTTTTCTTCCTCCTGTCAGCTCTTATAGTCAAGGGTTACATCCTGGGCAATCTCTTCTTTCCTCTCTGCTTGAAATTTAGCATCACTGCTAGGTTCACTAACTTCCTTGACTTCAACTGTGGCCATGACAATGACAAGCAAATTTATATCTTCATGCTTTACCTCTTCTCAACACCCGAGCTGTTTTTCTTGGAATAACTTAAACTCAAAATATCCCAAAGTGGGGGCACCTGGGTGGCTCAGTGGATTGAGCCGCTGCCTTTGGCTTGGGTCATGTTCTCGGGGTCCTGGGAGCGAGCCCCGCATCACGCTCTCTGCTCGGCGGAGAGCCTGCTTCCTCCTCTCTCTCTGCCTGACTCTCTGCCTACTTGTGATCTCTCTCTCTGTCAAATAAATAAAATCTTAAAAAAAAAGAATATCCCAAAGTGAACCTACTAACATCCAAATCAAACTTCCTTTTCTCACATTTTCGTGTTGGTTAATGCTTGACCAAGGGATTCACCATCTCTCCTCTTGTTCAGGATAAGAACTGTGTCATTCCCCACTCTGATCTCCATCTCACTCTCTACCTTGTGTTCACAGGGTCACCAAATCCTGTTGATGCTGCCTTTAAATATCTTTTTGTTCTTTCTTCTTGTGCAAACCTATCATAATGACTAAAATCCTCACCATCTCTTGCCTGTGGTTTTGCAACAAAAATCTTAATGGGTCTACCTGCCTCCAGTTTTCTTGGTATCCAACTCATTCTTTAGGCTGACACTGTGGTAACATTTCCATAATCAAATTCTGATTGTGTTATTTCTCTGCTTTGAACCTCAGATGATCATACTCTATCAAGTTCCAACTCTATTGTCGGGCATACTAAGTTCTTCACAACTTGTCCTTCCATGCTCATGGGATGCTATGTAATGGTTAGGACCTGTGCTATAACATAGTGATTAAAGATAATAATTCTGCATTATTATTACTTTTTGAAATTGAGGTCAAATTGATATATAACATTAAATTTGTTTCAGATGTGCAACCTAATAATTTGATACTTGCACATACTATGAAGTGATCACTCCAATAAATTTAGTTACCATCCAACACTATACAATTTTACCCCTTTTAATCTTTTTACCTACCCCCTAAGCCCTTTCCCCTCTGATAACCACCAATCTCTTCTCAGTATCTATGAGTTTTCTTTTGATTGTTCCTGTGTCTTTTATTTTAGATTTCACATATAAGTAAAATCTTAAGGTATTTGTCTTTGTCTGACTTATTTCCCTTGGCATTATACTGTAAGATTCATCCATGTGGCTGCAAATGGCAAGGTTCGCTTCTTTTTTTTATTGCTGATTAGTATTTCATTGCATATATACTACATTTTCTTTATTGATTCATCCACTGATGGACACATAGGTTAATTCCACATCTTGGCTATTATAAATAATGTTGCCATGAACACACTGGTGGTTTGAATTAGAGTTTTTGCTTTCTTCACATAAATACCCAGAAGTGATATAGCTGAATCGTATGGTGGATCTGCTTATAATTTTTGGAGGAAACTCTACAACGTTTTCTATAGTGGCAGCACCTATTTACATCCCCACCAACAGTGTCCTAGGGTCCCCTTTCCTCCACATCTTCTCCAACACTTGTTATTGCTTGTCTTTTTGATAATACCTCTTCTGACAGGTTTGCGTGATATCTCACTGTGGTTTTGATTTGCATTTCCCTGATAATTATTGATGCTGAACACCTTTTCATGTGTTTGTTGGCTACCTGTATGTCTTTAGAAAAATATCTGTTTAAACCCTAACCCTCTACCCATTTTTTTTTCCCAAATTGGGTTTTTCCATTATTGCTATTGAGTTGTTTAAGGTCTTTACATAGTTTGGATATTAACCCTTTATTGGATATCTGATTTGCAAATATTTTATCCATTCAGTAGGTTGCCTTTTCATTTTGTTGATGGTTTTGTTTGCTGGGTAGAAGTTTTTGTTTGATGTTGTCCCCCCCCCCCCCCCCCCAATCACCTTTTTTTTCTTTCATTGCCTTTGGTTTTAGAGTCAGATCCAAAAATTCAACATCAAAACTGAAATTTATTGCCTATGTTTTCTTACAGGCATTTTACAATTTCACATCTTACATTCAAATCTTCAATTTATTTTGAGTTAATTTTTGGGCATGGTATAATATAATGGTCTAATTTCATTCTTTTGCATGAAGCCATCTGGTTTTTCCAGCATCATTTATTGAAGCAAGTGTCTTTTTCCTTTGTATATTCTTGTCATTAATGAATTGATAGGTTTATTTCTGGGCCCCTTATTCTGTTCCATTGATTTATTTATCCATTTTTAATGCAATACCATACTGTTTTGATTACTAAAACTTTGTAGTATAGTTTGAGATCAGGGAGCGAGCTATCTCCAGCTTTGTTGTTCTTCCTGAAGATTACTTTGGCTATTCAGAATTTTTTGTGGTTCATACAAATTTTAGAGTTGTTGTTCTAGTTCTCTGAAAAATGCCATTGGAACCTTGGTAGAATTGCATCGAATCTGTATATTGCTTTGGGTAGTCTGGACATTTTAACAATATTAGTTTTTTCAGTTCCTGAGAACAAAATCTCAGGAACTGAAAAAACTAATATTGTTAAAATGTCCAGACTACCCAAAGTTCATTTGTGTCGTCTTTAATTTCTTTCATCAATGTCTCAGTTTTCTGCATGTTGATCTTTCACCTCATCGGTTAAATTTATTCCAAGATATGTTATTCTTTTTGATGCAATTGTGAATGAGGTTGTTTTCTTAATTTCTCTTTCCGATAGTTTGTTATTAGTGTTTGGAAACACAAAGGATCTACGTGAATTGATTTTGTATCTTGTAGGTTTACTGAATTTATTTGTAAGTGCCAAAGGTTTGCTTTCTATATATAGTATCATGGCATCTGCAAATAGTGACAGTTTTATTATTTCCTTTCAAGTTTGGATGACTTTTGTTTCTTTTTTTCTTCACTAATTGAGAGGGCTAGAACTTCCAGTACTATGCTGAATAAAAGTGGCAAGAATGGGCATCCATGTTTTGTTGCTGATCTCTTGTTCCATTGAATATGATGTTAGCTGTGAGCTTGTCATATGTGGCCTTTATTTGTTGTTGATTATGTTCTTCTGTACTCAAGTGTTGACTATTTTTATCATGCATCATTGCTGAATTTTGTCAAGTGCTTTTTAGGCATCTTCTTTTTCTTTTTTTAAGAGATTTTATTTATTTATTTGACAGACGGAGATCACAACTAGGCAGAGTAGCAGGCAGAGAGAGAGGAGGAAGCAGGCTCCCTGCTGAGCAGAGAGCCCGATGCAGGGCTTGATCCCAGGATCCTGAGATCATGACCTGAGCCAAAGGCAAAGGCTTAACCCACTGAGCCATCCAGGCACCCGAGATGATCATATAAATTTTAACTTTAATTTTGTCAACGTGGTGATATCACAAAAATTAATTTGCAGATATTGAACAATCCTTGTATCCCTGGCATAAATCCCTCTTGATCATGCTGTATGGTCCTTTTAATGTATTATTGAATAATTAGTTTCTTAACATTGTGTTGAGGATTTTTGCTTTATGTTCATTAGGGATATTGACCTGCAATTCCCTTCCTTCCCCCCTTCCTCCTTTCTTCCCTCCCTCCCTCTTTTTCCCTCTCTCCCTTTCTTTCTTTTCCTTCCTTCCTAAATGCTGACCTTGTACAATTGAATTTGGAAGCATTCCCTCCTCTTCAGTTTTTTAGAAGAGTTTGAGAAGGACAGCTATTACATCTTGGAATGTTTGGTAGAATTACCCAGTGAAGCTGTCTGGTCCTAGACTACTGTTTAAATTAGGGTAGGTTTTTTTTTTTTTTTTTTTTTTTTTAAAGATTTTATTTATTTATTTGACAGATAGAGATCACAAGTAGGCAGAGAGGCAGGCAGAGAGAGAGGAGGAAGCAGGCTCCCTGCTGAGCAGAGAGCCCGATGAGATGCAGGGCTCCATCCCAGGACCCTGGGATCATGACAGATTTCATGATTTCTGAAGGCAGAGGCTTTAACCCACTGAGCCACCCAGGCGCCCCTAGGGTAGGTTTTTGATTATTGATCAGTCTTCTTAAATTGGTCTATTCAGATTTTCTTTTTGATTTTCTCATGATTCAGTCTTAGAAGATTGTGTGTTTCTAGGAATTTATCTATTTCTTCTGTGTTGTCCAGGTTGTTGGTGTGTAATTGTTCATAATAGTTTCTTATGAGCCTTTGTATTTTTGTGGTATCAGTTGTAATTTCTTTTCTTTCTTTCCTAATTTTATTTATTTGAGACTTTTCTCTCTTTTTTTTTTTTCTTGATGAGTCTAGCTATAGGTTTGTCAATTTTGTTTATCCTTCTGAAGATCCAGATCTTCATTTCATTGATCTTTTCTATTATATTTTTAGTCTCTTTTTCATTCATTTCTGCTCTGATCTTTGTTATTTCCTTCCTTCTGCAAACTTTGGGCTTCATTTGTTCTTCTTTTCCTAGTTCTTTTGGTTATGAAGTTAAATTGTTTACTTGAAATTTTTCTTGTTTTTTTGAGAAAGGACTGTATCACTATGAACTTCCCTCTTACAACTCTTTTGCTGCATCCCAAAGATTTCGGACTGTTGTATTTCTATTTTCATTTGCCTCAAAGTATTTTTCGATTTACCATTTGATTTCTTCATTGACCTACCTTTTGTTCAGTAACATGTTGTTTTATTTTATCTCCTCCTAATTGTGTTTTTTCCAGGTTTCTTATGATTGATTTCTAGTTCCATACCATTATGTTTGGAAAAGCTTCTTGAATACGATTTCAATCCTCTTAAATTCATTGAGACTTATTTTGTGATCTAATATGTAATAGATCCTGGAGAATGTTGCATGTGCACTTGAGAAGAGTGTATATTTTGATGCTTCTGGATGGAATGTTCTATGTATTAAGTCCATCTGGTCTAAGGTGTCATTGAAGGCCGATGTTTCCTTGTTTTTTTTTTTTTTTGTCTGGATGATCTATCCAATGATGTAAGTGGGTGCTAGAGTCCCCTACTATTATTGTTTATCTCTCTATACCTCTCTTTAGTTCTGTTAATATTTGTTTTATACATTTATGTGCTAACAATTTTGTATTAAGAACTTCAAAATTGTTATAGACTAGCTCTTACTTTTTCCCCCTGCGAATAAAGAACTGATAAATATGTGATGTGATAGAAGTGTTAGCCGATACTATGGTGGTAATCACATTGTAATACATAAATGTATGAAATCAACACATTTTCCTTTAATTTGCACAATGTAATATATTCATTATATATTAATAATAATAAAAAAATGCTGAAATCAGGCTATCTGGGTTTGTTTGTTAGTTTTGCCCAAATGAAAACCTTGAACATATTATTTAACTTACCTAAATCTCAGTTTTCTCATCTGTAAAATTTGGGTTATTTTGAAAGATCTTTTGAGGACTAAATGTGTTAATGCATGGTAAGTGCTTTGAAGAGTTAATGTTGGCTAAATAATGTTAAATAAATAAAAAATCCTCCTTCTGTATGCATATGGAATTTCACTGTTTCCCAAACAGGCCACATAGTGTCTTGCCTTTGGAAATTTGCACGTGGGTTTGTTCCATTCAAGAAGCAACTTAAATGTCCTTCCTCTGGTGAAATTTTCTTTGAGACAGGCTAAATGCATGACTCCTTTCTCTGTGTTCCAGTAGGGCCTCATAAAAACCTTTATTACAACCCCTGTTGAATTGTTTTGCAATTGTTTATGTATGTGCGTCCTCAGATAGACTGTTGGAGTAGATGATCTTATTCATCTTTTTATTTCCCTCAGTGCCTATCACATAAAAAGTATTCAATAAACATTTGTTAAAATAATGGATTAATTGTGGCACTCTCTTTTCTTGGACTCATGTTGTTTCAGTACCATAAAAGATTTTTTTTTCCCCTAAAAGACAATAGTATTCCAAAGGGAGAGTTAATAATTTTGTGACTTGAAAAAAATCCACACTTTGTTTAGGATAAACGTTTTTCTTCTCTGGGAACTTTATCCTGCTGATGTAAGCAAAATGAATACAGTCTTACCCTGATTAAAATTAGCTTAGATTAGGCTTTATTTGATTTTTATTTGGAAAATAGGAAATATCTAGACAAAAAATGTTAAAGGAGAATTCATTCTCTTCTTTTGCATAATTCTCTTGAGGCACTATTACCTTTTACACTCAAACCTTGTTGATTACCAGGAAAGTTGTTCAGCACCACAGTTAGATATTGTGAGAATTTTTGAGTTTAATCTTGCAAATATTAGCAGTTTTGCTGACCTGGAACAAAATGTCAAAGTAGGTGAAGTCTGGAGTTTGAAGCCTCCACTCCCAGACTCTTCTCTCCTTCTGGGATCTTCCGCTGTCATGATGACCTCTGCTTTTTCCAGCCTCATCTGCCAGCCATCTTCCTCAGGATTCCTTCTACATGCCTTTCCTAGCTCCTCCAATCTCTGGAAATTTAGTGACTATTGCATTCAACCAAAGAATGTCCATTGGATCTCAGTTCTTCTGGTCTGATCTCAGGCAAACAGTCTGCACTGTAACATCTAGAATGCAAAGCTTTGACCCAGGGGAGAGCTTCAGTGTGGGAAATAACAGAGCCTTTACCAGGAACGTGTAAGAGATATTTTGTTAATGAAGAGCTGATCCAAATCACTCTGTTGTGGGTAAAGGAGCTCTTGAGTGTCAGTGCTCTCAACTACCATTGGAAACCAGAATGAAAAAGCAATTATTCCTTCATTCATTGTGTTGTTGTAAATGAGTCACAGACTATAAGGTCAGGAAGACTTGGGTTTGAACTTTCTCCTAAAAAGTCTGATTACGGTTGTCATTGCATGACTTCTTTCCCAGTTTCAACTTAAAGCGAGAATGTAAAATGGGAACATGGGAAAGATTCCCAGCTGTAAAATGGGGATGACACCACTATGTAGGAAGCATTTTGGTATAGGTTAGATGAGATATCAGTCAACTACTTAGAAATGGGCCTGGCACAAAGTAGTATGTCATCAGTAAAATATATAACAACTAGTATTTTCACCCATTCAAGCTTTAATTGGTGGCTAACTTCATCCTACCTATTGTGTTAATAAGTGAGGCTTCAGGTAATCTCATATCTTTATTGTAGCCTAAACTTTTGAGCTTATATATACTCAAACCCTTTAGACACTTTCCCCAAATAATTTTCCACTTTATGCTTCCTCCCTTAGGAAGAGATGAAAGGTTGATAATGGAAAAGGACAAGACTGTTATTAAGGCACAGATTGATAACCTGTCCCAGAATGCAGTGTGCCACCATGACAACCTGCCAAAGTTAATCAGGAAGTATTAACATCTTAATGAAACCCCTTATACTTAAGGGTACAGGAGAAGAAGAGATAGGGGATTTATTTATTTATTTATTATTTTTTTTTTTAAAAGATTTTATTTATTTATTTGACAGAGAGATCACAAGTAGGCAGAGAGGCAGGCAGAGAGAGAGAGAGAGAGGAGGAAGCAGGCTCCCTGCTGAGCAGAGAGCCCGATGCAGGACTCGATCCCAGGACCGTGAGATCATGACCTGAGCTGAAGGCAGTGGCTTAACCCACTGAGCCACCCAGGCGCCCGAGATAGGAGATTTAAAGGAGGTCATTTGGTAGCCAAATGAAAAAGCCCATAGTATTTAGTTTGAATTATCAGTTCCAAAATAGTGTGAGTTGTGTCTAGGTTCCATGAGGGCCTCCTTTCCTCTTGGAGTAGCTTACCTGAATCACTTTCTTAAAAAGTAGTAAAGGTTCAAAATGAAGACTAAGATTTTTTAACCTAGACCACTAACAGCTACTGCGCAACCACACTGGAGAACCTACTCTTTTGGAAATATAAAATCAGTATCACTAACTTACCACCTTTAATCACCTTTTCTATAAATTAAGAATATTTGATAACTGAAATTCACTGGAAGAATATTTTCCCCTTTTCCTACACAATTTCAATGGCTTATTCTGTTGTACATGTTAACAGCACATGTTGCTTCTATTTCTGCAGGTAGAATCTGTCTGATACTCTTTCATAGACCTTTGATTAGTTCTCAGTTGCTTGAAGGCTATAATTCAGGGATCATTCAGGGACAGAGTCACCCTCAGAAGATTGACCAGACTCCTCCAGGGGAAAGCTGCCAAGTTTCTTTTTGGCGTGAATTTCTTCAGCAAAGACCTCAGTAGTCATATTTATGGAAAACTGCATTACCCTTCTCCATTTATTTTACTATTGAACCAATAAACATCTTTTCCTAAAATGGACTCTCTCATGTAGCTTTTACTTCATCCTTTTATTTTTGTTAAGTTTGGTGTTCAAGCTGTGTGCACTAAAGTTGCTATTAATGTTGAGGAGATCAGATTAAGTATAAGTGTAGTTTTTACTTTATCACAGTTGCTTCATTCAAGCTTAACTGTAACTAGAAAGTTGCAACAAAATGTTCAGTATTATTATGTACAGCAAAAATTTTACATCCTTGCACAATTTATGAGACAATGTAACAAAATAATGAGTAATGAGTTGGTAATGAATATATACAAATTTTCAGGTAAGATTTTAAGTTCAATTTAGGCAATTTTGTATTACATGAAATAAACTTTATGTGGCTTAATCAATTTTTAAATTAATTCATTTTTTTTTTAAAAGCAGATTACCTAAAGTAATGCTTCTCAGACTTAAGCATTCATTAGCATTGCTCAGAAGACTTGTGAAAACATGGCTGGCCCTCCCTTTCTTCCCATCCTTCTAAGTCCTACCTCCCCTGCTCCTCCTGGGGTTTGATTCAGTTGGTTTGGGGTAAGGTCTGAGAATTTACATTTATAACACAGTTCAGATGAGGCTACTGCTACTAGTTGCAAAGAACCACAATCTGAGAACCACTGATCCAGGGATTGTGAGGTAAGAGAAAGAAGAAAGTCTTAGGAAATGGATTCTAGTATCATTGGCTTCTCCACATACAAGCAGTGTAACTGTAAATGGCTCTTCTTTTTGGGGGGCTTATATTTTCACTGATGAAGCTGGGATAAGACTGTTTGTCTTGCCCACTTCCCATGGATAGGAGGATCAAAGACCACACTCTGAGTAAATACAAGACAGTATTAGCATTGACACAGAGTAGGAATTGCTTGATGGAAGCCTTGGAGCTTCTCAGGCTATTATTTACAAAAGGGTACTTTGAATTAATTGAGAAGACCTGTGTTACAGAATGGGAATTCAAACCTCTCAGTTTTCTAAGAGTTGTCTTAATTTACATGCTGCATAAATAGTAATATTTGTAGAGAACCTCAGGACTCCAATACATAATCAGGTCAGAGGAGCTGATTACAGAGACAGTAAATTAATCTTCTTTTAGTACTAATTAGCATAGAAACTTGGTTCCGAGTCTGCCTTTACTTAAGAAGACCTACATCTTTTCCTTTTCATTTTTTTACTCATCCAGAAGGCATTTATCGAGGGCCCACTGCGTGTGGGGCATCGTTTTAGGAGCGCCATTTCAGAGATGCATTCATTTTACTCAGAGTCTGTGAAAATACTTGGAATTCAAAGTAGTAACTGTTACATAGAGGACCGTGCTAAGCCGTGCAAGAGCACAGAGCAGGTAAGACTGGATTCTGCCTGAAGGGGTCAGGGAAGGCTTCCCGTTAGCTTTCGTTTTAAGAAGCAAGTGTGCAGATAACTTGGAGGCTGCTCCAAAGTCAGTCGAATGTATCATCCTCAAAATCCAAAGGAAAGAGGAGAGATGACTACATTTAAATACTTAAATGTAGTATTTAAGGAAAACCAACACCTCAGAGTGATTTGTGCCTCCTTCCATTTTAAAAGTTCTTGTTCCTGAGGATCAAGTACTTGGAATCATTCATTCGCCCCATCTCTAGATCTGAACATTTTTGGGTCTTTTCAAAGCACTTGAAATAAAATCCCCATTGATTGTCATGGCTGGTGAGGTCACGTGCAAATTGGTCTTGATCTGGCCAAAGATGGCCATTCCCTCCTTCACCTCCTGCCGCTTAGCTCCATACTCTTTTGAACTACACTGGTTGGCTCTCCGTTCTTTTGTTTGTTTGTTTGTTTTTGGGTCTCCATTCTTTACTAAACCATACCTTTGCCTTCTCAATGCCTTGGCATTTGTTGTTTCTTCCACCTGGCTCTTTGCATAGCAAAGTCTTCTCATCCTCCGGGTCTCAAGGTCCATGTGTCCTCCTCAAGATGTCTTTCCCCGTCTTTGAGTCAGAGACCCATCTCCCTTCTTCCTATCATCCCTCATCAGAGCGCTGTCCTGCTCCACTGCAGGATTGCATAGCCTTAAATGATACGCTGGTGTGCTACTAATTTGTTATCTACCTTCCCAATTTTGTTTTGTCTCCACTGTCAATCACAATGCTTTTTCTACAAAAGAGGTTTTTTAATACCCATTTGTAGAATGCACAAATATTTTTAGAATGATTGCCAGGGTTAGAAAAATGATCACCTGAGATAAAGCTGAGAACATAGGAGCCAGACTGCACAGTTGAGAGTAAGCTAACTGGGGACCACAAACGAGGGTTCTGTTTTCTGAATAGTGAAATTGGGGCTTCTAAGCTTCATCCCTGGGACATGGCTCCTGGTAGGAACAAATAGCAATCTACCCTCTAGGAGCACAGCCATGGAACCTGTGGTCACTCGCTTGCCTCTCTTGTAAAGGTTGCTGTTACAGATTTGGGAATACTGTGTGGAAGGATCATGAAGCTTCTACCTACATTGAGACTTTTGAGTTAGCCAACTAATAAGAATTTTTTTAGCACCCACAGGGCATAGCATTAGAATAAGTAAGCAAATAAGCTAGGCTACATTTTAGTTCAATGCAAGGTTTTTTTTTTTTTTTTTTTTTTTTTGAGAAAATGTCTTGCACTTAGTACTAACCTGGGAAGCAAGGAAAAGGAATAAATGTTTTTGATATGTAGTCCTTGACCTTAAGAAGTTTCCAAATGTGAGGAGACAGGAAGTAGGGTTAAGTAACTGTTAAATCAAAATGTGGAGCAATGTGTAACTGCAAAATGGAATGGGCACATTGGATTTTGAATACCTTAGGACTAAATGTTCTACTTTCATAAAATTGCTTTATCCCTGTTGAAAAATAGCCCTGCTGTCTAACGTAAAAGACCTCATGGTTGAAACTAATGCAGCGTTGTCCAGTAGAACTTTCTGCAGTAATGGAAATGCTTTATAATCTGTACTGTCCAATAAGGTAGCCAGCTACCACAGGTGACTTTTGAGCACTTGAAATGTGACTAGTGAGACTGAGGAACTGGATTTTTAACTTAACTTACATTAAATTTAAAGAGGTGTCTATGACTAGTGACTGCTGTATTAACTAATAGTACAGGTCTATGGGGAAAGATAATTTGTGTCCACTGGAAGTTTCAGGAGAACCAATATTAGATATGTCTTTGTATAAAATAATTTTTTATTACCAGAAAGCAATTTATTAGGGTGGCACAATATGTGTTTGTTATTATCATAAAATAATAATTCTAAATAATATATTTGGACCATCTGTATCACCTTTAAAATGAAATGGCTTAATGGAATGTTTGTTTCTATTTTTAAAGCATGTGTTCTTGAAAATACTCTATTTCTTGAGTTTGCAAACTTTGGTGCTGAGACTTCTGTAATTTTCAAATGATTGTGATGACAGAAGGAAAAAAGTAATTGGAATTGTAGTTGAAGTGGGTACTCTGCAGAATTTTCTTTCACTAATTTAAATAAATCAACATCTTTCCTTGTATGTAAAATTTTTGAAATAAATGCAAAATTGTCTTAAGAAAGGGCTCATAAATATCCATGTACTTTTTGGATATCATTTAGTTAAAGGGCATGAGAGAGAGAGAGAGAGAAAGGAAAGATGAAGAGAGTAAGGGAGAGAGAGAGGGGGAGAATCTGTATAAAGCAAAGCTTCTAGGCAAAATTTGGGAATAGTCTCCAAAGTTAGAGGACTGTCAAAGACGTAATTTGCATAATCCATTCATCACAACTCATCCAACAAGTATAATCTAGATCAATCACCCACTAGAATCTAATCAGTCACTGCAAAGACACAATTATTCACCAACTCTGCTCACCTCACCCACCGGTATCTCCTTACCAATCTTGCCTCAACCCCCTCAGAATATTGAGCAACCCTGACTCATGCCTACAAAATATTCCTACCAGCCAGCATCAACTCACAAAACCAAGGACCCTAGGGTATTAAAAACTTTCTGCAAATACAACACCCAGCCAACCCACCAAACAAAGCCTGCCTGGCATCCCAATGCAAAACCGCCATTTGAGAAAATGGATGCAGTTTTATCTAGACAGACTGGAATAACTTTCCTTCTGCTTTGCAAAAAAGAGCCATGGGATTTTGAAGAATGACCCCAATTGTGATGATAACAAATGGTGTGCCCTGCCTGACTTCTGATCACTTGAGATTTTGATGCCTTTTTTTTTTTCCCCCCGCAACAGGAGCCCTTCATCTGGTCTCATTGCATCAGCTTTGGAAGGAAAACACAGTGAGACTTCATGATCTTGGAGGATGATTTTCTTTTGGGGTGGAATGATCTTTCAGTATTCCCTTAAATGTTGCCCAAGAGCATTTACTTGATTTTTAAAGCCTGTATAGAGTAAGGAGAAGAAATTCCCAATTTGGGGGCCAGTGAAGGCTGGCTCTGTGACAGCCAGTCAGGGGACCATCCTGGAGAAGTTAAACATGAAAGATGCTGTAAACTCCAAAACAGAAGCAGTGCTGGGCATGTCTCTGTGTTCCTAGAGTGTGTGTCTCAGGGCCCAAGAGACATGCCCTGCGGGCCATGTGCCCTGTTGAGTGCAGGCTGGGCGGTCTGAGAGGGGACACGTGTACCTCAGAATCACCCACATGCCCATTGGAAGACTATATTGGGGTTCCGGGTATACACTGTGTTCTGTTTTTCATAAAGATTTGTGGGTTTTTTTCTTTAATAAAGAAGTGGAGCCCCAAATAACTTGGATCTGCTTGTCTTTTGTTCCCTACTTAGTAGAGTAGAAGGTTCGTCACTAGCATGCATGTGTGAATGGCTTTTTATGGCCAGTGATGGGGAGGGTCAGAATGCGTTTGGTAGCTGTTTAGTGAAGGCTGTTTTTAGGTGGTGATTTTAAGTGCTTTTGTGGGCATAATAGGGGCCAGTTTAGGTGTTTAATTGGGACCTCTGGACAGCTGTCACAATCCTGCCTACAACTAGGGAGGAAGAAAATGTAAATAATGAAATTCACATAGAAAATTAAACTAGCCTGTGTGCTGGAGATCATTACTAATATGAATTACAAAATGAATATTTTATGTTTGACAGCTAAATTGCTTCATTTTTTTTTTTAAATAAAGGGTTTGGATCAGTTATAAAAGTGTAAATTTGATCAAAATTTGCCCAGGAGCTTGTTAACACTTCTCACCCTAAATGCATGCAACTCTGACATGCTATGGAAACACTCGGCTATTATTGATGAACCATAAATGGCCAACTAACCCAGACTTCAATTGTACCTCATCTTTTGGGTATTGAATTCACTTATTTCCCCCCAGTCTGAATTGGTGTCTGAAATAAAGATGCTCTTCTAAACACTTCTCAGAGGCTTCTGAAGTTCGCTGAGTGTTCAGTCACACTTACTCTGTGGTGGTGGTGGTGGTGGTATTTGGGGTGTATTTCTCTGGAGACCTCAGGAGGAATGAAAAGGTGAGACAACCCTTGGGGTAGAAGGCCTGTGTGGGCCACTTTGCCTGTTGTCCACACAGATCGGCTGGGTCTCTCACAGAATAGATTTGAGGTGCTCCATATGGATGCCAGAGGCAATTCGTATCAGGGGGGCATAAATGCCTTTTTATAGCTGTTGATATACTTTTGGAGTTTAATTGGGTTGAAGGTTTACCAGATAAAACGGATGAAAGGATTGTCTAGGTTATTAAGTCAGTCCTTAGCTCTGGCAGGCAAGCCAGAAACTTCTGAACAACAGGTGAAGGACACTTTGACTGGGTCTACAAAGGAACATTTGAAGGATTATAAATAATGGTCTCCATTTTTGTCATTGACATTCTGTGACGTGGAGGGCGGTCAAGTGCTTCAACGAGACAATGGAATTGAAAGTGGAAAGCCGCATGTTGTATCTGTGTCCTTTGGAGTATTACACCAGTTTAAATAATCACCTCTGTGGGAAGGTCTGTGGAAGACTTCAGTGGCGTAGGTACAAGTGTTTTACTTCTTTGGAAGGCCCTGTGTGCTGGTGGCCATTCGTGTTTATCTTAGGTGAAGGGAACGTTGGAAAAGGGAAAGAGACATTTAGAGCTACACATACACGGAGAGTGGAGCAGTGTCTAGTTTACAAAAGGAAGGGTTAAGGTGTGCAGACACCTGTGCAGTGGTTTATCTTGGAGATTTCTACAAAATACTCCAGGGCAGGATCCTTCAGCCAAGGGCAGGGCTAAACCCCAAAGCACCCAGGCTCTGGAGCCAGATGCCCAAGTTTGAGTTCCCTCACAGCCAGTAGACAGTTAACCTTGCACCTATGTGCCTTAGTTTCCTTGTCTGTAAAGTGGGGATCATAGCCTTATCTGCCTCATTAGGTTATTATGAAGATCGCATGATCTACTATTAGTGAAATGCTTTCAATAATGTCTGCACATATTAAATACTATACATGTTCATTAAATAAATACATCAATACTTGGGGTGGCAGGACCTTCTTAAGAGGTGGACCAAGATTGATGGTAAGGACAGAAGTCAAGAAGATGGATGAAAATTAGTTTGATGTTATGCTGCCTAGCATTGCTTGTACACATACCTTTCTCAGGAGCAGTTAAATACCATCAGCTCCTTGTCCCTGGAGCTCCCCCAGGTGGGGGTTGTGGAGATACAGGTCCTCAAAACCTGGTATAGGCTTCCTGAAGAAGCTGCCTTTTGAAATCGAAGAGATCTGAAAGGCCTTCAGGTTTACCTGTTACAAGTGTGACTTTTGGACAATTAAGTAACTAGCAGGGTCTGAGTCTAAGAACGTTAGCTCAGGCCAGACATGTAAAACAAAGTTAAGCCATGCTCTACCTCTGAAATGAAAGTCAATGCGATTTAGAACTGTTGCTATTTTATTATTAACGGCACACCCTAGCCTTATTTCTAGAAGCACCACAAGACGTATTGACGAGTCAAGCTCCATTTCCTTCTGATAAACTAGCCAAGTTTAATTCTCTGTTCATAGTCTTGGTGAGGATAAATCATCAGCTCATCAGAACCATTGTATTCTGATGTGGAGATCTAGCTTTGCCCGAGGAAGAAGGCTTGGACTGGAAGGGTATTATTTTGGCAAACTACGGAAGGTATCTCTGATTCAGCAACATTTTAGGGCCATGGTGACCAAAACAAAGGTGAACTAGGAAACATTTTGACCTTTTCACTTTGAGAAAGTAATCCTGAAGTTGCACCTTTGTTCCTAGACAAGTGGAAATCCTTAAAGAAAAATTGTCTGGTGCCCTGAAGTTGTTCCGGGGGGCAGGGGTTAATAGGATGTGATGGGGAAACAGCCTTCCTCTAGATCATTGGGTATAAGCAAACAAAGGAATGTTAAATCAGAAACCAAGCCTCTAGAGATGGTATGTATGTATGCGGTACTGCTCAACCAGCAGGCACTGAGAACGCAGTGTGGTCCCCATGCCCCCTCGCGGGGACACACAGAGCCCCTTCCTCCCTCTCTTTTTGGCCTTTACCAGGAATGGAGATGGTCAGAACCAAACTAGCACCCTGCTCCATGTATGCTGCAAAGTGGGAGAAAGAATTGGTTTTGGGCTTTAGCAGAAAATCCCGAGGTTCATGATTATCCCATAATTTCTCTTTTCTACCAGCTTGCTCTGATTCTCTGATTCTCTCGTTCTGCCAGAGCAGAAACCACGTGAGCCCTCTACCTGGCAGCCTTTTAAGTTGTTTACAAGATGGCCTGCTCTTTAGCGGTGTTGATGTTTAAATCAAGTTGAAAGTGCTCCGAGATGCCTCCTGGTTTCTGGTTTGGTGGGTCCCCAGGCTGGGTTGAACTTCCTGTCCTCAGCATCCTGTCAGGGACACACTGATGCGGGGTCTTGGCAAATGCTAAGCTCTCTGAGGCCCATATGGGTGTAAACGTGGTCGGTGTTATTGGTCCTTAAGGGTTCTTATAAGGGGCTTCCACTCCCCAGGGTCATAAATAACCTAGAGAAAGGCAAAAGAATCAGGCAGATGAAGATGAAGACTCCAGCTTTATTCCTGATGGAGATGTTGGAGAGCACAGGTGATGTACACTGCCGATATGGCATGCTTCCTAAACCAAGCTCAGAGTGGGGCCTCTCCATTCCAGAAAACACAGGAGAACCTTCCATTGGATGGAGGGTAGAGCTGAAAGAAAAGCTCTTCTTGAGGTGAAGGCAGATCCCAAAGGAAGTGGATCAAGTGGCCAAGGCACGGATAACAGTTTAGTATTCTCAGAGTATGGTCATCAGTTCCCTGAAGTCTAAAGTATTTGCATTTTCACTCTCTTTCTCTCAAGAGCATTCAGTGGAATTTTCCAGAGGTCACATAGGTGTAATATTACAAAAGATGGATAAGAAAATTCATGTGCCTTCTCTTAAGTCAGACATTAAAGAGATTTGCAAAAGTGTAAAGCAATGGTGCTCTTCTCACTAAAATCTTCTTTGGCAAATACATTCTTTCATAAAAATGTTATTTATGTTGACATATGGTGAATTTATCCTAGTTATTTTAAAATAAGTAATCTTGAAAGTTCTCAGTTTTAATTTCGAATGCAGTAAATATCGATAAATATAACCTCCCCCACTAAAAGTTCTTCGGGTTTATTTATGAATTTTAAGAGTGCACAGGGATCCTGAGACCAAAAAATTTGAGGGTCACTATCTTAAATTAACAATCACATACATCCTGCCTCATTCCCTGGGTAAGAATGAATGAGGGGAGAAGAGAAGCCAGAAAGTGTTAGCTTAGTACATTTCCCAGCGCAGGAGAAGTACACTAACCCACCCACCCCCCGCAACTCCCCATCTCACTAGTTATCCTAGAACAACCAGGGTAGCAGCTGTTAAGTTCATTGCTCTGATGTTTGTGAATAATGATGCCAGTGGAAAGTAGGGTAAAAAACCCTTTCAGCTTCAAATGTTGTGATACTAAGTTCTCTGGCCTTTCTGTGGATGGGGAATAGGCACTACTTAAAAATCTTGAACTGGATTTCAAGATGGGGTGTTGTTTCAGAGTTTAGAGAACATATGGATGCTAACAGGAAGTTTAAGAAGGAAATGGTAGACCAAGAGAACAGCTGACGCTCTGCAACTTATCTCTTAATCAGGAATGGCTTAGATACACTCAAATTGCGATTTTTGGCGTATTTTTTTCTTTGTTACCTATGAAAAGAAGGCCACCTTTAGAGACAGGGGGAAATAGTGATCAATATCTACTCTTACACCAACTTGGAGAACACTTTTAAAAATTTTTCACACTGGTTTTCTCTTCTCATTTGGTATTTCTCCTTTTTAGTTTAAGGAGGTTTGAGATAGGGAAAGATCATGCTTTAAACATAGTAAACTAATGCATATGCTTTGATTAAATATAGATTGGGAGTTGGGACTCACTTGCTGGAGATATGAAGAAAGGCCAAGTTTTATTATCTCCAAATAGCCTGATCCTGGAGGTAACAGCATGCAGACATTGTAAGCCTCTGTGTTTGTTGAATAAATGATACATTCTGAGGTTTGGTCTCAAAATTTAAATATTTAAGGTGATTTCAAGCTCCCTTTCTCCTCCAACATGGATTTGTAAGCTGTGAGTCGTTGAATAAGAATGGTTAATTAAATAAATAAGAACAACCGGAGGAAATATCTTAAATCAAGTCTTTGTTACGCTCCCCGAAATGACAAACACACACGCATAATTGCTACCACACTGACCACCTACACCAGGGCAGGGATGAATTCCAGGGTGGTATACTGAGGTTTAAGCCTCCCGGCTACTCTGTATACTAGGTTAAATGATTATGCCTGATTCATAGATGAAGAGGCCAAAAAACTTGGAATGGGAAGAGGATTTGAACCCTGACAGCCCATTCGGGTCCACGGTCAGCTGTTGAGCATGCTGGCAAAAATTGTCCTACCTGCACTGGGAAAGAAAAATTCAGTCCCTTTACAATTACTACCTTCACTTAGGAGGGCATGCTAGTATTGACTGGTTTTGCCAACAGGAAAGTCTGGAAGAGTTCTTGTGGCTGTTCTGCCCTTCAACATGTCCAAGCCTCACACAAAGCAGGTGGGTTCAACTTTCCGCATCCGTCTGTTCCTCTCTAAGCCAGCTACACCCACACTGGCAGGTCCCAACCCAGACGTCCAAAAGTGTATCAGCCAGAACAGAATTGGCATGATGACAAGACAAATGACTACGTCTTTCTTCTTTTTCATCCACAATGGAAACAGCATTATTTTGCCTTCTCAATCATTTAGCTGATACCTACTTACTAGAAAAAAAAAAAAAATTCAAACTTCATAAAAACACAGTCTTCAGGAAAATAGAAATCAACATGACCCTTACTTCCCTGAGGTGGTAGCAATAATGTTTGGGAATGCATGTAAGGGAATCATATCACAGGCTACCTTTAAATCCCGGACTTTAAATCATTTTTTATTTTGTTTTATCTCTCCCTCCTCCTCTTATATTTCTCTTACTACACATCACTCTTCTTTACCTAACCCATGTTATTAATCTTTTGTATTTCTCTATGTTTTCTTCAAGTTTTTTAAAGAACCTAAAATATGGTTAATATGTGATAAATATAGGATCATTGTTTTGGATATATTTGCACATATAAATTTTTTCCCCATTTTTATGAACAATAAGATCAAATACTTACTTGGCTGTCTCTTGTTTTTCTCACATACTAAAGCCTTGTAAATATTTCTCAAAATGATTGGTATATATCTAATTCATTTTTTTAATTACATCCTATCAATCCAGTCCATAAACTGGAGGTAGTTAATGCCTTTTCAGTTCTACCCTACTGATGCACTTTCACTTTCACTCTTATATAGTATTGCATCCGACAGAAAAAATCTTTTTCTTTGACCCTGAAACTGCAATTTCCGTGGAAAGTTTAGTAAAATTATTTATTGGAATCCTTTATAAGTCCTTCAATTAGAAAAAGTACTCAAATAAAGACATCGTTGCATTACTGTAAAAAAAAAAAAAAAGTGTGCAAACATCCAAGGGGCCAGTAGTGGCCAGCAGAATTGAATTTCTTATTTCTTAACAGACTGTGTGTTACGAAGCAGGCAGATAAGGCAGGCTGTGTGTTTGTAGCTGTGGTAGAGGATTGCTTTCTCATTCATGGCGGGCAATGGCCAATAAGCAGGAGAAACAATACCAGCCCGGGCATTGTGTGTGATGCATGGGGTCTGATGGCAGGCAGAATGGTTCAGAGGAATCTGGGAAATAGCGATCCCAATCTCATTGTGTATGGGATCAGGATGAAAATGACAGTGAAACAAGACAGAGCAGAGACAAGTGAACTCTGGAATGGCCAGTTTTAATAGAATGCAGAAATTGTTTAGAATAGGTTGGGAACTGATGGAAGAAAAATAAGACATGGCAATAAAATTTCTCGGAAAGTCATGACAATACCTAAGTGAATTAGCCAACTAGTAATTTAAGAATTATATTGAAACAAGATAAAGGGCATAAAGAATAATATATTAGAGAAAGTAAGATTAAAAGAGACCTAATATCAGTGGTTGAAGGCCGTTAGAGGGAGAAATAAAAACATAATAAAACAAAGCTTAGCTCCTAAGGCACCTGGACTTTTCCCAGACATGGAAAGGCAGTTGGTAATAGATAATGTGTGTCCTTGAGGGTTTCAGTGAGCTTTTTGCCTTGGAGATTGCAGGGGTAGGTGAAGGTTGCATTTTGAAAACTGGGAACTTTTTTTTTTTCTCAAAGGAAAGAGTGAGGCAAGCAAAGTACTAAAAAGATTCTGAGATCAGACTGAAGGAAATTGACAAGAGAGAGGAAAACTGACTTTTTGGATAAGAAAGCATGTCTTCAGTGTTTTATCAAGACTTATGTCTAACAAGAGAAAGAAATCTGTATCAAAAGAAGGTCTCGGGGCACCTGGTTGCCTCAGTGGGTTAAGCGTCTGCCTTCGGCTCAGGTCATGATCTCAGGGTCCTGGGATTGAGCCCACATCAGGCTCTCTGCTCAGCAGGTAGTCTGCCTCTCTCTCTCTCTCTCTCTCTCTCTCTCTGCCTGCCTCTCTGCCCACTGGTGATCTCTCTGTCAAATAAATAAATAAGGCTGCTTCTGTTAACAGTGCTGCAATGAATATAGGAGAGCTAGTATCAGGGGCCCTGGGTGGCTCAGTCGTTAAGTTGTCTGCCTTCAGTTCAGGTCATGATCCCAGGGTCCTGGGATCAATCCCCTGCTCAGTGGGGAGCCTGCTTCTCCTTCTCCCTCTCCCCTTGCTTGTGTTTCCTCTCTCTCTCTCTGTCTGTCTGTTAAATAAATAAATAAAATCTTTGGAGAAAAAAAAAAGAGTGCTAATATCTCTTTGAGATTCTGATTTCAGTTCTTTTGGATAAATACCTGAAGTGGGATTGCTGGATCTTTTGGTAGTTCCATTTTAATTTTTAAAGGACTCTCCATACTGTTTTCCAGTGGCTGCACCATTTTGCATTCCCACCAATGGTGTGCAAAAGTTCCTATCTCTCCACATCCTCGCCAACACCTATTGTGTTTTGTTTTTCTGATAACAGCCATCTTGACAGGTGTCAGATGATATCTCATGATCATGGGATACTTACTATTCAGCCTGAAAAAAAAAGGAAGTTCTGCACTATGGAACAATATGTGAATCTTGAGGCTATAATGTCAAGTGCAGGAAGCCAGTCATAGAGAATAAATACTGCATGATTCCACTTATATGAGGAATCTAAAATAGTCAAGCTTGTAGAATCAAGGAGCAGAACGGTTTTGGCCTGGGGCTGGGTGGAGGGGAAATGAGGAGTTACTAATCAATGGATATACAGTGTCAATCAAGCAAGATGAATAAGCCCTAGAAATCTGCTGTACAACATTTTACCTAGAGTCAACAGTGATACATTGTACACTTCACAAATTGTTGAGAGGGCAGATATCATGTTAGGGGTTATTTCCATAATAAAAAAAAAATTCTCTGTGCCAATGGGCAGGTCATCTAAGATTTTAGTAGGACTTTACATCACAAATCTAGAGTTTGGGGCACAAAATTCTAGGTGCTTAAAAGGAATGGAGAACTAAAATTGGCTGGTCAACAATGTCAATTTTCTTTTGCAAATTCTGAGCCCAAAATATTAGCAAATTTATTATTTCATAAGTATCAGTTACCTTCAAAATTATGGTGGCTACCTAATGCAGATAAAGGCATAATTATTACAGCAACCTAATTTATATTATAAAATTTGCTCTAATAAATAAACCTATGAATATTTTTGCTTTATGAGAGATTAATTATGGTGTTAGTTTCTTAAGGATACAGACCCAGGATTTTTTAAAAAATTGATGTGATATGGATATTTTAGACTTTCTGGCATATGTTAAACAAAATAAATAAATAAATAAATAAATAATCGAGAGCTATAATCTTACATAAAAAATGCAACTTTCATAGTTTGTTTTGTTTTACTTGTGTGAAATCTGCCTTTATTCCTATCAAAAGTTGAGAAAGGCCTGTAACAGTTTTTAAAACATTTTAGGAACAGGTAAAGATGGCTATACATCTCAAAGAGAGATGCTGAAGTAACATTAAAGATGACAGTTGTAGAAGGAAAATGACATAGCTTTTGTGGAGATATTTTAGCATGTAATTTTCAGTACACAATTCATATAATCAAAGGGCTTGAGATGACCCTAAGAGGTCATTGGGCTCGTCCTTCTCCTAGTACAGGGAACACTAACGTAAGGCACTGTGCAATGATCGGCCCAAGCAAGTGATTAAGGGTGATGACGGTCTTATCTAAAAGTAACATTATTTTTATTTTCATTTTAATATAATGAATGGTCTTCTACCAAATACATGACTCTTTTGCAACTTATCTAAATCCCGTATGGTAAATATTTTTTCTCAAATTGCACTTAGTTTAATAAACAGCCATCACATCATCACATGGCACAAAGAAATAGTTGAATGTAGCCATCAAGGATATATATTGAAACAAAAACATTTTTTTTCTTTTTTAGATTTTTATTTATTTATTTGACAAACAGAGACCACAAGTAGGCAGGCAAAGAGAGGAAGGGAAGCCGTCTCCTCGCTGAGCAGAGAGCCCGGCTCGGGACTCAATTCCACAACCCTGGGATCATGACCCGAGCCGAAGGCAGAGGCTTCAACCCACTGAGCCACCCAGGCGCCCCACAAAGGCATTTTTTAATGATAAAATTTTCAGAATGTGTGCTTTGGCTTAGAAAAATGTATATAGTCCCCTCAAATTTGATTATCTTCTGTCCTAGCTTTTGTTTTAGATTAGGTTGTGAGTCTGTTTTGCAATTTAGAACAACCTTTCTTCAGACATACTTTTACAGAAGAGTTTTCTTTCGAATATAATAGGTCAGAATTTAGGGATATAGAAGGCAGAATAGAGAGAGATCACAGAATGTCCCCCTCCCAAAACTTAAAAACATTGTGAAAAGTCTGGCCCTAAGTTCCCAACAGTAGTCAAGTAAGGAAAAGGGTATGCTTTTTATCAATAAACCTCAAAAAGTGTGGGCAAAAGAAAAAAACGGAAGATTCTGGTGCCGAGAAGTGTTGCTTCTTACCGTGCTCCCAGTTTTCAAGAAACAGTGTAGAGAAAATAAGGTGAATGGGAAAAAAAGAAGAAGGAAGAGAGAAGGAGAGGTAGGAAGGACGGGGAAGGAAGGAAGGGAGGAAAAAGAAAAGAAAAAACAATTTCCCCTAATATCCTATTGTGGAGAAAAGTGAACTGAGGGCAGTCTTTAGATAAAGTTAAGGAAAACCTTTCAAAGCAGAAATCTTATATATCCAGTAGTGATAAGAAGGGTAAGAAGCCAACCTTGCCATTTTCCAGGGCACTGAGAGCATTGGATATTCTCCTAACTAAATAGAATGACTATCATACTGGGCATTTAATGGGATTTGTCAGAAAATCCCAGAACCCAGATTCCTCAGTAAAAGGTACATTCAATCCCATGTGCTGAGCATTCCCTTAAGTGATGATCAATTTCATGTCAGTTTGGCTAACCCATGGTATCCAGATATTTGGTTAAACATTCTATGAAGGTATTTTCCTAGCCTGACTATAGCCTGCCAGCCTACCTGCAGATTTTGGACTTGCCACCTTCCACAGTTGTGTGAGCCAATTCCTTAAAATCTCTGTCTCCCCACCCCCTTTCTGTCTATGCACTCACACACATATCCTATTCCGTTTCTCTGCAGAACTCTGACTAATACAGCTCAGTAAGGTAAATCTTGTTTCTCCCTCTTGCAAATGCCAACAAAGATGTTTTTGGTTAGCACATGGCCTTCTACTAAGTTAATTAGGGATCCAAGTGCCTTCCATCTGTGGCTTTAACTAATTTTAAGACCTTGAAGTTCTCTTCTTAAAGTTCAGGTGAAGACCCCCAGTACCTTGCCAGCAGGCATGGAAAGAGTGAGGAAGGATGATCTGTGCGAGGCTTCTACCGGTTGACTTGGTGGGAGGTTTCTATGTGTTGGTCCCAGCACCAGCACACATCACTTTGCTCACAGTCCATTAGGCTGAACTCAAGACTGGCCACGGAGGCTGCTGGGAAGGTACAATATATCGTGCCACGGAGGCTGCTGGGAAGATACAATATATCGTGCATCTGTCTGCCAGGGAGGAAAAGAAAGTGCACTTTTGAGAACTTGGAGGGATCTCTGCCATCCTCTCTTACCTAATTCATATATATGCTCAGACTACCAAATGGGCACGTGCATGAAAACAATCCAGTCTTCTCCAAATTTGTGCGGTTATGATCGTTATCTCAAATATTGAGGTTCTGCATAAAAGACGGATTTTCAATTCTGTAGTGAGCTCAATATACTATCTGATATAAATAATCAAGAAATATATTCAACGTGGGACATTGGAAGGGACTACTTAAAATAATATTTGTTGTTCTTACCGATGATAAAATAACAGGTGCATTGTAGAAAATATGAAAATTCGAGAAAAGCATGAAAAGCAAATCCCAGGATTTCCCAGTCTTTGTGCATACAATCTGTACAATGAAAACTCTTCGAGTTGTATCCACTTTCACCAAAACTGGATTCGGCAGAACAGAGAATTAATTGGCTTGCCGAACCGAGCAGGCTAGGGATCAGTCTCCCGCTGCGTGCAGTTGAAGCCCCGCCTTCCTGCCCGTGGTGGGACTCTGTGGGGTCCTCCCAGCTCCGCCCCCGCTTCGCGTGGACTCTGGCCTCCCGCGGCGCTCTCCTGGGAGCGGAAATGGCTGAAGCACTTCCGGTCTTCGCCTCTACACTATACTTACCAGAGGAAGGCCGGATACCTTTTTCGGTGGCTTTCTCTGAAGAGCTGAAAAGCTTTTTTTCCCCCTTTCCATCCAAAAATCTTGTGTCCCATGGGTCTGAATTAAGTTGTGTGCCCACCCCTGATCCAAATATGGATGTCGGGGTTTGCTGGCACCAGAGAAGCCTCAGCCAGAGCCGAGTGAGGGGGATCTTCTCTCTGAGGACGTGGGCTGCATGGGGAGAGCACGGATACCCGACGAAACTTGGAGAATTGTTATCGAAAAGGAAAGGGGGTGGATACTGGGTATTCTAGAGCAGCGAAGGCTTCCCCACGCTCATGAACACACACACATTCTCAGACCACGTAATAGAATCAGCGCCCCCCCCCCCCCCAGCCTGTTTTATTCTTCCATTTAAGGACACATCCTAGCCAGGCACACACAACATGGAGGACCACCCATTGTAACACTTGAACGGCAGACGCCAGACACAAAGAAGTACCTAAAGTATGACTCTGTGTGAAGTTCAAATCCAGACAAAATTAATCCGTGGTGGGAGTGGTTGGGTTAGTTCTTGCCTTTGGGAGGTATTTTTACCTGGGAGAGGCTACTAGGGAGCTTTCTAGGACACAGGAAATGTCCTATACGTCCATCTGAGTGTTGGTTATACCGGTGTATTTTTATGAGAAAAACAATTGTGCTGTGTACTTAGGATTCATAACCCTTTTCTGGTTCAAAGTGATACTTTAATACAAAGTTAAAAATTTAAGTTAAGAATATTAAATTAAACTGTAAACATGTAAATATGCAATGCTAACAAGGAACTTAAGGAGATACAAATAAAAGTTTTGGTGAAGTTGAAAAAGCCCGAGTCCTCTTCAGAAAACATACCTATAATGTCGTAAAACTTTACTGACATGCAGAAAAAAAAAAATAGAATATCTGTGTTGTAGTTATCAGAATAGAGCTTACTATAACTCAATGAGACATCTCATGAGGTAATGGAGGTGAAGATGTGTTTTAAAACATCATGCGTTGGAGGTAGTAGGTCTGGGCAACAATCATCTGCTGCTGGAAACCTGACGTGGAAGCCTAACAGGAAACTTTAAAACCCATGCAAAAAAGGCTCTGACAACTGAACTCACCAACTGAGCTCAAGAGAGAAGCAGTCGCAATGAGCTTCCTGATGTGATGTGTGGAACATACATAGCACCTCCTATAAAGTATTCTTTTTTTTCTAAAGGTTTTATTTCTTTATTTGAGAGAAAGAGAAAACATGAGTGGGGGAGGGGCAGGTGGAGAGGGAGAAGCTCCATTCCAGTGCCCTGAGATCAGCAAAGTCAGACCCTTAACCACTGAGCCGCCCAGGTGCCCCCTCCTATGAAGTATCCTTGCCACAAAGTTGTACGTGAACCTGACCTAGCCTCTGGCTCTGACTGCTAGTTTTCAGTAATTATGAGGGATAAAGGGCCATGTTAACAACATGTGGGTTGTGATTGCTTAAAATCAGGATGTGGGGAACTATAGGACAAGTAATCTTTTTTTTTTTTTAAAGATTTTATTTATTTATTTATTTGACAGAGAGAAATCACAGTAGATGGAGAGGCAGACAGAGAGAGACAGAGGGAAGCAGGCTCCCCGCTGAGCAGAGAGCCCGATGCGGGACTCGATCCCAGCACCCTGAGATCATGACCTGAGCCGAAGGCAGCGGCTTAAACCACTGAGCCACCCAGGCGCCCCAAGTAATCTTATTTTTAAACTAATAAATGGCAAGGAAGAATAAAGAATGGAGATTGTGTTATCACAAAAGGCCCAAAGGGTAATTCAACTAAATGCTATCTATCAGCCTCATTTAGATTCTGATTCAAAGTAAGCAAAACACATTTATGAAACAATCAAGGATATCAACTCTAATTAAATGTTAGATATCAAGAAACATTATTATGACTTTTTAGGTGTGATGATGTTGTCGAAGACATGTATAAAAAAAAAAAGAATCAAAGCCTTATCTCTTTGACATATGTATGTAAGTACTTATGAATGAAATGAGATGAAAATCCAATATGTGCTGGGAAGGGCACAGATGAAGCAAGTTTATCCATATGTTGGTATCTTCTGAAACTGGATAACAGGTGTTTGAGGGCTTATGTGGTTCACTAAAAAAATTTTTAATGAAAACTTTAAAATCATTTACATCAACTTTAATAATTGAGGCTGAAATTATTAGGGAATAAGTTGGGATGGGAAGGATTTTTGTTTTCGCTCTTTATTCACTAAAACATGATACATCCAGTGTTTATACGTTTATCTTCATAGACTATATTCATATACATTTATTATGCATTTATATTTATATAATATACACCAATATCTTTTATGAGGTTAAGTATCCTTCAGATTATTCTTGCCTTTAGTAAATTGGCACCGTATAATTTATCAGAGAAAATAAAAATAGGTACAAATAAAATTTTTAAAAAATACTGAATTTCTTTATAACACTCAGAGGGTTATTGTCTCTCTCTATTTTTTTTTTAAAGATTTTATTTATTTGACAGACAGAAATCACAAGTAGGCAGAGAGGCAGGCAGAGAGAGAGGAGGATGCAGGCTCCCCGCTGAGCTGAGAACCCGATGTGGGGCTCGATCCCAGGATCCTGAGATCATGACCTGAGCCAAAGGCAGAGGCTTTAACCCACTGAGCCACCCAGGTGCCCCATTTTTATTTTTTTTTAAGACTTTATTTATTTATTTGATGACAGAGATCACAAGTAGGCAGAGAGGCAGGCAGAGAGAAAGAGGAGAAAGCAGGCTCCCCGCGGAGCAGAGATCCGGATGTGGGGCTCTACCCCAGGACCCTGGGATCATGACCTGAGCCGAAGGCAGAGGCTTAACCCACTGAGCCACCCAGGCGCCCCTATTTTTATATTTTTATAAGCTTCTCTAATACGTCAGACATTGATTTGGCAATTCCAAAGGTACATTCCAAGGGAAAAATTTCTTGTCTTAAATATCCAAATAGAATTACGTGGCAATTTGTATGGCGGCTTCTTAGTATACAGAAGCCAATCTGCTCAACAGCATTTCAGTAGGTACTGGTCTTAGATCTGAAAAATCAATCAGTATATCAACAAGGCAAGAAATTAGCTTGACAAGTCCCCACTGGTGGATGTCTGCCAGACATCTTTGCTAGGTATTGGGCAGGGACTTGTTTGGGGGCTGGACAGTGTTTGTCTGCTTATGAGATGTGCTAGGTCTGAGGTTGAAATTGAGCCTGTTCCCTAGAATGCCACTGCCACCATTGTCTTTCTAGCGTCCATCCAGCAAAGGTTGATTACTGTAGTAACAGAATTAGGGGTTTCAGGGAGAATTGAGGAGAAATGTCCTTACTTGCCTTCTGCGCCCATCCAGCCATTGAGTCAGGGCTAGAAGCTTGGATCTTGTTGTGGAGAAGGCCCTAAGCAGGGCTGACTCTGATGGGTATAACAATAAGTAACATAAAACCGTTGCATGTTTCCTTTTGCTGAGAAATGAAATCTTTATATTAATAATAGTTCACTAAACTCAGGCAGGTATAAATTTTTAAAATGTCCTTTTGCTCCAAGATGCATGATATTCACATGGAAATTTGTGTTTTAGCCCAACTGGTCTATTTTTAGAAATAGTTCCTCAAAACTTACATTTTTGGTTTAGTTTTCAGACCATCCAAATATTCAGGAGGAAAATATCATGAGCAGTATTTCCTTGCTTAATGGATAATTACAGATTGGGATTGTTAGTGAAACTGTATTATTAAATTTATTCTCAAATTACTCTTAAAATATGCAGGACCAGAGATCTAAAGATATAAATAGCTTTGGTTATAGGCCAAATTCTGCATAATTTTGTTATTTTCTAAGTTGGTATCTCGAAGGAGAAAAAAAAATCTTAAGTTCAACGGACCAGGTCAAAAGTAATGAGACTGGTTTTTTTTTTTTTTTTTTTTTTTATAAGCATGTAAGATCTTAAATGTTTACCCAAGCATTACTTTCTTCTAAGAAGCCATTTTTGGAAGTTCACATATTTAATAATGTTTTCTCAAAATATGTCTTTTAAACTAGTCATTTTCAAGTCACACACAAAAATTAGTCTAATTCTATATTATTTTTGGACAAAACAGGATTAGTCAGCTCATTCAAGCTTCTTATTCGCAAGATTCAGCACTGAATACATTTTAATTCCAAAAATGAAATCCTCTCTCTAAGAATAAAAATTTTCCATAGTTGAAAAATACTCAAATGAATGTGCTACTGGCTTTCGAAGTCCAAATACTTGGTACAATAGCAGCAGTTTTGCTCTATAGTATCACCTTTGAAGGGGGCAGTGCATACTTGGATGGAAAACTTTTGATGAGCTTGTTAAAATCCATCATATAACTCTGAAGTGACATGGTCTTTGAATTTTATGTGAATTCATTTTTATTCCGAGTTTACTGATTTTTGTAGGCTATGTCATGCCTCTCTAAAATTCTAGATTTTAGACTTGAAAGGGTCAGCCCTGCACTCACCTTTGTTTTCCTTACATTAATCCTGTCTGCATTTTTGAAATAATTCCATGCAGTTAGAGACAGAGGTGATACTTCTTTATATGTCTGAGGAAGGAGAGTGTAAAGTCAGAAGGCACAGCCAATATGAACAATTAAGCCCATCACCCTGCATGTATAGGTACCAAGTGCCAATAAGACAAATAATATGAGAAATTTGGTGGCTGTGGGGGCAATCACATCATTGCCAGGTATGTTTGTTGGCTTCCTGGGAGTGAAGGAATGACTCTAGATTGCAAATGACAGAGAAATGAGTCCAAGCTGGAGAAAACCAAAAAGCTGTCTTACTGACTCATGTAACAAAACAGTCTGGGAACACTTTTTTCATCATGGCTCAAAGGAGGTGATCGGGAGCTGGTTTCTTGCTGTTCATTAGTTTTGCTTTCCTTCTCAGAAGTCATGTGAAGTAAAGATGAGAGTAGCAGTTCTCTCCCACAAGACTCAAGGTGCATGTGGATCTGGGAAGAATCCTTGCTTCTGTCCCCAAAGTCGCCCCAAAAGTTTTATTGGCTCTGATGGATCACATGCCTATCCCTGATGTCTTTGAAAGGAATGAGATGTGTGAATTGGTTTAGCCCACTGGGACCT
This sequence comes from Mustela lutreola, assembly GCF_030435805.1. NCBI lineage: Eukaryota > Metazoa > Chordata > Mammalia > Carnivora > Mustelidae > Mustela > Mustela lutreola. The sequence goes on from NC_081295.1 coordinate 32,276,403, forward strand.
ATTCTTGGGGTTGTGGTGGGGTCATTCTTGCCTAAATACATGGATTGAGAGTGGAGTTTGGGGGGTTTCTCAAGACCGGTTTGGAGTATGGATGTTGGCTGGCAAAAGCAACAGCTGTTCCCCCGCAGGCACTTTGATGATCTGTCTTACCTGCAGGACAGTGAAAGAAAGGGCCATGGGGGAAGGATAGCAAGAGAGAGAAAGGGATCTTGGTGTGAAATGGGAAAGTCTACTCCTTGGGGCGAACTGGATGGGGAGCTCCCAATCTTACCTTATGTTGATTCTTGATTGCGTTTTCTAATGGAAACATTTTTTTTTTTTTTTTTTTTTTTTTTTTTTTTTTGCTTTATAACAAGACTGTGCAAGTTAATGCCAAATAAAAACAAGTAACATTTGCTGTAGGTAAGACTGGACAGCTGACAACTTCCGTATCCAGTCCCTTCTCTTCAGTTTCTTGGTACTGCACAGGATGGGCGACACTATTTTGAAGCCATGCATATGTCATATACTCTCTCAATGTACGAGCAAAGAGTCATTTTGTATTCCACCTACTGTTTAACACGGAGCTAGGTACCCAATAGGATGGTAATTGTTGACCAATGTTTCAAAATGCAGGTTTAAAATTTTCTGATGCATAAGCAAAGTAAAATTACTCTGACTTCAGGCTGCTACTGAACAGCCTAAATTGAGCTTGTAAAGAATAAAGGAAAGAAGATCTGTGAAGACATGGCCCTTCGTGGCTGAGTCAGTCATGAGAGAGGAGAGAGAAAATGAGTTATTGAGTAAAGCCCCATCCCTTGCAATCTTGACCTTGAAAGATTTGCACTTCCCTCTCCTTCACGTTGGTCTCCATAGGATAGTCAGGAGGAGAGATGCAAGGATGTCCAGTATCTGTAAAGAACTAACCAATAGACTATGAAATTGTGGCTATGGGAGAATTATATCTTGTTGGACTAAAAAATCCATTCTGTTAAAAAGCCATTAGAATTTTCTGATCATCTTGTGATATCTACACTCAGGTAAGCTACCTGTTACAGAAAATATAGTTTTCACCTTTTTATAGTTTTTTAAAAAGTTCCATGGTCTTAGAATTATTCTCAGGATGCCCTTGCTGTGGTTGGGATGTAGCTTCTGTGACATGAAGCTCTCTCAGGACCTGGACATACATTCAATCCAAGAGGTGGTCTCCGAGAAGGGTGAAGTTTTCTTTCGGGGCTATAAACCAGTCAAGATTCACAAAAAGGAAGCTTTAAATTTCCACATTGGGAAGGGAGCTGTGAAAGCTGGCTTTTAGAGGGATGCAACTGTGATTTGGTATTCTGAATACATTCTCTGTTGTCCCCGCCCTCCCTCCTCTCCCTCATTCGGAGCACTTGCATTTAGAAACTGGTAGAACTGTTGTCTACATTAACATTGCCTCCTTTCTCCATTGATTTCTGCTGTGAATAGGCTTCCTTGAATTCATGGTCATCTGCATCTTTAGGGTTCCCCTAAGGGATATTGGATTTCCTGCTTGGAGGACTAATCAGAACCATTAATCAGCCATGAAAATAAGCACTGGCCTATAAGCCAAAAGCTTGAAGGAAATCAGGGCTGGCTTATTGAAAATTAGGCAGAAGGTATAGAAGAAATATATTTATTTATGCATACTGTGTAGGTTTATAAGGGTTTAAAGTGACGAGAGAAAAAGATTTTTAATGCTTGTGTGTACCAAAGAGGGGCTCAGGGCCCTCTTCCGGGATAAGTAGAGGCTGCCAGGAGGCCCCCACGGTCTCACAGTCTAAACAGTGCCACAGGGCATGGTGGACAGAGCTTGGACTCTGGCCTTAGGCAGCAAGGGTGAGAATCTGTGCCTGCCATTGACTTGGCGACCTTCATTTCCACATCTGTAATTAAATGATATACTGTATAATTCTAATCTCTATCATAGATTTCCTTAGAGAGTTGTTATGGAGATTAAATGATGGACTATAGGTGTCACAAAACAGGAACTCAAAGCTGCTCGGTGTTAATTTCTTTTGGGTTTTCACTGAAGCAGGTCTTGAGCCACAAATCTGAGTGTAAGAAGGTGTTGTGGGAATTGTAAGGGATACTGGTAGGGAAGTGGGGGGAGTAAAACAGGGAAGGTGTGTAACTTAAAGAGTGAAAGCTAGCTATCAAGCCAGCTATCATTTCGAACAACTGTGGTTCAATCCTACAGGAGATCTCTGGGAAACAGGACAAAGCACCCATCTCAGACTTACTACCTCCAAGGACTGAGGGAGCTGAGGTATTGAGATAAGTCCTGAAAGTCATTGCTTAGGTATGCTGCCAGTCAGTGTGGATACCTTGGCATTTTTATACGCTTCTGGATTACTGATCATGGGTAGCATGGCTTTAGTATTACAGGAAAAAGGGTTCTCAGATGGGCTTTAGTATTCCAGGAAAAATGGTTCTCAGATGTAGATCCCAACAGTTGGAAGAAGCTGGAGCTCTGGGAGTGCTGAGGTATATGACCAGTAACTGGATTACTGACCTTATCTGTTAACAAGGTGCATGTATTTATCCCGAAGAACAGAGTAAACAGGGGACCTCCTAAACCCACTTTATTAGGAAGATGCTTGAAATTTTACTCTGGCAAAATGTCACCAAAATGAGAAATCACGGGATGCAGAAAATAGTAGGACCAAGCCAGGAAAGTAGTGAATGGGGTTGCTCAGATGGGGCAAGTTGGCATGCCATGGGAGCAACCAGTCTATGTTAAAAATGAAAGAGGAAGAGTTCTGGGGGGATGGTTTCTGAGTAAAGGAAAAAGGGATAGAATACTGAATGAGATCGAGAATTAAAAAAAAAAAAAATGAAAACACTGATAGAGACTAATAGTTGTTGAAAAAGAAAATCAGTGAAGAATTTCAGGAAAGAAATATGCTGTATGTGAAAGCAACTCTTATTATAGTTTGCTACTTGAAATTTGAATGATATTTTCATACTCGAATATCCAACTTTCAAAATCAGGGGAGGCTCAGTTGGTTGATCATCCGACTCTTGGTTTCATGATCTCAGGGTCATGAGACTGAGCCCCTGGTTGGCCTGTGCTCAGCACAGAGTCTGCTTAAGACTCTCTTTCCCTTCCCCTTTGCCACACCTTACGCTTGCTTTCTCTCTCTCTCTAAAATAAAGAAATAAATCTTAAAAAAAACACAACTTACAGACAATGCAATTACGATTTTGATAGACCTAATTATGACATCACAATGCAATGTAAGTGTTACCAGCAAAGGTAAAAGTTGGAGAGTGAAAGGAAGCTAAAGGGAAGTGTGATTAGTATTGTCCTCTTCCAAAGTGAGGAGTCAAATGGTATCTATGGATGTTGGAACAAGAAGACGAAGATTGTAAATATTTCTCTCTCTCTCTGTCTCTGTCTCTATCCATCTCTAGATATATAATGGAGGCCAAAAGAATAAATTAAGTTCCAATGGAATTTTGCCAAGTAAATGACTTTTTTTTTTTTTAAGATTTTATTTATTTATTTGAGAGAGAGACAGTGAGAGAGAGCATGAGCGAGGAGAAGGTCAGAGAGCGAAGCAGACTCCCCATGGAGCCGGGAGCCTGGAGCTGGGGACTCCAGGATCATGACCTGAGCCGAAGGCAGTCGTCCAACCAACTGAGCCACCCAGGCGTCTCAGTAAATGACTTTTTGAAAATATTTTTATGATGTAGTTAATTATTATTCTATTTGATATAAAAGTATGAAATATATTCACAAAATTTTACTCCCATTAGAGTCTTAGAGATGATCTAGTTCAGCTGTCTCACCTCATCATTATTGCAGTCAAGATCCAGAGAGTTGAACTCACCTGTCCATATTTGCATAACCAACAGTGTTCTGACCTTAGGGTGAAAGCTCTCAGGTTTTCCCCATTGAGAATGATATTCACTGGAGGTTTTTCATAGATGGTTTTTACGATATTGGGGTAGGTACCCTCTGTCCCCACACTGTGAAGAGTTTTAATCAAGAAGGATGCTGTACTTTGTCAAATGCTTTTTCTGCATCTATTGAGAGTATCATATGGGTCTTGTTCTTTCTTTTATTCATGTATTGCATCACATTGATTGATTTGTAGATGTTGAACCAACCTTGCAGCCCAGGAATAAATCCCACTTGGCCATGGTGAATAATCCTTTTAATGTACTGTTGGGTCCTATTGGCTAGTATTTTGGTGAGAATTTTTGCATCCATGTTCATCAGGGATATTGGTCTGTAATACTCCTTTTTGATGGGTCTTTGGTTTTGGGATCAGGGTAATGCTGGTCTCATAAAATGAGTTTGGAAGTTTTCCTTCCATTTCTATTTTTTGGAAAAGTTTCAGAGGAATAGGTATTAATTCTTCTTTAAATGTTTGGTAGAATTCTCCTGGGAAGCCATCTGGCCCTGGGCTATTGTTTGTTATGAGATTTTTGATGACTGCTTCAATGTCCTTGCTGGTTATGGGTCTGTTCAGGTTTTCCATTTCTTCCTGGTTCAGTTTTGGTAGTTTATAAGTCTCTAGGAATGCATCCATTTCTTCCAGATTGTCTAATTTCTTGGTGTATAGTTGCTCATAATATCTTCTTATAATTTTTTGTGTTTCTTTGGTATTGGTTGTGATCACTCCACTTTCATTCATGATTTTATTTATTTGGGTCCTTTCTCTTTTTGATAAGCCTGGTCAGGGGTTTATCAATCTTATTAATTCTTTTAAAGAACCAGCTCCTAGTTTCATTGATTTGTTCTACTGTTCCTTTGGTTTCTATTTTATTGATTTCTGCTCTAATCTTTATTATTTTTCTTCTCCTGTTGGGTGTAGGCTTTATATGTTGTTCTTTCTCCAGCTTCTTTAGGTGTAGGATTTGTTTGTGTATTTGAGACTTTTCTTGTTTCCTGAGAAAGGCTTGTATTGTTATATACTTTTCCCTTAAGCCCTCTTTGCTGCATTCCAAAGATTTTGAGCAGTTGTCTTTCCATTTTCATTTATTTCCATGAGTTTCTTTTTTTAATTCTTTAATTTTCTGGCTGGCCCATTCATTCTTTAGTAGGATGCTCTTTAGCCTCCATGTATTTGAGTTCTTTCCAACTTTCCTCTTGTGATTAAGTTCTAGTTTCAGAGCATTATGGTCTGAAAATATGCAGGGAATGATCCCAATCTTTTGGTATCAGTTGAGACCCGATTAGTGACCCAGAATGTGATCTATTCTGAAGAATGTTCCATGTGCACTAGAGAAGAGTGTGTATTTTGTTGCTTTGGAGTGGAATATTTTGAATATGTCTGAAGTCCCATCTGGTCCAGGGTGTCATTTAAAGCCCTTATTACCTTGTTGATTTTTGCTTATATGATCTGTCCATTTCAGTGAGGGGGGTGTTAAAGTCTCCTACTGCTGTTATATTATTGTCAATGTATTTCTTTGGTTTTGTATTAATTGGTTTATACAATTGGATGCTCCCATGTTAGGAACATAGATATTTACAATTGTTAGCTCTTGTTGGACAGACTCTTTATGATATAGTGTCCTTCCTCATCTCTTATTATAGTCCTTGGTTTAAAATATAATTTGTCTGAAATAAGGATTGCCACCCTAGCTTTCTTTTCATGTCCATTTGCATGGTAAATGGTTTTCCATCCCCTCACTTTAAATATGGAGGTGTCTTCGGGTCTAAAATGAGCCTCTTGCAGATAGCATATCAGTGGGTCTTTTTTTTTTCCCCCCCTAATCTCATCTGATACCCTGTATCTTTTGATTGGGGCATTTAGCCATATACATTCAGGGTAACTGTTGAAAGATATGAATTTAGTGCCATTGTACTGTCTGTAAGGTGACTGTTATTGTATATTGTCCCTGTTCCTTTCTGGTCTGTTATTTTTAGGCTCTCTCTTTGCTTAGAGGACCACTTTCAATACTTTTTTGTAGGGCTGGTTTGGTGATTGCAAATTCTTCTAGTTTTGTTTGTCCTGGAAGCTTTTTTCTCCCTATTTTCATGACAGCCTAGATGGATATAGTATTCTTGGCTGCATATATTTCTCATTTAGTACTCTGAATATATCATGCCAATCCTTTCTGGCCTTCCAGGTCTCTGTGGATAGGTCTTCTGCCAATCTAATGTTTCTACCATTGTAGGTTACAGACCACTTGTCCAGAGCTGCTTTCAGGATTTTCTCCCTGTCTCTGAGATTTGTAAGTTTTACTATTAGATTTTGGGGTGTTGACTTATTTTTATTGATTTTGAGGGGGATTCTCTGGGCCTCCTGGATTTTGATGCCCGTTTCCTTCCCCCAATTAGGGAATATCTCTGCTCCAATTTGCTCCAATAGACCTTCAGCCCCTCTCCCTCTTTCTTCTCCTGCTGGGATCCTAATTATTCTAATATTGTTTTATCTTATGGTATCATTTATCTCTCAAATTCTCCCCTCAGGAATAATAATGAAATGTGAATAAATGAAATAATCATTTCACAAATTATAATAATTATCAGTGAGCCACCCTGTGTGGACAGTGCCAGGCTGGGCTATCAGATGGCTTTTATGACCTATAGCATTTTGCACATAATGATGGAAAGAGATTTATGGAGCCATCATGCTCCCTCTTCCAGCACCAGACTTCATTAACTTTCTTTCCTTTTGACTCCCTGTGCACCTCTCGGCATCCCATGCCACCCACCTGAGCTCCAGCTAGGTGGCACCTTTCTCTTTTTGGTCCTAGCCCAGTGATGCAAATTCCTGATTTTTGGTGGGGTGAGGGCAGACAGAGAAGGGGAGGAGAAGGAAAAAAAAAAGAAAAAAAAAGTAGATTTTTTTTAATCTCTCTTTTTCTCAGCTTCTTTATTCTCCATCATTTGATCTTCTATATCACTAATTCTCTCTTCTGCCTCATTTATCCTAGCCTCCATTTTTTATTGCACCTAATTAATAGCCTTTTTAATTTCAACTTGGTTAGATTTTAGTTTTGCAGGAAGGGATTCTCTAGTATCTTCTATGCTTCCTTAAGTCCATCTAGTATCTTTATAATCATCATGCTGAACTTTATAATCATCATTCATGTTGATTAGGTCCCTGGCAGTCCATACTGCTTCTTGGTTTTTGTTTGTTTGTTTGTTTTGTTTTTTAATTTCTTTTCTGTTTTTTTTTCCTGAGGTGATTTTTTCCATTTTGTCATTTTGTCCAGAGAAGAGTAGATGAATGAAAGAACAAAATGTTAAAAGTGTAATAACGACCCCCCAGAAAAATATAAACTAAACAAATCAGAAGAGACATGAAACTAGAGAAAATAGAGAGAGAAAAAAAAGAAGAATATGAAGAATATGATCAGATAGGTGAATAGAACAGAGCCACACACTAGATTTTGGGTATATTTTGGGTATATCTATATCTTTTAGAAGAAACTGCCTCCCAAAATTTTAAAGAAAAAAAAACTTTTATCTGTACAAAAATAAAGGTAAGTAAGATGAAGGAATAGAATATGACTGTAAAGATGAAAATTTAAAAAAGATTGTAAAAAAAGAACTGATAAGGTGTTGGTTGAAAAAGGAGAGAAGAAAAATTTTTAAAAAATAGAAAAAGGACAAAAATAAAGTAAATTTTTAAAAAATTAACTTTGAAAGACTAAGAAATCATGAGAAAAAAGGCATGAATTCCAGGTGCTGTATTCCCCTAGTGTTGGAGTTCGTAATTCTCATTGATCAGTAAACTTGGTCTTGGCTGGATGCTCTTGTTGGTCTTCTGGGGGAGAGGCCTGTTGCAGTGATTCTCAAATGTCTTTGCCAGAGGCAGAATTGCACAGCCTTTGCCAGGGGTCCCAGGTAAGTAATCTAATGGGGTTTGCTTTTTTCCCCTGAAAGCGTTCCATACAGCTTTGGAAGACAAGAATGAAAATGGTGGCCTCCCAATCTCTGGCCCTGGAGGTGCTGAGAGCTTGGGGTCCCTCTCGTCAGTGAGCCCTTAAAAAAAACAGGCAATCACTTCTCTCTCCCTGGTCTCTCGCTGCACTCTGTGCTCACCTGGCCTGTGACTGTTTCTGTCTTTGGCATATGACCCTGTTTGGAGTGTCCAAACCAGTAGATTCCTGCAGTGCAAGCCCTTGGCATTCCTCCCAGGGGAGGAAGGGGAGTCTCCCCAGATCTGCCGCTTTTTGGGTCCCTGTTTGAAGATTAGTGGCCCAAACGTGCCACAGATCATGGTTTATAGCAATGCTGAGCTGAGAGCCCACTTCTCGGCTCCATCTTTGCAGCTGGTTTCTCCACTCTGGAGCTCAGCCACACCCAGGTACCCCTGGTCTTTCTGTGATCCCATGGGTCCAGAGACCACACTGTCCCATTGAGGGTTCCACCTCCCACTTAGCCACTGGAGTGATGTCCCTCAGCAGAGAAGACTTCTAAAAGTTCCAATTTTGTGCTCCACTACTCTCTCACTGTCAGGGAACCTGCTGATGGAGACTCCCTCCCCTTGAAGTCTGTCTTCCCAAAAATCACCTCACATTTACTTCTCCACATGTCCTACTTTCCATAAAGTGGTCACATTCCTGTTCATAGAGTTCCTGCTATTATTTTATTTGATCGCTTGCTGAGTTTGTACATATTCATGTTTGAACTACCTAGCTGAATTCCTGGGATCAGATGAAATTTAGGTCTTTTACTCCTCTGCCATCTTGCTCAACCTCTCCTCTAATTTGATAATATTCTCGTGCTGGTTTGTCCACCATCTCTCCTATGATGCAGTCTCATGGAAAACCAACATCATATCTCACGTTATCCATTTCAGCTTTCTGGATAATTTTAAGGATTATAGGGGTCAACATATCTTTTTGAATGAATAAATATATTTCTCTTAGCCTGTGCATTGTGATTTACACCTCTCTGTCAACCCAAAAATATATTCTATTTTATTTTTTCCAATTTATTTATAAACAAAATGCTTCTTCATCCCCAGGGCTTAATTTTTATGTTGCTTCTCCCTGTTCCCAACCCAGAGGGCTCACCCAGTGGCCACTTCACATGCATTTATACTCGTTCTCCAAGAATCTCTTGTCTGTCTCAATTTTCTCTTTTATTTTTTGGCAATTTCCTGTGCCTGCTGTTGATTATACTAGTGCCCATTTATTCCAGTTCTTGGGGTTGGTATCGGTGGCTTTGATCTTCACGGGCATTTCATGTGACATCATTTCTGTGTTACTTTCCATTTGAAGTTCATGACCTTTTGCTCTACTTCTGTTGTTGACTGCTCTCTCTTATTCTCTTGTCCTGAGGAGCCTTACTCTGGCCATAGATTTGTCCACCCTTGTTACCTAGCCCCCTCCCCCCACATATTTCTGCTGCTGTCTTTATCTTCATCTTCAGCTTTGTCCTTAGCTATGTCTCTACTCTTATTTATTCCCCCTTGTATTCTTCTGCCTCATGGTTGTTTCTCTCCATGATGTTGCACTGTGCTTTGTCACCTTACATTGGCTACTTAGCTGCATATCCTTCCTGGATCGCCAGATTGCAAGGCAGTTCCACCTCTGCTAAGACAACTTCAGCTTGGAAGGCCGAATCTAAGTCTAGAAATTCAACTTTTTAGTTTCATTCCTGAACTTAATTTCCATTTTAAGTTATTATTTCCCAGGTGGTAGAGCCTAATCTTAGTCAGTTCAAGGTTCCACCTTTCCCCCTGTTGCACCTAAGTTCTGGGTTGGGGAGGGCACACTCATGAAGAGTGATGGGGAGGGTCTGGTCCATGTTAACTGTTCATGTTGCATAGACTGGATGTTCTTGCTCCTGTTTGACTCAGTAGCCAGCCCAAGTTGCTGCTGTGCCATCTTTTAATCCCAGGGTCAATTTCTTTCTGTCCATAAAGTATCCTGTTTCACCTGGCACTGTAGGTTCCTCTCCTTTCAGATTCTCAGACCCATCTCTCCCTACCCAGTTACCCCTCAACAAACCATTCTCTGTATAGGAATCTTTTCTCTAGCCCCAGGGTGGGATATTCTAGTTCTTTCTCTTCATGTCTTCTCTCCCGATTTGTATTTATAACCTGAGTTCCACCAGAATCCAGGCTTTTGAAACACAAAGCCTTTTTTCTCTGCCTTCTCTGATATAATGAACACAGGAGGTTGTGTATGTTAAATGAAGGTAACATAGGAGAGCGGGAAAATTCTAGAAAGAAAAAAATTAGTTAATATGTAAAAAGTTTTGCTCCTCATTCTGGCTTTTATCTCTTTGATTATATCCACCTATCTTACTCCTCTTTCCCCTTCAATACCCTTGCTCTTTGTCCTTAGCCTCCAGAGGAAACTACAGCCACTCACCCCTGCAACTGCACTGAGAACCTCAGTCCCACAAGGCTAAATTCCCTGAGCCTTCCAGTCTTCCAGGAGTCAGTCCCCTCAATGCTGTGGCAAGACTGCAAGGTTAGAGTCACAATACCTGCTCCAGTCCTGGCTTCAACCCTCACTGACTCTGAGATACTGTGATAGTGGGCTCATCTCATGTTCCCTTTTATCACATAAATTTCTTATTTGAGGGGAAAAAAAAGAAAATATTTAGGCTAAAGCACAAACTGTAACAAGTATACACTATTTTTCTAAATGTCAGTGGAAAATTTTCAGATTTTTGCATTAAGCAAGGCAGGTTCTGTTGACTGAGCACACTAGATGAAAGGTAAAAAATCAGCCAGTCAGGACATTCATGAATATCTGAAAGTGTAGAAGAAAGGGATTTTCTTAGGCTGCATCAGTGATTAACTGACAATTAAAACTAACTGACATTCTGGGATTAAATGATGGTAGAATATATATAGGGAAATACTAAAAAAATGTTTGAAAGATTTTGGAAATAAGAAAGACTTCAAAATTTTTTCAGTTTTTTCCAGATAAGTATTGGCTTGCAAAAGATTAACATCTACTTAGTTTTCTGTTCTAAATAACAAGTAATGGATGAAGGGGTGAGTGAATAAATGAATGAATGAATGCAGGAATGTATGAATAGATAAATAAAGTTGGAAGTTTAAAGGCCAATGGTATTGAATTCTGTCAGCATAATTTTAACTATGTACTTATTCTAGCCTTGCTTAGTGGTGCAATACAGATATAATTTGGTTAAAAAAAAATCCCAAACCACCCTCTACAGTCAATATACAGCAGATTAAATCTAGCATAGGGTAAAATTACCAACATTAATTTGAATTTTTAAAGTAAAAATTAGACAGAGGGAAAGCTAGAGTGTTCTTCGAATCTTTCATTTGATATTTGAATCTTGATCTTAAGTTTGCAGAGTGCAGAGAGCATTCTCCAACGCTACTGTCAAGGTCCCTCTTCTCAGTCAATTTTATTTATGTAGAATCTTTCATCAAAAGATCACAAAGAGCTGTCTAACCAGCTATAAAGAAACATAAATCAAAAAGAAAATGAAATGCTCAAACAATAAAATTATACATTAGAGGCCCATTTAAAGCAGAGCATTTTAAGATGAGAGAAAAGTCTTGGCTGGAGTATACAGAACATAAGTTATAATGGGAAGCTATTTCATAATTTGGTGAAAAATGAAAAAGGTCCACTTCTAATCGTGGAGAGCCTATTATTAGGAATGATCACTTGCATACCAGTGCTTTAATGAAGGGAGTGAAGAGCGTAATAACTTGAAGTGGAATTGACAAAGTATGGAAGCACTCTTCTTGCTGCTCCGGGGAGAAAAAAAAAATTTTTATTCCATAAACGGGCATAGTGCCCAAGTATCATGCTCTTTAGCATGCCTATTGCTGATTGCTATTGTGCCTTTCTCAGAAGGCTCTATGCTAAAGTCCCACAGTACATATATAATATACATATCATATTTATGATATATATCCACCACAGGGGTCTCAAGGAAGCCAAGGTAATCCTTCAATCTCTACTGTCATCTTTACTTGCTTCTTCAGCACAGATTAATTCAGTGTCCCCCAAGTCCCAGGATTTCCAATTTATGGTAGGAAAATATTCATTTTAATGTCCCCAAGCATAGGGAAAATATAAGAAGGTTGTAATACTATTGCTTTAACAAAAACCAGCAGAAGTCCTTTCAAGCTTGCTTATATAGAGAAGCTAAAGAATCCAGAGACATCAGTCTTTTGTTTTATTGGCATTAAAATAAATATCAAGAAAATGTTCTTTGGCATAAAGTTTATAACATTCAGATTAAAGCCTACATTCTGAATTTTAGAATTTCAAATATCTCTAAGTTTCCAGTCTCCTTTTGTTCAAACCTGACTCTTCAGATAATTTATCTTATGGCTTGAGGATTACGCCTGACAACTTGTAGTAAGAAAATTTACGCAAAGTGTGATATTTACACCTTTGTTAACGTTAAATTTCATGTTCAAAGTGATGTACACTCTGCATCCAATATATAGTGAGTGTAAATGATAGTGAAAGTGGATATAAAATTTTATCTTTTATTCATTTATGATCTCAGGAATATGCGGTTTATTGTTTGTGTGCTTCCCAGAAATTAAGAATTGGCAAGTAATGGACTAATACACATGCAAAGGAAAAAGAAAAAGGCAGAGAAAAAAAGGAAGCAACATGAGCATAGGATCAGCTCTACCATGGTCTTTCTCAATTAATGACATTTAAAGTCAGACCCAGAAGAAGAAAAAGAAAAAAAAAAAAGCAGTCTCAGAAGAAAGAACTGAATGTACAAAGGGAGGGGAAAGATTCAAATATTTGAGGAACTGAAAAAAAAAAAAGTCCAGTGAACTTGAATGCAGTCAATGCTGAGAAACACTGGGTAAAAATGAAGACTCACAGGCCAGGTATCAGTCAGATCCTTGGCTGCGAACAATGGAAGGCAGCCATAGCTATCTTAAACAGAAAGGAATAGATTATAATATAGTGGATAGCATCCCTGATGGATGGAAAATATGGACAAAGGGGCTTGAAGAATGAGTAGGAACTAAGGAAGGGTAAAGAGAGACTCTTTCTCTTTAGGCCAGTGTTGGTGCCTCCATTAAATAGTTCATGCTGCTAAGTGACCTCAACAAGGAAGAATTTCTCACCTATCTCTATAGATTTTCGGCCTTCTCTCAGGACTCAGAATCCTAGCTGACAGGGTCCAACTGTTCAAGCATAGAAATAGCTGTCCCCTAGCGGGCCAGGGACTCAAGTGTTATGCTTGGACCCTTGGCTTCAGGAAGACTCACAAAGTGGGATCTCTCTCCACATCTGTAGGGAATTCAGTTGCTGGGCAGTCAGATGGCCACCAACGCACACTAAGAAATTTAGGTTTTATGTAGATTCTATTTAGGCCAATAACAGTTTTTGGTAGGGAGGTGATATAGTTCTATGTCTTACATAAAGATCACTCCAGTGGCTGCTCTTGAACGTGTCTTGGGATAAATGAAGTAACACTGTAATCTTTGACATAAGAAAGATATCAACTCCAGATAGTTGAAATATAATGTCTGTAACAGGATAATCCTTTCTTTCATATAGTGACTAGAATTGAAAACCTGATCAAGTAAGGTAAGAGTGCTTTGAATATTTTTTCTCTTACATTTTAATGGCCTCTATCTTCTTATCCTTTAAAGTCAGGAATTGAGGAGGGTTTATTCCGACCTCCACTTTGACTCTAAAGGACTAAAGCAGGAGATCAAAGAACAAAACAGGGACTATAGAAAGCACTGGAACCTATACCAAAAACTTGGTTAGGTTTCAATAAAACTCAGAAATGAAAGTGGACAGAATTTTTTTAAACAAAGAATACAAGAGCACCTGGGTGGCACAGTGGGTTAAGCCTCTGCCTCCGACTCTGGTCATGATCTCCGGGTCCTGGTCTAGAGACGCCCTTGGGCTTTCTGCTCAGCAGGGAGCCTGCTTCTTCCTCTCTCTCTGCCCGCTGCTCTGCCTACTTGTGATCTTTCTCTCTGTCAAATAAATAAATAAAATCTTAAACAAAAACAAAAACAAAAACAAAGAATACAAAGCTACAAACAAAACATTTGGCCCTGTGAGTGGGGGTATGTTAAAAATTGCTGCTCTTTTCCTTGTGTCTTCTTTGAATGCAATTTTGGAAAAATAGAAATAATTTAAAATATCAGTTTTTTTTTTTCCTCATCATAGATTTTCAAATCACCAGAAGACATGTTACAAATTCTTAGTGGATGCGTGAAAAAACAGGAAAATTCCATTTGACAAAAGGGTGAAACTTGTTGCCCATTCTTTTCTCAAAGTGAGCAATTAGGATCACCTGGAAGGAAAACAGCCCCGTGCCACAGTAATCAACTGCAAGTACCTAATATATATATATGTATATACATATGTATATATGTATATGTATATATGTATATACATATATATATTTTAAGTATCTAATATATTTTAACCTCCATTCATAATCTAATGAATTTGCTAAATGATTAACAATAATTCATAACAGTTTTTTCGTAAGAATAAAATGAAAGCTTTCCTGAATTTACCCTTGAGATAAAAATAAATGGGAGGCATTTCATAGGATCAGCTCTTGACAGAACGGCAAATTAAATTATAGTGTCACGTGCAGCTCATCTCAGTAGGCATGTGTGTGCACGTGCACATATACACATGTGTGCAAGCACACACACCTGATTCGTACAACAAATTAGAGGCATTTATTTGATCAATTTGTCAGTTGCCCTTTGTACTACAGTTTTTAGCGCCCATTTGATTTCCATAGGTGAGGAAATTAAGAGTTTAGAAGTTAAGAAGATTTACAAGGTCGCAGAGTTAGTATGTATGAAGAACTGAGATTCAAAACTAGTTTGGACTAACTTCCCTATTCATATTCTTCGTGCTATACTGTGCATCCTCCCAGAATTTAAAAGAAATCAGCAGTTGTAATTTAAGGCTCGAATGGGTGTTTGGATTAGATAGAGCCATACGAAATTCTAACATTAGATTTTTTTGACCTACAAAAATGGCAGTATTCATATTTTTATTGAAATTACAAAAATCTGCAATGATGGTAAATACTCCATTGCAAATATTGATGAAATTAATTTTGGCTTCAATCATTATCTGGTGATAACGTGACTTATATGCAAATAACATAGTGTGTAAATTTTTAAATGTTAGGGTGGCATACAAACAAGAATGTAAAAAATGACATAAAGTCAAAGAAAAAGCAGAATAAAAACACCAAAAGAGATAGATTAAAGCAGATAAATTAAATCTCGCTGATTTACCCATGGTAACAAGGCATTATTGAGCATTAAGTGTACTTGTATGAAATTGGTAACTACATTTCATTCAGACATAAAATATCAAACCCATTAAGTTATTAAAATGATTATATTAAACACATTTCTCTGGAATTACAAAGGTTGAAAACAAAAGTATTAGTTAAATTTTTAAGGTGAAACTGATTAAAAATTCTAATGTAAAAGTACTGGATGATTAAACTGATGAAGTACATTCACTTTTCTGATCAGTTGCCTTAACTCCAGTGGCTTTGAATAAATCATTCATCACAACAAGCATGCACTGTATAAAAACTGATGGACAACTCAAATTTTGAAAACATATTTTATACCTATGAAAATCTTTGAGCTAATGAATTGTGTAAGTTATTGGTATCACACTGAAAATTAATGTAATAGAGGAGAAATGTTTTGAATGGTGTGTGAATTAACTCCCCAGTTTACTTGAAGGCCTATTGCTTTGATTGTAAATCTCAGTGACTCTAATTGGGAAATATTGATACATATTTGATTGGGATATCAATTTTTGAAGAGCTCAGAGAAGATCATTATACTAATCATTTAAAGATTTAATTCATCAAAAGCTTATTCAATACCTACTATGTGTCATCAGGGATTCAGAGATTAACAAAGCATTTCAAGCAAGTTCCAAGAGCCCTGATCAAGAAAATGTGAATTCCTTTGTCCTTTAGAGGACACTTGGTTTATACCTTAGTGAGGAAGAGAACAAAACTATTAGAGGCATTTTCTTGACACTTAGTAAGAGCTCAGGAAATGATAGCTCTTTCTGTAATTATAGTGATCAGTTATTACACACACACACACACGTGTGCGTCGTCATTTATAAAAGAAAATCTTTTTGGTGTTTGGTTTCCAGTAAGAGTCTCAACATCACCCCCTCTCAAATGAAGTCCCTCTGCAACCAGGAAAAACTAGCACTGAGAGGGGCCTTACAATAGAAACAGTTCCCTAGATTTCTGTTTTTTTCTATGATCAAAACTTGTGAAAACATTATTTAAATTGTGAAGTGTGTAAAACAAAGCATTAAGATTGTTGTTTTCAGTAAAAGATGTCTTTTTTGCAGAGTGCAAAAGGCAAAAGTACTACATTAATTACCTGTTTTGCAGTGGGATGACTTGATGGAGGGCTCATTGAAGGAGACCTGAAAGAAGTCAGAGTTTGACTTTGAACCAGTGCTGGAGTGACTCTGGCTGTCTGGTAAAATTCTTCCATCTGTTATACAAGACCTAGTCTTAACATTGCTGTCTTCAAACTCACAGCTTTGGATGCAATTTGCCCACATACTTAAAAAAAAAAAAAAAGTTTGACGTGTGGGTAGTTAGGGAGTCATTGCCTGAATTTTGTCTCCTCCACTAATGACTTTGAGAATCACACAGAGCTGGGGACTTGGAGCACACAGCCTTCACCACGAGCATACCAGGCGCCAGGGAGTTCACAGACTCCAAAGATGAGGAGAATTAGACCTCCAAGTGTAGTAGGGTGAGCACTGAGTGTTCCTATGGAAATCCCAACCAGGCCCAGGGTGAGATCTGTTATGAGAACGGAAAAGTGTACCCTCAGTGAGTATCCTTTTGTCAGACATGGTCCATGATTCCCAGTCCAGGAACCACTGTTGAAAATGTTCAGGTCAGTGCTTAAGAAATTCTGGCATCCTCTGTTCTGTCTTCTGGTATGATCCTCTGCCCTGTGAAAGATTTCTCAGAAACCTGGGTCAGAAGTTAATGGCCTTAATGTGGTGGAAAATTGGGTGAGTCTATCCTCGCTTGCTTGGTTTCAACTTTAGTGGAATAAGATTTCTTTTTTTCTTTCTTTCTTTT
Source organism: Mustela lutreola (assembly GCF_030435805.1). Lineage (NCBI taxonomy): Eukaryota > Metazoa > Chordata > Mammalia > Carnivora > Mustelidae > Mustela > Mustela lutreola. The sequence continues at coordinate 32,293,432 of NC_081295.1, forward strand.
TTTTCTTTGATCATAGTCTCTGTAGGAAATTTTGAGAGAGTGCTTTCTTGCTTTGTCACATCGTGGCACATAGAATAATGATAATATTTGTATTTGACTTTGGGGAGAAGTTATTAGGGCTGCTCATGGCAGGCGGTGACTGAAGGCCTTGCCCACCCTCTCTGAGGACTGAGAGTCTGTATTTTCAATATATCCATTTATAGCTCAGAGGTTGGCAATTTCTGTTTTAGGGTATTATGTCTATTACATAGTGAGCAAATGGGGTACCCTACCTTATAATCATGATGGCAAATACTTAATACGTGCCAAACCTCCATGTGCTCTATGTGTACTAATTCATTCAATGCTTACACAACCCATGAGGTAGATATTATTGTTATTCCGATAATATGGGAGGAAACTGAGGTCTATGAAAACCAGCGATTGGCTAAAGGTCACATAGACTTATCAGAGTAATTGACAGAGACAATATTTAGACCTACGCAGTCTGGTTTCAGAACACTACCTTATATTGCCTGAAGGAAGCAGTGGCAAGAAGGATGGACTAAGCCAATAATTCATGCAATATCTGCCCCAAGCTTTTTGGGTCCCCAATCCTTTGAGAAGATTCTAGGTAGCAGAAAATTCCCACCAAAATCAGGCATTGGATCAAGGTCAGGGTTAGGATCTGTAGAAGACAAATTTTTTTTTTAATTAAATTTTTAATTTTTTAAAATTTCTTTTCAGGGTAATAGAATTCATTGTTTATGCACCACACCCAGTGCTCCATGCAATACGTGCCCTCCTTGATACCCACCACCAGGCTCATCCAACCTCCCACCCCCCGCCCCTTCAAAACCCTCAGATTGTTTTTCAGAGTCCACAGTCTCTCATGGCTCATCTCCCCCTCCAATTTCCCTCAACTCCCTTCTCCTCTCCATTTCCCCAAGTCCTCTGTGTTATTTCTTATGCTTCACAAATAAGTGAAACCATATGATAATTGACTCTCTCTGTTTGACTTACTTTACTCAGCATAATCTCTTCCAGTCCCGTCCATGTTGCTACAAAAGTTGGGTATTCATCCTTTCTGATGGAGGCACAATACTCCATAGTGTATATGGACCACATCTTCCTTATTCATTCGTCCATCGAAGGGCATCTTGGTTGTTTCCACAGTTTGGTGACCGTGGCCATTGCTCCTATGACCATTGGGGTACAGATGGCCCTTCTTTTCACTCCATCTGTATCTTTAGGGTAAATACCCAGTAGCGTAATTGCAGCATCATAGGGAAGCTCTATTTAATTTCTTAAGGAATCTCCACACTGTTCTCCAAATTGGCTGCACCAACTTACATTCCCACCAAGAATGTTAAGAAGGTTCCCCTTTCTGCACATCCTCTCCAACACCCATAGTTTCCTGTCTTGTTAATTTTGGCCATTCTAAATGGTGTAAGGTTGTATCTCAATGTGGTTTTAATTTGAATCCCCTGAAGGCTAGTGAAGAACAGTTTTTCATGTGTCTGATAGCCATTTGTATGTGGAGAAGACAAATTCTTATAACACAAAATCATGACTGACTTTGGGCGGTAGGAGTATGGAAACTGAATCCTTCAATTTTTGAGTACAAAATGAGTAACATTCAGTAAGTAGGGATATTTTATAATTCTCTACATAAGAAGAGCATCCTTAGGTAATTAGGAGATCTAGACCTAGAGGGAGACCTGGTAAGGGGTCCTTGACCACGGAGAGATAGCTCTCTTCCTGGCCTTGCAAAATAGATGCTGCTTAAATTCCACTTGACAAGCCAATGTAGAGCTGGAGAGTGAGCCGCAGGAATCCTCAGTGAGGGGCAGGGCTGGGAGTTGGGAGGTGCAGTAATTAGGTGGAGCCCTGGGGGCACTTCCCAGTATTGTCTGCAGCTACAACTCAGCCTCAGAGGGCCAGGCCAGACTTGGTTTAGTGACCCCTGTTTTTGTACAGTTCCCTATGACAGAAACAGTCAACCTGGAAATCCCAGGCTCTCTCTCCCTCCCTGCTCCCCAACCCCGAAATCATCCAGCTAGAAGACTTCATTGCTTCATGCTGATAAGGATAAGGAAATGAGAAGAAGGACAGCTTATGGCTGATAGGAGATAATATCAACAGTTGATAACTCAAAGTGAGTTAATTAGTGTCTAAATTACTTCAGTCTTAAATTAGCCTTGAGGTTTGTTCAGGAACAATTTCCCTTGAGGGTCATGAGGCGGTTGTGGGAGAAAGTAAACTAATATATGATCAGCGAAGGTTTCTTTTTCCTGGGCACACAATCAGACTACAGCCCCACTTCCATTCCATGAGACCATGTGACTTGAGTGCTGCCAATGGGATGAACAGGGAAAAAGATATGTCCTTTCCAGGCCAGGCCCCTTGCCACTGCCCTCACAACCCTTCTTGCACCCTACTTTCTTTCTTTCCTGATCTGCTGCCAGAGAGGATCCAACAGATGATCAGGGGGTTGGCATGGACACAAGATGGAGGGTGCCTGTGTTGCTGAGTCACCACAACTGGACTTTGTAAAGGTGAGAATGAATTTCTAGTTTGTTATACCAATAAGGCTATAGTGCTTCTATGGGCCAGCTAGGCTTTACTTATATTAACTCAATTAATCCAAATAAAAATATACAAGGCAAGTATTTTTATTATCTCTGCACAGTCAATGTTGACTTGCCCAAGGTCACACAACGTGTAGAATACACACTATCTGAACCTGGGTGGTGTGGCTCCAGAGACTGTACTATGGTTTAGCATCTAAAAGTTCCCTCTGGGGGCGCCTGGGTGGCTCAGTGGGTTAAAGCCTCTGCTTTCGGCTCAGGTCATGATCCCAGGGTCCTGGGATCGAGCCCCACATCGGGCTCTCTGCTTAGCGGGGAGCCTGCTTCCTCCTCTCTCTCTCTGCCTGCCTCTCTGCCTACTTTTGATCTCTGTCTGTCAAATAAATAAATAAAAATTAAAAAAAAAAGGAGCTTATTTTGTGTTCTAAAAGAAACTTTCATCATCAGAGGGAACTTTTTTTTTTTTTTAAAGATTTATTTATTTATTTATTTGACAGACAGAGATCACAAGTAGGCAGAAAGGCAGGCAAAGAGAGAGAGAGGAGGGAGCAGGCTCCCGGCTGAGCAGAGAGCCCAATTTGGGGCTCGATCCCAGGACCCTGGGATCATGACCTAAGCTGAAGGCAGAGGCTTTAACCCACCGAGCCACCCAGGCACCCTGAAATAAGTTCCTTTTAATTAAGAGAACATGGTATGATTTTGCATGAGTTTCCTGATTTCGACGGGTCTCTGAACCATGAGCCCAGATGAGAGGACCTGGCCCAGGGGAAGGAAGAGGAGGGTCACAGTGTGGCAGAAAGAGAAAATGAATTAAGGTCTGGAGCTTTGAAAGAACCGGAAGTAGAGTCCAGAGGAGTGGGGTGAGCAGCATGCAGTGGCCCTAGATTGATCCCTTGGAAAGCCTCCCCTGCAGAGAAGAGCCAGGTGCAGAGGGGAGGGACAGCAGGGGCTGGCATCCATGCATCCCGCTGCTCTGCGCCCTTGTTATTCCTAACCTTAAAAGTGGTGTAAGTGTGTCAGGTGACCCAAGACCCCAGCTCACAGAAACCATTTCTGAAAAAGCCAAGAGAAGAAAGTGTGTCATTCTCCTTTCCTTTCTGGCAACTGCCAAGCAGATATGGGCATCAAGAACCCTGCCAGTATTGAGTCCTTTTTCCAAGAGGACAATGTACGATTCTTGTTTCTAAGGGATGCCTTGGAAGAGCTTCCCAGGGCAACAACCGATGATGGCAAGTTCTGCTTTTCAGCCCGTTCCAGCAGAGCCAGCTTGCTGTGGACCCAAAAGAACTTGACAGAAATTTGGATAAGAGGTATCTGAATATTACTGAGTAAATGGGTTGTTGGAAAGGCTCGTCTTTTTCCACTAACATTAAAAAAAAAAAAAAAAGGAAAAAGAAAAGAACACTCATTCTTGTAATGATCTAGAAACAGGTTCCGTTAGAACTGAAGATGCAAAATGTAACATTCTTCCTTTTGATGCCTATGTCTTGGAATACGTTTACTGGATTTATTTAGCCAGTGCCTATGAGAGCCTGTTACTGGAATTCTCCTAGCCCAGTAGAGCGTGGGTAGGTGCTGTCATTTGAGAGCAGTGGTGGAAAGTGCTGGCTACGAAAGCAACAGGACGAGCAACTATTGACTTGGTGAAGAAGACACGCACTGTTCAAGAAATGAAATGAATAACAAGAAAATGCGGGCAGGGAAAATGCTGAGTATGAGCTAAGTACTAAAGCACTCTTTAGTAGTTCAAAACTGATATTTAGGGGCTTTTCTGTGTTGGGAGGGGCTGGGGACAGTGGGTCAGGTGGTTGTGATGAGTCCTATAGAAACCCCACCAGGCGGCAATCAGCTGGGCTAGTAAATTGCCCCGAGTACACAGATTTCCCTTGAACGCCCCCCTCGGCCCCCTCCCCTGCAGGAAGTTCCTGTGCAAGTTACTGTATCAAAGCTTTAAATGGGGGAATTTTCTTTTTCTTTACATTATTGTGAGTGGAGCTCTGTGACTGACAGCGAGCTGCATCTGCAGACACTCTGTCGTGGGAGGGAATGCGGGGAAGATATCCTGTATACTTTGTGACATTTCAAGGAGGTGTCTGTGTGAATTACAGTTGACGCCCAATGGCTGCCACGTTCCATCCCAGTGTGGAACTCATTGTTTGTAAAGCTCTTTGGGATCATTTGTGTATGAAGGATTCCATATAAAACCAGTGTTTACTCCTTCTTGTGTTATGCATTTGGAGCTTGACACATGAGGGTGCTTTACACGCAGCATTCAGGAAAGTAAGCACTCAACTCTTATTAACACCACTAGGCACTGTGCTCCTGGTAGTTTACCTGGGGGCAGTGGAAAGGGGCTCACAGGTATGCAAGTAAATGGAAACAAAGAGAAGGCAAAACTCAGGTATTATTCAGCTGCTGAAAATTTTATGGGCAACCAGAGTACAAACAATGTGAGTTATTTTACTGAGAGTTTGTTGAAGAAATGGAGCTTTAACTACCCTTTTCATTTTATTTGTGAGTGTTGTGTGTATGTGTGTGTGTATAGTTGTGTGTCTCTGTGTGCACGTGCGAATATTAAAACGTCTATTCTCAGCATCTTGTTACCTGGAGATTTCCATTAATTGACATAATTGTGGTTCATTGAGGAAACGATGCTATTAATCTATATTATAATCCTGAGACTGCAAAATCCTTAAATTGAGTCTTATTGAGGCTTGGTGTTTATTGCTTTTGAATTCTTTGAGCAGAGATAATTTCTGTGACATGTATGGTGACTTCTTAAACAAAATATAGAACTACTCAAAAATAGCTCACATTTAGAACACGTTGAATAAAAGACACACAAATACATATCTCAGATAAAAGCATATAAATATCTCATGTTCTAATAAATTATTTTATATTTATATAAAAATATATATTATATATTTTTATACATATATATTATTATACATATATATTATTTATATATAATGTAATATGATTTATATTATATTATATATTTATATTTATTATTATATTATATTATATATTTATATAATATTTAATTTAATTTAGTATTTGATAATATTATATTATATATTTATATTTATTATTATATTATATTATATATTTATATTTATATTATACTCACACACAGTCATACAGCTGACCATTGAACAACAGGGGTTTGAACTGCCCAGATTCATTTATATGCAGATTTTTTCTATGAATATGGTACATACTGTAAATGTATTTTCTCTTCCTTATGATTTTCCTTTTTCTAGCTTACTTTATTGTAAGAATATAGTATATAAAACATACAATATATGTGTTAATTGACTGTTTATGCTGTTAGTAAGTCTTCTGGTCAATGATAGGCTTCATGGTTAATTTTGGGAAAGTCCAAGTTATACTCAAATTTTTGACTGCGTGGGGTGGAAGTCAGTACCCCGATCTCCCATGGTGAAGGGTCAACTGCATGTGACAGTTTTGTGGTTCATTTATGACACAGCAATTCAAAAGGGTGTTGGTTGAACTTGCAAGTTATGGTTGGTCTTTCTTATCTATAGTCTAATTGTTAGGAACCCTTTGGTTATAATAAAAAATGATAATACAGCAAGTAGACGGTTATCAATGAACTGTAGATAGAGACCAAGAGTGATTTAAAGTCTGATGTACATGTTGTGATTCCAGAAAAGTCTTTCTGGGAGCACTAGCCCCACTGCTGTGGATACTGAAGTTTGCACACAGTGTGAAGTTCCCATTTCTCAGTAATTTTAAGGAAATAGATTCTGATTTTCCCATGATGACCTTGGGAAGTGCTATTTAACTCATACAACCCAGAAGTTCACAGACCTCATCAGCATGTGGATTCTAATGAGGTCACTTATTGATGTTATAATCACAATACTTGTGTGACTTTGGGAAGTCACTTAACCTTTTAAAGACCCGTTAGCTTATCTGTAAAATGAGGATGATAATAGGAACAACATTATTTTGAATAGGCATCAAAGAGGCTGGTCCATGTGAGGAAAGTCCAGCATATAGGAAGGTAAATATCACTAATAAAGATATTAGTTTATTGATTGATTGGTTTGCATTCTATTTTTTAAAAATGGGTTTAGGTGAGAAAATAAAAAGCCAAGGGAAAGTAGGGATTATATGGTAATTTTATTTTTTCCAATGAAGAAGTTTCTTCAGAGCAAAATATCTAAAAAGAAAACAAGGGTCACTAGAGGAGCAAGAGGTACCGGCATTTCAAAAACTCACTTCAAATATGTCTTAAAAAGTTGAATCTTAAAAGGTGAACCATTTAATGTATCTTTAAAGTCAGTCAATTTCTATAATTTGAAGATAGATTCAAGTTCTTTCTCGCCTGCAACACAGCTAAAAATATAGAGTTTTCATTTTTTTTTTTTTTTATCCGACTGAATTGCTATCAGATTTTTGTAAACCATTCACTCTGGAAGAATGCTTTGTTCTGGAAAAGGCAAGTGCTGGGAAAAACTCAGCAAGACTGCATAGCTTATTCTTTGAAAACTAGCACTTGATAAGGGTGTTAACTCGACATGTAATTCCACTTAGTAAAGGGATCATTGAACAGAATGGATGCAATGATTAAACCATAATTATACACTATAGCTATAATTATTTTGCAAAGAAAAGGTACATATAACAAATAAAGGAAATATTTAAACATAGGCATAGAGAAGAAGAAAAATCCATTATGTAGGATGAGAAAGGATAAATCTGTGTGAAAATCAATGGAAATAAAAAGCAGGTTGGAAATGTTTGCATCGAAATAATAGGAAGAATAAAAAGCATCAGTTACGATTCCCCGATCGTGGCAAAACTCTCTTAGACAAGATATTTTATAAATCAAACATTGAGAAAATGAGAGGGATCAATGTTGGTTGAATGAATGAATCAATGAATGAATGAATCAGTGAATTGAAATGGAGACCTTTAATACAGTACTGTGCTATCAAGAGAAAATAACCAAATTAATACATGAAATTTCATATAAAGCTCATTTTACATTTTACCACTTTGAGCTAATTGGCTCACATCTTTTCTTTAAGAACCAAAAATAGAGAGAATAGTAAGCAGTATTGACATCCGGAAAAAAAAATACTAGCAAGGGAGACTTTACAAAAATAGCTGTTAGACTGCAATGAACAAGGGGAAAAGGTAGTTTTTTTGAAGTGGTGATTGCTCTCATTATCAGGTGTGGCAGGCTTCACTGTAAGAAGTTCTGGCCTTCCAGAACTCGGGGACCATGTAGGGACAGGGCTAAGGTGTGAAGGAGAAGCAGAAGTGCGAATACAGAGGAACACAGTGAAGAGACTATGTTAGGGGTCAGGAAGGGTGAGGTGCGGGTCTTTGGGGTTAGGACACAGCGCTAGTTCGGGAGAAGGGAAGGATGAGCTAGGTGCCTAACCAACTCACTGGTGGAAGGGTGATCTGATCTGAACAAGGAGGTCACGGTTTTTTTTTTAGAATCTTTAATGGTCCATTTCCTTCATGACTGTGAATAAGAAATCCCAAATACTTCTCAAAATTTGGGGGAGGGGCATGGGTCTCAAAAGATCTACAAAGTGCCTATGACATTTGAGTACTTCCTGGTTTCATCACTGAGGCTTTCTTTGCACTTAGTTTCATTTTTAAAAAAGATAAGGAATTTTAAACTGGGACAGAATTTTGGTCTAGTGGTGTGAAGGGGTTTTACCGATAGATGATTATCAGCTTCCAGATCCCTCCTGAGTCTTATCTGAGCATGAAGTTCCATTCTGTAAACAGGCATCGCTTTGCCTGATACAAGTCATAACCTTGTTCCAAAGGGAGCTATCTAGTCAACGGCGGGGGTCACTTCTGCAAACCGTGCTAATGTTCATAACATGCTGACAGTTACCACATTCAATAAAGCCAACAGGATTTTGTGTCCCTAAAGCAATGACAGAAATGAGTTTACAGATATCTCCCCTGCCCTGTGCTCTGCAGCCATCACCCTTTGACTCCCTGCCACCAAGACCATGCGGTTAACCTCTCCTATCTTATGGTTTAGAAGGTCTGGCCACCCCGGAAAGAGGAAGAGCACCCCTGCTGCCTGCTTGTCCTCTTTCTGCTGAGACTGGAGAGCCCACAAAAATTAGAGCTTCGCCGCGGCTCCTTCTGGTCGTTTTACAATTTGCCAATTTCTTGCAGTGCTCTGGATTGCTACAATCTTATCATTTTCAAAAACTCATCATTACTTGTTCTCTCCGTGTAGATCATTTGTAGTTATGAGGAAAACCTCCCTCTGCTTTTAATCTCACACTGGGGTAGGGCTTCACGTTTTCCTTTTCAAGTGCACTTCCACAAAAGAGAAGTAAATAGGCATTCTGATTCTCTCAAGACCAGAATACTATCATAACTTTTTATCTTTTACGGCTCTATGCTCGAGGGTGGGTAGAGAGGCGTTTTCTTGCTCTCACATGGAATTACTATTAAATATGAGTGTTAAACTTGGATTGAACGGGGAAAGAGGCAAAGAAGCTAAAAAGAGCTCCCGAATAGTCTTTGTCATTAATAACTGCTTTTAAGAAACAGAAATATTTCTGAAAATGTGAAGTTACATTTTCAAAAATCATGTATATCTTCTATATATATCATGTAACCATATGTGTATATATGTATATGTATGTTTGTGGGCATATATATATATATATATATATAGACACATTATATATAATATAATGCATATAGGTAATACATATATATAATATCATATATATTATATATAATGTATGTATATATATTATTTTGCAAAGGAAAAAATAGATGCTTTTTGTATTAAACTGAAGGCTTCCTGAACAGATGTACCTTGTGGAATAAACTATTACAATTCAGGTAACGACAATGGTAGAGTCAAGGTAAGGTCAATGTGAGGGACTTCACATATTTGGTGCTTTGCTGGAAATTCTACTCCAGCAAAGCATAGCATCTAATCTGATGCATTCTTTAGTGGGCTTGCAAAAATTGGGTTTATTTGTGAGGCTGTAACTATTGAAAACCAGATTGACCCTTTCTTTTCTTGGTAATGACCCTAAATATTTGGTCTCACTCAAGAAAATTTGTTTTGGGGTGAACTAAGGATATCCTGAGAAATGTGTGTGTGTGTGTGTGTGTGTGTGTGTGTGTGTGTGTGTGTCTCAGTATAGAGACACCTGGGGAGGGGGCGTTGAAGTGGGTGGGGTTTAGAAGGAGCCATTTAGGTCTGTTATTTTGAGTAATAAGGAAGAATAGTCAAGAATGTGGAAATTAATGGAACTGTAGGAAAAAATTACTGTTTATCCTAGAAATTTATTACAACAAAGGGCTGGAAAATTGGACATTATCAGATAAAATTTAGACTTCAGGAAGGTAAATTTCTTAAAGCTTAGAGATAATGTAGATAGGATTCTCTGACCAAAGACTCCAAAAAGTAGCAACTTAGGTAAGATGAGAGATTCTGTTAAGGAAAGTCTGATGTGATATTAAAAAGTTATTTCAATTGAATGAAGATGGAGACCAAATAGCTAATGGGGTGGCCCTCAGGGGAGCTCCAGGTATGTACTAAAGATGGGGAGAGAGCCATGTTACTAATGTGACAGTGACATGGTCTTAGGCACTATAGCAGTGACTTGTGGAAAACACAAAAGAGCAACACAACACATTCGGAGGGTAATTGTTTCCCTTTTTATACATGTTGAAGAATGAACAGAGGGAAAGTTCTCTTTGCATCTCCGGTTTTGCATCCCCATTCCGAGGAGTAAGTTCCAAAGCAGAAAGCGTGGGAGGTGAGAGGTGGGGGTGGGGGTGGGAAGGAGATGACCATTCGCCCTTGTGGATTTGGTGTTGAATTGTTAAATCAAGCACTGGCTGCTTCTGTCTCTATAATTCGTCTTTCTGGTAAAACACCTTTTATCTGTGTTGTTTGGTACATTTCTTTCAAAGGGAGGGTTTTCTATTTTTGTTATCAACAGCCATTTTGTTCAAGCACATCTTGTGATGGACATGGTTTTGAAGACTCTGATTTTCCTTCTGTTCTCACTTCTGTTTGGACAGAAAAGTCTGAAGCTTGATCTTCACGAATCTGAGATAAAAAGAAATCCAAGACTGGCCACTGAAATGATTTCTTCATTGTAGAGAATTACCCAAGAAGCAAATGAAACTTGGGAAATCACGATATTCTTCAATTCATCAGTTCGATAGCTGATCAGCTAGGAAGAGCTCTGTGTCCACTTAGACTAAGAAGGGTCGCATGAGTGTACAAAACAATGAGTAAAATGGTCCAGAAAATCCAAGGTGATTGAACTTTATGTCCTGCCCAAATGCAGCATTACTCAGAATTTACGGTTATGCCAGCCTTTGCACCCTCAAAACATTTTCCCAAGTATTTTAGGATTCTCACATAAATATTGCTGCAGTAAGTATCATCAACATCTAGTAGCTGTTTTTTAAGAATAGCCAAGTGACATTATTATGGTCTGCCATCAAACCAGGGGAGGTGTGGAGGAGGCCAAAGCTGATCACTGCAGAGAAAGAGAATATTTATACAGATGCACAAAACAGAGTTTATGACGAAGAATCTGTATATATTTCCACATATTAGTAGCATACTAGAATCTTTGGTCTGCTTTTGGTACAGAGCTACTCATATGTTTCCATCCAAATATTTTTTTAGAGAGAGAGAGTGAGAGCGGGTGAAGGGGAGTTTGGAGGGATGGGCAGAGGGAGAAGGAGAGAGAGAGAATCTTAAGTAGGCTCCACACCCAGGAGCTGAGATCATGACCTGAGCTGAAATCAAGAGTTGGAAGCTTAACCGACCTAGCCTCCCAGGCGCCCCTCCATCTAAATAATTTTAATGAGAGAGGAGAATGAGTGGGTATCTACTCATAGATACGTTTTTGAAGTCTTCATTTTTAAAAGCTTGTGTGAATTTTGGATTAAATTAAAAAGGATTATAAAATACCGTTTTGTCCTTGTACATTTACTAACTGTCTTAGGAATATTATCAGCAGTTCTTACACTATAGTGTAAATAAGGATCACCTGGAATCCTCCATAAAATTGTGAATTCCTGTTCTCTACTCTCACCTCCTGCCCCCAGATCCTGATTAGGTGAGTGTACAGTATGCCTGGAAATAAGGACCCCAAGAGACTGGATCTGTTATGGTGACCCAACTAGCACACTAAGAGAAATTTAGCTCTAGAAATAGCCTTGGGGTGTCTTGTTACTTTGAGAAGCATGTCTTTAAATGTTCTAGGAGTATTTGTCACAGGAATGGGTAATCCAGTTTCAGCTTTGTTGCTCGACCCTGCTCTTCACTAATCGGGTGGTCAACCAGTCAGAACTCCTTCCAGTTTTCTTACAAGACCCACATTTCTCTATCATCAGTATTTTCCCTACAGGGATTCTCCCAGCCAGTCCCATGATTGACTGGTGCTTCTTCAAATTCTATTGGTGTTTCCTGGCTCTCAAATGCTGCCATTGCAATTCTCCACCCACTCAACTTGCCATGACTTGTCTCCTGAGTGCTCTTCACTCCTCGTCTTCCTATTTTTATACATGCTTCTTTATTCCCCCTGATTGAGCCTCAGTTCCAGAAAGGGAGGCCAAGTCAGACACATCCCTCACATCCCTGAGTCTCCAGTGGTACCTACCAATGTCCTCTGAAAGCAATAGATGCTCAATAAATATTGGTTGAATGGATGACTTGATGAGAAAATGTTGATACATGGAGTTGAGAAGAATGTAAAAACGGAAGAAACAAAAGCTGTTCCTTACCTCTGGTAATGTGGTGATTGATTGCAACATGTCCCTTTTTGTATGGGTGTTTCTCTTAATTAGGTAGAAAGAAAACCCAAAAATCATTATAGCAGTGATGTAATGAAAAAAAATGGATATTTGGACCCATAGAATGTCCAACACAAAGAGTGAACTTTATTTTTTAATTTTTAAAAAATTTAAAAGGTTTTATTTATTTATTTGACAGAGAGACAGACAGCAAGAGAGAGAGTACAAGCAGGGGTCGTAGGAGAGGAAGAAGCAGGCTTCCCACTGAGCAGGGAGCCTGATGTGGGGTTCAATCCCAGGACCCTGGGATCATAACCTGAGCAGAAGGCAGATGCTTAACGACTGAGCTACCCAGGCACCCCAAGTGTGAACTTTAAACTATGGAATTTAGTTAATAATTATGTATCATCATTGCAAGAAGTATACCACACTGATGGAAGATGTTGATAATAGGGAAATCTTAGTGGAGGAGTGTGAGGGCATATATAAGTCTGTACTTTCTGCTCCATTTTTCTGTAAGCCAGAAGCTTCTTCCCAGATAAAGTCTAGTAATTTAAAAATATTAAAAAAAATGGATATTTGGGGGGCACCTGGGTGGCTCAGCGGGTTAAAGCCTCTGCCTTTGGCTCAGGTCATGATCCCAGAGTCCTGGGATCGAGCCCCACATTGGGCTCTCTGCTCCATGGGGAGCCTGCTTCCTCCTCTCTCTCTCTGCCTGCCTTTCTGCCTGCTTGTGATCTCTGTTTATCAAATAAATAAATAAAATCTTGAAAAAAAAGGATATTTGGTAATGAAAGAAACAACAAGAACCTTAGTGATGTGGAATGATAAGAAATTAACCTAATCAGTAGAATTCACCCCATGTTGTTATGATTGACATTTCAAGAGTACAAAAACAAGGTCGGGCTTGTTATGGGTTTGGGACACTCTTTCACAGTTGTTTATGCAAAACACTGGTAGAAAATCTTCTGAACTCAGTTTATTCATTAGTGAAATAAGATTTTCACTTTGAGACACATTGGATAAAACAAAAGTATCAGCAAGCAGGCATGAACCTGATGATACATTCAGCCTAAGAATTCACCTTGTTACAAATTAGAGTACCATTGGTAAAGTAAGTGTATTTGAAAGGGCAGAAGTGGAACAGATGTGTAGGGAGGATTCATTCTATCCAGGATTTAGACAATACTGTCCGTGGAGTGAGGGGACGTACTATAGCATCAGGCACTCATGGTCTGACATCAAGAATGATAAGGGGAAGAGAGAGAGAGAGAGAGAGAGAAAGCAAGTAAGCTTGATAGACTGGGCTCACACATATTCAGCAGTTCATTTCAGAAGAAAAAAAAATAACCATTTTCAACTTATGCACACTGTAATTATCTAAATGATTCGATGTAGAATATCATATTGCAAACTCCTTCAGAATAATACAGTCAGCACAACAAGCAAACTCGAATTGTTTTGTTTTACCCTTTACCGGTGTTCTCCGTCTTCCATTCAGTGTTATAGCAACCCGGGATCTGTCTCTATTTTGTTGCTAAGCCATTTTCATGTGCATTAATACAAACAAAATTATAGAGACTTCGTATGCATTTCTCCATAGACTGAAAAGAGATGTTCGCACCTAGTAGGTGTTTTTATTCAGCCTTCTCTTCCTCTGGCGATATGAAGAATATTCTTTTGTAGCTCACGGGGTTGAGTTGTATCTACAGTAGGCGAGGTGGTTCGCTCTCAAGGCAAAAGTTCTCGAAGTAATCGGCTCCGGCTATATCTTTTTGGAAACGTATACCACAGCACAGCACAGCACAGTGTAGAGCTTCTCAATCTTTCATGTGTAAGCAAACCATCTGGAGAGCTTGTCAAAATGCAGATTCAGACTTGGTAGGTGCGGGGAAGAGGGGAGGAGTCTGAGATCCGGCATTTCTGATCAGTCCCCCATGTAGCCCCGGTGTGGAGGAGCTGCCTCTTAGCTCCATGATCTTTCTTTTCTTTTCTTTTCTTTTTTTTTTTTTTTTTTAAACACTTGATTGTGAGCTGTGGACCTTCCCCAGAGAGAGGAAGTCTGGTATTTCTCACTGATCCTTTCAGATGCCCTAAGGATTAACATGTTGTTTGTCTCTTTCCTTCTGTCTATGAGGCAGGTGGGGAGAGGAAGCTTGCGTGAACACCTCCAAGTACCATACATGCTCGAGCGTGTGGCGTGTGTGTAAGAGAGTGTATGCAGTCGGATAATGAATGCAATCATCAGGGAGAAGGCTACTTTCCTTTCTCAGAAAGGCAGATTAAGGGCAGCCAAAGTGGCGTTTGGCTATTTTACATAGCAAAAGAGGAATTCTTCATCATAATTTATAAAAGGTACAGAGATGATGAGCTGGCAATTAAAAACAGACATATTCATGAGTTTAGAGATGATTTCTCAGTGGCCTTTTTTCCTAAGGGAAACTTCTGCCCTCTGCCAGTTTTTACACGGCTTCATGACTGAGCTCTGTAGAGACAATACCGAACACCTTATTTCGTCTTTCTTGTGTGAATATATTTAGCGTAAACAGACGGATCAATGAACCTCCAAAGATTGTCTGCGACTCCAAACTCTCCTGCCAGATGAATGCTTTAACCTGCAGACGGCATTTCGCAGAGCCGCTGAAGTCAGAGTAGGGGAGGGCTGGGCAGAGTGAGAATAATGGCAAGGAAGAGACAGCGTCAGCTGAGGGAATTCACTCCAGAGGAGGAAAATGTGTTCTGCTCCCCAACCTTGCAGGTAGCATGTTTGGCTGCCACAGGAGCACGTTATTTGTTCTTTTTCCCTGACACTGAACTAAAGAATGCATTGTGGGAAAACCCATGGTGACATATGACACAATGCAAAGGGAGATCACAGCGTGAGGCAGCATCAAGGGGTTGACATGGCCTTGATGCACTCGGGCACAGCACGGGGTCGCCGGGATGAGTGGCTCTTCCAACGGAGGCCCGGGTGCAATTTGCACAATTCTCCTGAGAGCTCCCGGTGAAGCCCCAAGCCCCCCGTAAACCGGGCCAAAGAGGAGAGCAAAGACCCTGCCCCCTGCCTAGAGACACACAAAGGGAGGCATTTCAAAAGGAGCTTAGTTAAAAGGAGGAAAAATTATACACAAATATTAGAGGAAAATTGAAATGGATTTAAAAAAAAAAAAAGAATCTAACCGTTAGAATGGGAGCAAAGGGGATGAGAAGAGAATGGAAAGTACAGGGAACTGGCGGGCAAAGCACATATCAAAGTGACGCGTTAAACTTTCTTCTTTGGCTTTTCTTAAGAGAAAGACTCTTGGGAAAGCTGCAAGTGAACCTGATTTGTTTTGGTTAAAGAGTCTTCCCTCCTCTCACTGGCTCCGAACTTTGCAGCGCTGTCCACGTCCAGATGAAAGTTTGCAAGGAAAGAAAGGGAAACCCCGCCAGCCCCATCAGGCCTGCTTTCTGCTCGTCTCTCAGCAAAAGACCCTCCTCCGCCGCTCTCCCTGGTTGCTCCTGCTTGTCATAATATGCCACTTTTTGTTCATCAGATTTACATTTCAAAATTTCTGTATTGCTGCCATACATTAATTATTAATCTTCCACCAGCCCCTTCTGTAAAAAGCATTTTAAACTTTGATTTTGCTATCCCTTCTGAGGAGAATAAGCTTTAATCATGACCCCTTTCTACTGGGTATTTTCATTTTCTTATCCTATGAAGAATTTATTCTATTGCTAGATAAGTACGTACTTAGAAAAACCTCATGTATTTCTTTAATTGATTTTTTTTAACAATTTTTTTTTTTTTTTTTTTTAAGGAGGCTCCACACCCAGCATGGAGCCCAAGGTGGGGCTGGACCTCAGGACCCTGAGATCAAGCTGAGACCAAGAAAGCTCAACCAAAGCTCAACCTACTGAACCACACAGGCACCCCTCTCACAGATTTTTTAAAGCAGCCTAAAATGCTTGAGATTGGGAATAACTTGTTTTCCAGAGTCATTGAAGCTCTTTTGAACAATTCCAGACAAGAGTTTTACTAAGATTTAATTGGAATTGGGGTAGTAAAAGTTTAGCCGGTTTTGTTTTAACCAGCTGCCTACTGTTCAAACCACCTCAAACTGTTGAACCAATTGTCTGTGTGGCCCCTGCCTTTGATGGGGTCTTCCCTCTGCTGGTAACCCTAGAGGTCGCTTCCGTGTAGCTTATCGATTTCATTTCACATTTAATCAAAGGAACTGGGTCAAACTTACTGTTTCAAATTACCTTTCAGTATGACTTCTTTTAAAAAAAATATTTATTTGACACAGAAAGAGAGAGCACAAGCAGGGGGAGCAGCAGGCAGAGGGCGAGGGAGAAGCAGACTCTCTGCTGAGCAGGAAGCCCAAATAGGGCTTGATTCCAGGACCCTAGAATCATGACCTGAGCTGAAGACAGACGCCCAAACGACTGAGTCACCCTCGCACCCCTCAGTATGATTTCTTGATGGTTAGTTTTTTTTGATAACTTTTCTGTCTCTAAAATCAGCTTACTATCCAAAATAGCTATTCTTAATATTTAAGAGAATCACTTACCTCTAAAAGTTTTATAAAAGCTATAAAGGTAAAGTATGTATGTATAGGTATATGTGTGTGTGTGTATACATATATTTTTCTATACTATCTCAAAAGGTCCACAGGGGCCCTGGAAAATTATGCATGAACTCTTTAAGTTTCTTGGACCTTAGATCAAGAATTCAGAATTTTTTTTTTTTAAGATTTTATCTATTTATTTGACAGACAGAAATCACAAGTAGGCAGAGAGAGAGGAGGGGGAAACAGGCTTCCCGCTGAACAGAGAGCCGATGTGGGGCTCGATCCCAGGACCCTGAGATCATGACCTGAGTCAGAGGCAGAGGCTTTAACCCACCAAGCCACTGAGGTGCCCCAAGAATTCAGGATTTGATTTGACATAGAAGTTCCTGAGTTTTACCGCTCCACTTTCTGACCTCTACCCAACATAAATCCCAGCTGGAGGCTGGGCTGTATTTAGCATCACATATAAATGGTCCTAACCTGATGTCTGTTTCACTTGCAGGGTTTAGTGGTTGTGCGGAATTTTGGATACCAGCTCTATTATTAGTCTTTGGTGTTGCAGCTGGATTTACTTGGTATTATACTCTACTGGCAGTCCTCTTGATGTCACTTTTGCTTTTGAGCAATGTGTTTGATGTAGCAAAATTCCAGTTGAAGGATCATAACTCGTGGAAGAACAGCCCCATGATAGGAGACAGGTGAGATGGCTTTAGGGTTCTTGCTGTGACATAACTGGGTGACTTTAAGTCCCTTCATCTTTCTGGGCTTTAGTTTCTTAATAATAACTACCAATTACGGTGTACATGTGAGGTGTTGGCTAAATGGTTTACATATTTTATCAAGTTTCATATTCACAGGGACCAGAAGAGACAACTTCCGTTAGCTTCAGTTGAGCGTTGAGGAAACTGAGGTTTAGAAAGGTGGGAAGATCAGAGCCTGGGTTTGAACTGAAATAAGTCTGATTAAAGAGTTCAAGCTTATGGACTTTTGTCCTCTCTGTTTTGCACACAGCTTACTGTTTAAAATGAGGCACTGGGATTAAACCAACTCAAATGTCCTACAGTTCTGAAAGAGGACATGGGGAGCCATAATGACTAGTATATATCCTAGTTCTATTTTTTCTCTATAGATCTTTACTTATTCATTTGAGAGAGGGAAAACATGTTCACAAGCAGGAGCAGGAGTGAGACTGAGGAACAAGCAGACTCTCCCCTGAGCATGAAGCCTGACACCAGGTTGGACCCCAGAACCCTGAGATCAAGTCCCGAGCCGAAATCAAGGTTTGGCTGCTTAACTGACTGAGCCACCCAAGTGCTCCTCCAATCCTTTAAAAAAAAAAAAAAAACAACAGATTTTAAAAGCAGCTTTATTAAAAATCAATATTAAAAACAACTGGCAAACAATAAACTGTTTAGATTAACAGTATATCTTCTGTTGTGTTTTAACCTATATATCCATTTGTGAAACTATTATCACAATCATGATAAGGAATGTACCTATTTTTCCCTAACATTTTATTTGCTCCTTGGTGATCTCTCTTTCCCTGATTTCCCTGTACCTCCTCCACAGGCAATCATTAATTCGTCTTCTGTCACTACAGATTAGTTTCCATTTTCTAGAAAAATTTTTAAAAAAAGAAATGTAAGTCTCCTGTGATTTAATATTCATTTCCCCAGTGAGTAGTGATATTCAGCATATTTTTATGTGCTTACTTGCCATGGTGTATTTTCCTTGATGAATTTTCTGTTCCAATCTTTCACCCATTTAAAAAAAAATTTAAAAAATATTTTATTTATTTATTTGACAGAGAGAGATTACCAGTAGGAAGAGAGGCAGACAGAGGGAGAGGGGGAAGCAGGTTCCCTGCTGAGCAGAGAGCTCGATGTGAGGCTTGATCCCAGGACCCTGCGACTATGACCTGAGCCGAAGGCAGAGGCTTAACTCACTGAACCACCCAGGCGCCCCTTGCCCAGGTTTTGAATTGAATTGTTTCTTGAATTTTGAAAGATATTTATGTATTCTGGATCTAAGTCCTTTATTAACTCTATGATTCGAAAATATTTTATTCCAATCTGGTTCTTAGAGTCTTTTGTAGAGAATATATTTTAAACTTTGCTGGAGTCCATTTATCAATTTGTTCTTTTATGGATCATGTTCTAGTTGTACCTAAGAACTTTCTACTTAATCCAAGGGTGCAAAAGTTTTCTTCTAGATGTTTTATAGATCAGTTTTTACATTTAGTTCTGGTCCTTTTGAGTCAGTTTTGAGTACGACATGAAGTATCGATCAAAGCTAAGGTTTTGTTTTTTTTTAACATATTGGTATCCAATTTTTCCAACCATATTTGTTGAAGAGTTTATCAGTTCTTTACATGAATTACTTTTTTACATTTGTCAAAAATCAGTGGCATATAAATATGTAGGGGTCTATTTCTGGACTCTCTTGTTTCATTAATCTATTTTTGTATCTATATCACATTGTCTTAATTATAAGAGCTATAAAACAAATTTTGAGATGAAATAGTGTTATCTCAATTGTTAAAAATAGTAATAGTAAATAAATAAATGAGAAATTATACCAATATGCTCCAGCTCTTCCAGATATTGAAGAGGAGCAAATATTCCCCCAACTTTTTCTTAACTCAGAATTGTTTCAGTTATTTTTAGGTCTGCAGAATTTACATATGAAACTTATAATCATCTCATCAATTTCTATAAAAATGCATGCTGAGATTTTGATTGGGAATATGTTGAATCCTTAGATCAATTTGGGGAAAAATTGACCTTTTAACAGTATTGAGTCTTCTGACCAGAAACATGGTCTCTTTCTGCATTATATTTAGCTGCTCCTTACTTTTTCTCAGCAATGTTCCCTGTTTTGTAATTTTTGGTATATAAAATGTCCTACATCTTTTGTGAAATTTATCTGTCTTTCAAAATTTTGTTGCTATTGTACATGTTACTGATATTTATTATTTATTTAAAATTTTTATTTATTTCATTGAAAGAGAGGGAGTGAGAGGGAGAGAGGGAGAGAGAATCTGAAGTTGTCTCTGCACTGAAAACAGACCCTGACATGGGGGCTCGACCCCACAGCCCTGAGATCATGACCTACGCTGAAACCAAGAGTTGGATGCTTAACAGACCAAACCACCCAGGCACCCCATAAATGTTACTGATTTTTAATTTTGATTTCTGATTATTCAATGCGAGTGTATAGAAACAATTGATTTTTCTATATTGATCTTGTACCTGCAATCTCTCAACACCCACTTATTAGTATTTTATGGGTTTACATCTCTTATACAGGCAATCATGCTGTATAAGAATAAAGATTGTTTTATGACATCCTTTCCAATACCGTGTCTTTATTTCTTTTTCTTACTTTATTGCACAAGCTGAACTCTACTACAATTTTGAATAGAAGTAGTAAGATCAAAGCTTTGCCTTGTTTCTGACCTTAGGGGAAAAATCATTTGGTCTTTCACCATGAAGTATGATGCAGTTATATCTACATTTATATCTGTCTATCTGTATATGTATCTGTATATGGCTTTTTTCAGATTAAGGAAGTCTCTCAATAGATTTCTAGTTTGTTATGAGTTTTTATGAAAAACTATATAGTGAAAGTTTTCAAATACCTATTTTATTGTTTTCTCATATTAAAAAAAAATCTTTTTTGTGAGGTGCCTGGGGGGTCAGTTGATCAAGCATCTGGCTCTTGATTTTGGCTCAGGTCATGATCTCAGGGTCCAGGGATTGAGGCCCTCTTTGGGCTCCCGACTTAACAGGGAGTATGCTTGTTTAAAATAAAGAAATAAATCCTTAAAAAATATTTTTTATTGCTTTATAATATTAAAATGAAAACCACTGAAAACAAAAGTATTTTTAATAATATTATGTTTTGTTTTTTAATTGCCTTAGTTGGTTGTTAAAGCAACTTTGCCTCCTATGGCGAATTACTTCTTTGTCATGAGGTATTATTGTTTTATGTATTGTTGGATTTGATTTGATAACATTTTGTTTAGAAATTTTGAATCTGTGTTCATGAGGGATATTGTTCTGTAGTTTGTTTTTTTTATTGTGGTATCTTTGGTTTTGCTGTCAGGGTATTAATGCTGGCTTTATAGAATGAGTTGGGAAGTATTTGCTGCTCCCCTTCAGTATTGTGGAAGGGTTTGTGTAGATTTGGTATAATTTCTCTTTATTTACTTATCAGTTTTAAAAATTGAGATGTAATTGATGCACAACATGGTGTGAGCTTAAGGTGTACAACGTATTGATTTGAAGTATTTTTATATCGTACTTTGACTCCCATCATAGCATTAACCAATACCTCTGTCACATCACATAATTAGCATTTTTTTTAAAGATTTTATTTATTTATTTGACAGAGAGATCACAAGTAGGCAGAGAGGCAGGCAGAGAGAGAGAGAGAGAGAGGGAAGAAGGCTCCCTGCTGAGCAGAGAGCCCAATGTGGGACTGGATCCTAGGACCCTGAGATCATGATCCAAGCCGAAGGCAGAGGCTTTACCCACTGAGCCACCCAGGTGCCCCAGAATTTCTTTTTAATGGTGACATTTAAAGTCTAGTCTCTTAACAACTTTGAAGTATATAATATAATATTGTTGACTATTATCACAATGTTGTACAATTGGTTCTCCAGAACTTATTCATCTTCTAACTGCCAGTGTGTACCGTTGGTCAATATTTCTCTGATATCCTCTTCCTCTGACCCATACCTAGTCACCATTCTACTCTCTGTTTCTATGAGTTCAGCTTTGTTAGATCCCACATTCAAGTGATATCATACATTATTTCTTTCTTTGTGTGACTTATCTTGCTTAGCATGGCACCCTTAGGGTCCATCCATGTTATAGCAAATGGCAGCATTTTTCTTTTCATGGCTGCATAATATTCCATCATATGTATATCACAACTTCTTTATCCATGCATTCATTGAAGGACACTTAGGTTGTTTCCAGATCTTGGCTATTGTCACTATTTTGAACAATTTGTTTATGACATGTTTTGGTGAAGTTATCTTTTTGTTTTTTGTGCTTGGAGTTCTGTCAAAAAAAAAAGTTGCTTTGAACTATGGGTTTGCAATTTTCATCAATTTCATAAAAATTTTGGTCATTGTTTCTTTAAATATTTTTTGGTGTTCTCTTTCAATTATACTATATATATAGTGCTCTGCTCATTGCTTTCTTTCTCTACATTTCATTTTGGATAGTTTTAATTACTATTTCTTCAAGTTCATCAATCTTTTCTTCTACAGTATCAAATCCAGCTAATATTACTCTTAATGTATTTTTATTGAACATATTTTAGTTTCTATTTTCCGAGTTCAACTTAAATCTTTTCATTTCTAATGTCTTTGTATTTTAATCCTAATATCAGTATTGGATTTATTGGTTTATGGATCATATTTATCTGCTGCTTTGCATACCTGCTGATTTTTTATTAGATGTATGATCTTATGACTTTGAACTAGAAGTGCTAGAAATTTTTCTATTCCTGAAAATAGTCTTATGCATATTCTGGGATGCAGTTGTATTATATGAAAACAGTTTGATCTTTTTGAAATATGCTTTTTTCTTTTCATTTGTTAGATGGGTCTGGAGCAGTGTTCATTCCAGGGCTAATCATTCTCCACTACTGAGGCAAGACCTCTACCAAATATACATTCCACCAAATACACTGTGAGCTGTAAGGTTTTCCAGGCTGGCTGTGGGAACAGGCATTACTCTTAGCCCAGTATGAGCTCTGGGCACTATTAACTTTAATTCTTTCAAGTAATTTTTTCCTGGACAGTATGTAGTCCATTCATGGACAGGAACTCACCTGAATACTCTAGGGGAGCCCCCTGCCAATCTCCAGAAGCTCTCTCTTTGCTTTGAGTCAGAGACTATAATTACGCAGGAAAGTGGGACTTGAAGGACAGGTATGCTCTCTGTGGGTGAAGAAGATACTGCAGGGCATCAAGGCAGAAAAATCCCCAGAAAACAGGAATGTCGAGGAGGTAGTGAGAAGACGCATTCAGTTTGAGCTGAAATTTCCTGTGTGAAAGAACACAGTCTTTTTGGAAAGGTGGGCTACTTCCTCTTCTAAGGACACTTAGTTTAAAGCAATGAAGGCAGAAAGCAAGTTTATCTCTAATTAGAGTATTTCAAGGGTCTAAGTGTGCTGGAGAGTGCTAGACAGTGGGTAAACACTTGAACTTGTGTTTCTGTCCCAAGAAGCTCATCTGTCCCAAGAAGTGCGAGCACTATATGTGGAGCAAAACCCAAATTCAGGAGTTTTTACTCTATTTCTTAGATCCTAGGGATCTAAAGACTGACTTTGCAAAAGGCATGATGAAAGGAAAGCCATGTTTAGTGAGGATCTGGAGGTCGTATGTTATATGTACAGGGCATGGAAGAGCCTGGGGAAATCAGCATGAAGATTTTACAACTGGATGCAAAAGGCTGGGATGGAAGCAGAGGGGTTGAGCATGGAAGGGACAAGTGTGGAAAAGGAAGAATTGTAGGCATTCGGAAACCAGCTAGCTATGTGAGGTAGGGGCAGGAGGCTGCCCAGGATGACTTGAAGGCTTTGAGGAGGCTTGATTGATAGAAGGATGGTACCAGGAATAGAAGTAGGCATGACAGAAGAGGAACTTGTTTCAGAGTGAAAATGACAAATTTATTTTTAGGTGTTTGAATTTTGAGGTGACAGTGGGATACCAAAGTAGATATGTACAGCTTTTGGTTGAAAATATAGGACTGTAAGGGGAGCTCCGGGCTCAGGATATAGATTTGGGGGGTCATCTAATGAGATTATAGTTCAATTTATTCGCTTATTTATTCATTTACCAAGTGATTGGTATCAACATTTTGTCAGTTGCTGGGCTTGGAACTGGGATACAATGACACAGAAATGTGGTCTCTGTTCTTGAAGAGCAGGTAGGGAGATGATGTAATGCAGTTTGCTAAGGGCTCAGAGACTCATGTCTGTGGTAGCATGTCAGCACAGTGGAGTGACACTCAACTCAGAGTAGGGGCTGCTGGAGGTGGTATCACCTGACCTGTCTTAGAACAAGTCATGGTTAATCAGGAAGAGAAGGAAATAAAGGGTATGAAAGACCAAGGAAACAGCACATGAAAAACTATAGAGGCAAAAGGGAGCCTAGACTCTTTGAGATCTGGTTGGAGAAATGGATACATGTGAGGGAGAGGAAAAAGATAAACCCAGAGAGGAGGGCAGGGGTTAAACTATGGAGGGCCTTGTAGGGCTTTTTGCTGCTTTGTAGAACATCCAGATGTGATGGCTAGAAGCACTGGACTCCATCCTGTGGGTTATGGGTTTCTCTGACTAATATAAGCTTGGAAGCAAGTAATAAGCTTAACAATTTATGCACCTGCAAGACATTATGTTAAATGACATAAGCCAGATACAGAAAGGAAAAACCTGTCTGATTTTACTTATATGTGGAATCTAATAAAAAGTCAAATACATCGATGTAGAGTAGACCAATGGTTACCAGGGTGGAGAGGTGGGGAAAATGGGGAGATATTGGGCTCAAAGTAGCTGGTATGTAAGATAAATAAATCTAGAGGGTTAGTGTACAGAAGGATGACCCTTTGAATAATACTGTATTGAATATTGGAAATATGCTAGGGCAGTACATTTCAGGTGCTCACATGTGAGGAGAAGACCTGTTCATTAGTTTGACTGTAGTCACTGTTTCACCATATTTCTATATTAAATAATCATATTGTATGTCTTAAACATATACAATTCCTATTTTAAAAATGAAAGAAATAGGAAAAGTGCTCCGACAGCAGGGCGATGAATTGATTGGAAAGAGGAAAGGGGGAAATCAGGAGTGCGCTTTATTCTACTACTTCAGTTATGAAGGAGAGATTAAGAAGGCCCATTTTAAGACAGTGTCAGTGAGGTTAGGGACAAAGGGATAGTCAAAAAGATTGAAGAGCTACAACAGGCAGGATTTCATGACAGATTGGAGAGAAGAGTTTTGAATCTGGGGTTTATTAGCCTACAAGAGACGTCGGAAGCATTTGAAGGGAGGCACTGTACCAAAGAGTGTAGTGAAAAAACAGAAACAAAACCAGGAGTCGAGGTTGAAATCTCAGATACCCCCAAATCCTAGGATTCCTGTGACTTGATGGGTTTTCTGAGGAAGATGGAGTGAAGAAAGAGCTGAAGATAGAAGAAGAAAACTAGATGAAGATCACCATCTACAGGATTCGAAAGAGGACAGGAGTTAGCAGAGGAAAGAGAGGAGGACGGTGTCGTGTTGGAAGATCAGCGAGAGTCTAAGGAGAGCAAGTGTGGTCCGCGCTGTCCAGGGAAAGAGGTCAGCTTTTGGGTGACCTCAAGCAGAGCTGTTTCAGGAGAATGGTGAGGGAAGAAGTCAAACAACTCCAAGAGGGACTGAGGAGATGTTGAGGAAGTGGATTTGATAAGTGGGGATGATACCAGTTCCTGGATGCTGGGCCTCCAGCCTACCTCGTCATCTGAATTATAACAGAATCTCAGATTTTAAATTTAGTTCTGATAGTCTGTGAGAAATAGGCAAAATCTGAAATAGAACCAATTATGAGTACTCCAGTAGAAGATGAGCATAATGGTTTTTCCCGAAGTAGGTATCTCTTTGCACTATTAAGCATATATGCCAAAATATTTTTATGGGAAATAATCATAGAAAATAAGAATAAACTTCATTGAGGGACTGAATACAGTTTAGCTGAGACTTTGCATCAGCAGCCTTATTTTCTGAACTATTGGTGGTCCACCATTCCTAGTTTCTTTTAATACTACATTTTTTCTTCTCATCACTTTTCTAACAGAGACTTTCCTAAACTGAAAAGAAAAAAAAAACACCCTTCTGTGCTCTTTATCACTTTAGTTTATTTCCTGACTTGTTGGAGAGCCTGTTCCTTCTGTGTGAAGCAGCAGATGGCAGAGTCCCAGACTGGAGAGAGGCAGGTGGGGGGGGGGGTGGCCATGTGGTGTCAAGGTTATGGCCCCGTGTTGTGGCTGGGGGGACCTGGCAGCTGTCCAGACTATACCAGCCCAAACACCTGAAAAAACTCTTTCTGTCCCCATTAGGTCCAAGGGGTTTCTGCTCTGATATCTACTGTCATGTAGAAAATCTTTTTTTCCCCATTTTTCTTTCTTTCTTCCAAGCTGTATTCTGAGATCTTCAGTGATATGAATCCACTGGTGATATTGATGGTAAAAAATGATGTACACGTGCCACTTTGTAATTTAAAGTAAGATCTTACATACCTGATCTCATTTTATCTTCCAACAAAAAATAACCTGTAAAGAAATAGCTTCATGTTGCATAGTAAGTGGAGATACATCGTCTTTTTTTTTTTTTTTTTTAAGCTATTGGTTTTTATCAAGACGATTCAGTAAGAAATATCTGACCAAAGTACATTGTCTGACTCCAGTGTTGGAGATTAGGAAAGCTACAGAACAAACTTTTGTACTGCAAACTCTTGAGAAATTATTTTGGAGAAATTTAGGCTTTGTGGCAAAAGGTAAACACTACTGACTGCTCTGCAGACATTTTTATACTGTGAAAATATTTAAGAATTTAGACAAGTACAGGGAAAAAAGCAAATATTTCAAAACTTAATTTTTCTCCCTCTGGTTTTTGGTTTAGAATTTAATTTTTTTTTGGTGGTGGTGACAAGTTTAGATATTCACTCTTTCTCAGTCCTTATAATCAGGACTAAATTTTCATACCTAAAATAAATCGGGATGTATGTCTGGCAAGTTCAGACATCTACAGGAGTTGTGGAACAGCTATTGGAAAGCACATTTAGAACACGATTTAAGTCGAGTGTATGATTGGAGAACCTAGTTTTTCTCCTTGGACAAAATGAGCATAATAGGTGATGGGAACTGGGGTCCTGCTGATGTTATTAGTTAAAGGGCATTCTACTGAAGGGGTGAATGCCTTAAAGAAGGGTGGTAAGTTAGGAAAAAATAGAATTGATGCATTACAGCCAGTAACAAGCAGAAAACCAACTGAACCAAAAGGTAAGAGGCATTGGTGCATGACATTTTTGTTCCATCATCAAAATATCATATATATTTTTTTTTAAAAATCAGATCATTAGCTTGTCATCATGATAATTTTAACCTCTATCCAACTGTGATGATCTATGTTAAATAGATGTATTATTTCTTGTTTGTTTGTTTTCTTCTTTTCTGAAATTCTAAGTGTAGTCACTATTCACTAATAGTGTAAGAAGAATACCAAATTCAAATCCAATGTCTACTGCTTTCCTGGGATAGATATCTTTGCCATTTTTTCCTGCCAATTACAAAAATATAAATGAATTGTTTTCGACACAAATTACAAACATACATAATATTCCCAGAATGTGTTTCAGTCTCCAGTTTATGTGCTCTTATAATTAACTAGGTATCTTCAAAAGAAAGGATTCTAGTTCAGGGCTCAAATTGAGAGCAAGTAACTATAAACAGAGTGCTTGATTCATAAGAATAAACAGCACGTATGGGCTTCTGCTACAGATGTTATACCCTGGAGTGTGTCCTGATTTCCTTCGAGCTAAATAGGAATAGCAAAATCACATAGATGTGTGGTAATATATGAGTGTCGGTTACATTAGCATGCACTCCATATATAAATCAGACAAGAGAATTTTTCAGTAGACTTTCCTGAACTCTGAAACTACAAAATGTGGGTCCTATTATTTGGCTTTCAAGAGAGCCATCTCTCCCAGACCTCCATCACTCCCATCACTCCCATCACTCCATTCTCAGGGGTGTTCTGTGTTTGTACAGAGCACACACGTGCATGAGACCCTTCTGGTAGGGAAGATGAAGAAGGACCATTTTACTGAATACCTAATATGTGCTACTTTCTTTTTGCCTACTGTTTCTATTTTAAGAGATCCCCCAAAGCCCCAAGATTTGTATCATTTCTAAGACAGCTTTGCTTTGTCCAGATTTCAGTGACTCATTTGCAAAGTTACTTTAGTCTGTACTATAGCCCTTCACTCTACAAACCCTCGTTGAACTCCCACTCTGCGTTTGATGAGGATCGTTACCTTTATTGTTTATTGTTCCAGAGGGGCAGACCCCAAGAGGTCGGTTGTTGCTCTTGGTAGCACAGTGAAGATTTCAATCCAGGCCTGTCTGACACCCAAGCCTAATCTTTTTGCTGAGCACAAATGAGGGAATAATCATACACACCCAGCAATCTACACCACTACCTCTCCTCCTCCCATACCTCATCAGAAACCAGGGGGTAAAAGGAGATCATGGGAAATAAAGTGATGTGTGGGGGGGTGGTTCTGATCCCCAACATTGTTTCTACCATGTGATGACCTCATAGACCTAATTCTCCATAGAAGTATTCACTTTTTAAAAAAGGAGCTCTGTTAGCTATAAATGGTCGGGGGATAATTTTGTCTTTTAAAAGAAGGTTTTGTTTGAAAAAGATTTGCTTGACTATTAGGGCCACACAGGATGGAAATGGACTCCCTTGCTGGTGATGCATGGGACTCAGTGGGCATCCCAAGGACGTTATCAACCGTCAGAGGCCCAGAAATG
Organism: Mustela lutreola; assembly: GCF_030435805.1. Lineage (NCBI taxonomy): Eukaryota > Metazoa > Chordata > Mammalia > Carnivora > Mustelidae > Mustela > Mustela lutreola. The sequence goes on from NC_081295.1 coordinate 32,321,957, forward strand.
CGCGGCTAGCACTGGTCCTGGTCCACACACTATCGGCATTTTGTGATGGTTTGGTTTTGCTGACATGTTGGTAGCTACAGCCTACTGAATATATTAAATGTTAGACATGTCCTACATTTGAAAATGCTTGGGATAATTTACAGGTTAAACTTGGTATGATGTTTCAGGATAAAATCAACTCTCTGAAGGAAGGAGAGACATCAGAGGTTTCAGGCATCACGTAGAATCTGTTTTCTAGAAGCAAAGGCAAACAAAGACATTGATTTATAGAAGTCTCACTTTCTGATGACTCACAATATGCATATTTATTCACAGATATAATTACTATATGAAAAATTTCTTCTTCTTCTTCTTCTTTTTTACAATTAGATTTGAGCAAGAATTTATGGAGTCCTGGGTGCAAAGATGCTAGTTAGAAATAGTTTCTTTAATCAGATCCTCCTAGATTTCTTTCCTCCCCACAGATCTCCTTTCACTCCCTACTGAAAGAGGGATTAGAAGATCTGGTCAGCCTGGTTTATCAAGGACACCTGGGGAGTTCACAACTTGACGCTCCATGAGGGCAGAAGGTCCAACATGGTGAATGGCTTGTGGTTATCAGCTGTCTCAGATGAACATCTCTCATTCCATTCCTGATGTAATGCGTACAACAAGCAATCTTGAGTGTGGGTGCAAATGAGAGTTATAAATCCTGGACTGAGAAAAGCTTGGATATCATGAACTCTCTCTATTGCTCTGTTTTCCTCAAATTCTTTGGCTTACCTTTTGATATTTTGATATACACTTTTTTTCAGGCTACTGGTTTAGACATTGGCTGAGGAAAATAAGGGTCACACCAGGGAGGCAACTTACTACCTTTAAAATGTCCCCTTTGGAGTTTTTATGTCCCTTGTCATAGAGCAGTTTCTTAGGGTTTTTTCTTAGTGTTCAGTTTAGAACTTGATATGCTATGAAGTCTCTGGGGATTGAAAGGAGACCTTGGAGAAATAGGTTTCTGAGTGCAAGCTGGGTCCACGGACTGATTTTGATGAAAGACAAATGTTTTAGTTAGCTATTTCTGTGTAATAAACAGACAAACTTAGTAGCTTGAAACACTTATTTATTATTATTTCTCATGGTTCGTTGGGTGGACTGGACTCAGTGTCTCATGGAAGTATAACTGGACAGAGGCTGGGACTGAGTCACCTGAAGGCTCTGGATGTCCAAGATGGCGTCTTCACTTACATGTCTAGCATCTCTGCTGGGAGGGCCAGAACAGCTAGGACTGGCTGGGCATGGTTCTCTCACCACAGAACTTCACAATCTGGGTAGCTTATGGTGATCTGAGTAGTCAGCTCTCTTATTTAGTGGCTAGCCTTCCTCCGACTGAGAATTCCAAGAGACCCAGAGGAAGCTGCAAGTTCTTCTATGACCTGGTCTCTGAGGCCATGTGGCATTACTTCTATTGCATCCTAACATCCAAAGTGAGTCTTAGTGGCCAGTCCAGATTCAAGGGGAGGGGATGTAGAGAGTGCATGGCAGGAGGCATGGGTCACTGGGGAACCAACTTTAAAGACCAAAATCACAGCAGGACAAGAATCCAATCCTTTCCTTTCCTTTTTTCTTCTCTTCTCTTTCCTTTCCTTTTCTTTCTTTTCTTTCTTCTTTCTTTCTTTCTTTCTTTCTTTCTTTCTTTCTTTCTTTCTTTCAGAATTTCTGACTAACCTGTGTTCTTGGCTATTGGTAAATACCCACAATGATCTTGAGGGGATCTCCAGACTGAAAACAGCCATGGTGAACCCATTCTATAGGCATAAACGACTACTTGTCCCTGAATTACCTGTTAAAAACGGGCATAGAAGTCTGGTTCTATGAAGAAGAATGGTATGGTTCTTGGTCAGAATTTATTATTTTAAAACTGGCTGAGACACTCATCTAGGGGCATGATCCCAAACATATTTCGAAGCCCAGACCCATAAACAAGGGAACTTTGCTTCGGAGGTCCTACAACCTGGATAAACTCCCGTCCTCATTACTTGGCATTAGATAATAAAGCAAAGCAGAATACAGAGGACTGAGGGCTATTTCTCTGCCCCATGCTTCCTTTGTGACATTCATTCGGATCTGAGTGTGGAGGACTTTATTTATGAAATCAGCTTGTTGGCATCTTGGATCACCCGTCGTGCTGTGAGCGTGTAGGGTGTCAGACAGCTGGGTCGTGTGTGGGGCAGGGGGGAGTGAGCAAGGCCCGGGCCATGCACGCTGCCCGAGAGACTGTCTTCCCCCAATATTCACTGAATCTCCGCTCTTCCTAAAGCCTCCTCCTCATTTACCCTCCCTCTTTCAAATTTGAATTATCATGATTATGGTGAGAAGAAAGACAAACATAACAACAAACATAACAACAATGGAGAAAGAGGGAACTCAGCCACTCAGAGAGAATTCTGGATTACAGGAAATTTCCTTAAAGAAAGGATAACCCTATACATGTACAGTTTCTGGACACCTTAACCCTGGTGAATTTCATGCCAGGAATGTAATTTCAAAATCAAAGAAGCAGACACCCTGGGATGGTCACAGGAGAGTGGGTAGAATAAAGATCAACTTAATGAATGCATTGTGTATACAGTCTCTGAGGGTCATGATTTCAGGAGAGTGAAATAAGGGAAAGAGCAAGGAACAGAGTGTGGCAGAGAAGATAATAAAGGGTGAAGGGGGGAGGGGGCATCCGAGAAAAGTGGAGAGAAACCTGGGAAGAAAGAGGCTGCTCTTGGGGAAGAAAATACAATCACTACCAAGCATGTTCCTCTCCATTTAAATGTTGAACATCAAACGATATGTAAAGTTCACAATAGTAATTTTTCTGAGAAACAGAAGTAGAAGAAGTCAGAAGATAGGATTGTGGGATAAATATACATAGTCACAGTGATATCGGGAGAAGGTCAAGGGCAACTTATTGTCCTATGGTGGCTAAAAAAGCAAAAATCTTATGGATCGGGCTCATTTCCCCACTTTACTAGCCAATAGTTTTGCTAATAGGTTTGCAATAAATGCTCCTGCGGGAAGAAGAATTTTTCACTAAAAGACATGCATTTCGGGAAACTGCCTCTGAATGAAGATGTAACCAAGGCAATAAGGGGTAGTGATTCACCGCAAGGTTTGGGGTTAGTCCTGGCTCTGCCCCTTAGCAGCTCTGTGACCTGAGCGAGTTGCTCCTCCTCTCTCAGCCCCGGGTTCCTGGTCTGCAGGAGGTGGGCTGGCCGCGTGTGGGGTTAGGTGGGACGCGCGTGCAGACTGAGCACCTTAATACCAGTCCGCAGCGCACACTGCCTGCTGTTGGTCCGGCTCCGCGGCTGTTCGTAACAACGACGCGTTTCCACGTCTCTCTTCTGTGCTGTCTGAAGCCCCTCCCCGAGGATGTACTCTCTGACCGGAAAATCAAAGCCTAGGTCTCCGCGCGGTACACTGATGTTAATGAAAAATTTCTGAGAGGCCACGAATGAGGCTGTTGTGGCAGAGATGCGGTGTTTACTCAGATACACTCGTTAAGCCGCACGAAACTTTTCCATTTTCCTGCCTCTCAATTACTCCAATTCTTGACTCCGCCGCTCCTGCTTTTGGAGTGAAAGTGTTTCCGATGGTCCACTGGGCCGCCGGATTAAGCTGTACTTAAGTTACTTATATGCAGAAATAAACTCGCCTTCTTTCCTCTTATCCTTCCCGTACGATGGCACATTCCTACTAATTACATCATTCTCTGTGATCCTCCAGGGTCCTCCGGATAACAAGGAGAAGCAATGTTACAGGACATTACTTTTATGCTTTATTGGCCTCTGTTAACCATGGGCCTAGCACGGAAGCTGAGCAAACAGTCCAGACCCAAACGTGAAAACCCACTGATTGTCAATCGCGCGAAGTCTGAATTCGATTAGAGTGCCAATTTCCTGCTCATAGAAAAAGGAACAGCTCTGAAGTCCCTAAGAGATGCTGCCTGATTTAAGCCCTGTGAAATTCTAACCAAAAGGTAATAGAAAGGAGAAACCAAGCTTATCAGATTTTCCTTAGGAGGCATCGGTCTGCTTCACCTGGGGTAACTGGCCGAGTTCAGGCCGGCACTCTGACAACCGACAGGAAGTTGCTAGAAAGAACTATGGATAAATAACCCAGTGCTTCAGAAACCGACTTTTATGCTCTCTGGTATTGATTTAGAGGAGTGTAAGAAAGGTGTACGAGTACACAAGACTGATAAATGAATTGGGGTGACTTTTTGGGTAAGTGGTAGTTATCGGTTAATAGGAGAAGAATTTTGATGCTGCGAGGTTGTTAATAGGAGGAGGGACACTGTACGAAATGAAGGTTGGTTCCTATTGCAGCAGTGTCATAGAGCAAGCAGCCAATGAGGGACAGTCCTGGCTTCTCCTTCAGCTACAGATAAGTTAACCTATTTATTGGAGCATTTCATAAGAAACAAAGGAGGGAGAAAAAAAGAACCTCACAGGTGTCCTTTTAATTTAATCAGTGCATTTGATATTGTGACCAAAACTGCTTAGGCTGCAGGGCCTTCTGCTAAAAGGGCACTGCATAGAACCATCCTCTGGAAAGGTTTCAGGAATGAAAGTGTTTATGGCATAAATAGGGAGATGAATCTTAAATAGCTTACTCTGAAAATCTGATATGAAAAATAAGAAAAGCCATCAGAGCGTTGCGGGTGGGTTTCACGGCCATATCCCAGCCCAGGTCCACTCTGCCTGCCCTGTTGGTCACACGCACACGACAGCCCACGATGGCTCAGTGAACTCTGGGGGAGATTGAAAATCGGGGTTGAGGATAACTGGATATGTAGAGAGGACCCGGAGATCAAAGCATTTCTGTCCTCAGCAGCCAGGATGAACTTGGCTGCTCTTGAGGACAGAGAGGAGTGTGGGGAAGAGACAAGCAGACACGTGTCCCGACAGCTTTGTCTGCCGAGGACAGGGAGCCGGACGGAAGTGAGCACTGGCTCTGGCCCTTCTGTGCAAGGGCCAATGATTCCCGGCTCAGGTTTTCTTTTGATTTTTGTTCCGTGAACGAGGTGCGCTTTACGTCAAAGTAGGAGAGGAATTCCAGAAGTGAGTTTTAATTCAATGCTACAAATATTTATTGAGCACCTAAGCACTAGGCACCACTTCTGTGCCTGGGCATGTGGACAGGTAGAGTTGAAACACAGAGACAGATCAAGAGCACACTGGCCCATGCCTCTGGAAGGGAACATCCATGCTCTGGACAACCCATTCCAACACGTCCTATGCTGGAGGCAGCCTTCTTGAGAGAAGCCTGACTTGAGAAGTGTTCGCAAATGGAGCTGTTTCTCCGGCATCATGTTAATTGAGGCAAGGCTGAAATGCCCCATTGACAGCATTTAGTACACTGGCGAGTCATTTCGATCTCAACGAAGAGGAGGGAAAAGTGATTTCTCTTTATTGCAGAAAGAGGCCCTGGGAGGAGAAGGAGGGAGTAGAAAAGCAGCAGACACGTTATGAGGACAGCCAGATCGTCCTGCTGTCCAAGGCTAAATCCTGGCAAGGGCCAGTCTCTGCAACCAGGAGCTCTGGCCGTTGTCAGCCGCAGTGACACTACAGTTCCTTTGAGGACTGGGAGAACGTGCCCGGGATAACAAAGATACACATGTAAATGAGAAGCCACTGGGGTTTGCAGGGTTTTGACAGTTCACCAGTGTCCATTTGTTGAATTCTGCATTAGTGAGGCAGTAAGAACAGTCTCTGACCTTTGGTTATGAGCAAGAGGACCACCTGGGGGCCTGAAATGTACATAATGACAAATTGGCAGTAATATTAACAATAAAACTTTTAAGAAATGAGCTTTTTCTTCCCCCTTTTTGTCTCTCCCTGGCCCATTTCCATCCTTAGCCTGGACTCCCTGGTTTGGAAAAGCATGCATCCCGGTTTTCTGTCCCTTGGGAGCCACGTGGTTCGAGAGCTGCCGATTGGTCATCTTTCTTCTGGTTCTTCCTGCAGTTTGCAGGGGGAGTTGCTACAAATCCCCTGGGAAGGCACTGGGCCCAGTTTCTGGCTTCTGAGTGCTTTCCGACTGAATAGGCATCACAGTCCCGAATGGGGAGAACTGCGTCAACATTTTAGGCTTTTTAACACTGGAATCCAGAGAGCCCAGAGGATGATGCCTCTGTTTTCTTGAATTATGTCATTCATTTGACACTGAACACGTGATCATTTGTCCTGTTTGTACCTGTCTGGGAACAGTTTTATTTTTTTATGATTATAAAAGGAATCCAGGCTTATCGAAAAATCTTAGACCATACGGAAATAAAACTGTAAGAGACAGATTAAAATCATTAGTCATTTCATTACCCAGAGGTAGCCATTGTTGACATTTTTGTGTTCATTCTTGAAGATTTAGCTTTATGTTGCTACATACATATTCATTTGTTAAAAATTCAACGGTACCATGCAAACTGTTTAGGAAACTTCTCTTTTTCTTTTTTTAAAGATTTTATTTATTTATTTGACAGACAGAGATCACAAGTAGGCAGAGAGGCAGGCAGAGAGAGAGGAGGAAGCAGGCTCCCTGCTGAGCAGAGAGCCCGATGTGGGGCTCAATCCCAGGACCCTGGGATCATGACCTGAACTGAAGGCAGAAGCTTTACCCCACTGAGCGACCCAGGCACCCCTTTTCTTTCTTTTTTATTTTCTATATTAACAGATCTCAGTTTCTTTCTTAGGTCCTCATGGTATTCTATAATGTAAATGAATCAACTGATTCAAGGAATTCATTACTGGGAACTAGTTGGGCTGTTTCTGATTAAAAAAAAAAAAATCTTTGGTTGTATATAAACACAGTTGCAGTGAACATCTACATATATTCTTTGGGACTTTCCCAGTACCATTTTTGTCTACCTTCTATAGGTAGATGCTCATTATATGTTAATATATTATTTGAAATATGTATATATATTTACACACACATATGTGTATGTGTGTATATATACTTGCATATATATGTGTATATGTGTATACACACATACATATTTTGTATTTTTTTCTCAGTTTGTTGCATAGCTTGTGAATTTATTCACGATGTTGCTATCACCACTTTTGGCCCTTAGTAAAGTGTTAGATATTTATTTCTTTATTTTTTAAAATTGTTTATTTATTTATATGAGAGAGGGCATACATGTTGGGGAGGGGCAGAGGGAAAAGCAGACTAGACTCTCTGATGAGCACAAAGCCCAGTGCAGGGCTGGATCCCAGGACCCTTAGCCTAGATCATAACCTGAGCGAAGGCCAGATGCTTAACCCACTGAGCCATCTAGGTGCACGTAAAGTGTCAGATATTTATATAATTTTAGTTGTAGGCAGTTTCCTTTATGTATAGTACAATGTTTAAGAACTTAGGTTTTCAAATAACACAGCCTAAATTTAAATCCTGTCTGGGCTGCTTATTACTTGCATGGTCTTGGGCACATTGTCTATTCTATTTGTATGTCAATCCCCTTACCTGTAATGTGGAGATGAATGACTAAACCCTACCTACCTCATGATGGACATTAAATAAGATAATACACATAAAGAAAAGTGCCTGACACAGTACGTGTCTGATAATAAGTATTAACAACTATTTTTGTTGTTATTTGAGAATAAATATGGCAAAGAAAATGGCAAAGAAAATATATTTGTAAGTTCAAGTTCAAATAGTATTTTAGAAATAAGTAGAACTAATCATTTTGGGGAAAAGAAGTTGTGCAAATTACCAAGCCCAGAAGTACAAGGAGCATGGAAAAAATTTAATACTATCTATAAGCTGTTTAATACTATCTATAAGCTGTAGCAAAAAGAAACCTCTGGTACTTTGACCATTCTAAGCACAGAAACAAAATATGGTTTGCACTCATTTGGAAGAAGAAAAGTCTCAGCACTGTCTTCCAAGAAGTGCCTAGGCTTCCTATAAGAAAATCTGGGACATCAAAACGTGCCCTAGATTAGGAGGAAAGGGCATACATGGCGGCATCTGTATGTATTGGGACAAAGTGATTGGTAGCACTTGGGGGCTGCCCAGCATGGTCAAGGTTTCCTGAAGGGTGATATTCCAAAGTAGAAGTGGCATGGAATCAAAAGTAAGAACAGAGAGGTGGGCTTGGTTTTGAATAAACGTGTAAAATAAGCAGGCATAGTTGAGGATTTCCGGGGTGCTGTAGACTCATGACGCTTCCTGCTCATTTCTTGCCCAATTGACATCGGTACATCAGAAAATCTGAACAGGACAAGGGTAAAGGTGATTGACTCCCCTCATTGCTCCTTCCCTTGGCTCTCACTGGAAGGGCTGTGCCAGTTCAATTATAGCATGGAGGTAGAACTGAAAGTCTACGGTTTTTATTATTGTCATCACTGGTATACAAATTGTCGTAGTAAATATTATTAGTTAGGGTTTCTGTCATTGGTGCCATGCTTAGAAAGATCTTCATCATCCTGAGATTGAAAAAAATATTCATCTGTGTTTTCTTTTCTTGTACTTCTGTAATTACATTGTTTTACTTTATATTTTCCATGCTGATCATTTTCACATATGTGTTCTATCTCCCTGACTTCCTTTTTAAGCAGCTGGAGGTCAGGAAAAATGTCCTTGTTACACTGTGGCAGAGCCAAAGCCGGTGGGCCTTCAAAATGCTTCTGGTGATGATGAGGGTGATTGGTTATAAAAGGCTATTTTTCCTTTGTGATTTTATGTTTGTTAAGGTTTTGGTTGGAGTTTTCAGGTGTTGCTCACTGTGACTGAGGAAGCCTGGATTGGGGCCTTTCAGGAAGTGGTCAGTGCCCTCCTCCATACTTGGGGGGTGGGCTCAAGAAGGTGCTCTGAGGAGGGACTCTAAACCACATGACAGGCAGGGGTCCCTAAATCATTGCCTCCTTGTAAACATATGAAGTGTGTGTGTGTGTGTGTGTGTGTGTGTCTCCCATCACTTTTAACACTTCTTAGGATACTCAGGGACTAACAAATGAGAATAAACCCAGGTAGTTGCTGGGTTCCTGTGAACTCTGAGGTCTCCATTGCCCCTTGTCCTCTCCCTGGCTTGTCTACTCTGCGAGGAGAGGAGAAGACTCAGGCACAGGTCCTGACTGAAGCTGGCTCCAGGGACCACTGTGGACCCTCAGTGGCTCCAAAGGCAGATAAATGCTCTGGCTTCATTTTGCTCCTTGCTTTTCCCACAGCCTCATGGGAGGGGAGAGAAGAAGAGAACTCAGAGAACCGTCAGGCCAGGTTGGAGTTCCCAGACCCTCTTTTTCCACTTTGTTTTTCTTATCACTGACTGAAACAATGATTTATTTCTCCACATATATGTTTAAATGTGTCTCCTTATAGCAGATTGGGAATTATATGAGAGCACTGACCTCACCTATCTTGTTCGCCACTTTATCCCTGACAAGAAAAATAATCCTTGGCACATAGTAGATACTCAACAAAGGCACATTTTAATTAAGAAGTGGATGAATTCATGTTGAATTATTTTTGACAGCATTAAATATGTACATTTAGCTAAGTCTTTAAAAAGTGCTAGAAATCATCAAGGACAGGTAGTGTTGATATGTCCATTCACAACTACACAGCGTCCGGATACATGCATCGAATATACTGGAGACTCCCAAGGCTTAGAAAAAGCAGAGCCCAGATTCCCTGCATAATTCCCAAAGTACCGCTTCCAGGGAAGTGCAGTTCATTGTGCAGATATAGAATAAATATTTGTAGGTGATTAATTGAAGTTACAAACACACTGTTTATGCTAATCTAATTATTACTCAAGTTGGGATCTACTTTGATGATTCTCAATGTCACATAGTAGTGATTCCAGTAACCTTTGTCCCACAAGCAACACCCTCGCTCATTCTGAAGGCTCAGGTCCACACCATGTGGAAGTGAGGGCTCCTCTTTTCATCTCTCAGTAGAGACTTCCTGGTTATCATTCCTTGCAGGTTCCATGATGCTCTGGAGTTCTGTTAGAGCTCCTACTCCTGGGAGTAGACCGATGAGGGGAAGGGAAGGAAGAAAAGACTGACATTTGTTTGTGTAAGAGATATTTGTGAAGTACTTCTCAGTACCACAGTCTGTGCCGGCTCGCTGTGGAAACCCTGAAGAACTGAGGTCTTCTAGCTAGATAGGGAAAGCTGAAGGAGTTAGTCAGCCTGAGCTTTCAAGCATAAGTTGAGGTAGAAGTGGGTGGTGGTGAACGGCTTTCTTCACTCGGCTAAGGATAAAGCAAAAGCCCCAACAACATCCCAGCAACATTTGGATTAGAAGTGACTGAGGTAAGTACAGGGGCCATATTTCTAAACTAGAAACCGAGACACATGGTCTGACACACGATTGGACAGATGGATGGAATATTTTGGCTTATGACTGTCCCAGAAAAATCTCTTACAGATGGCTTAGGTGTAATACACAGCCATCGACATGTTATGACTTGAGGGGCATGGAGAAAATGTCATGCCCTTCTTCAAAATATCTTTTCCAGTGCTGTACATTCCACTATTAGAGATTTATTTCTGTGTCCTGTGGAGGCTTTTGGATTATCCCATCTTGTATGTAAGACCTTAAACACTTGTGAAGTTATCAATTAACTTCAGCGATTCAGTGTTGAAAATAAAGGTATGCAGGAAAGGGAAACCTGTGGGAAAGAGAGGTGGGGTAGGAAGGAAGAAAAATGTTCTGATGTTGCCTAGAGCTGGCTTCCTCTGTGAGAGTTGCCAGACAGTGTCATAAATACCCAGAGAACTTGTGTCTTCTATGGAGATTTGAACGGAGAGATGGCTGGCCAAGGGGCAGCCTTGCCTGGCAGGCCCAAAGCCCCAAACCAGCAGTGCTCACCTCAAATGTGAGCAATGGTGAGGAGGCATAAACTTGTACTGGAGCCCTGACATCCTGGGCATATCCAGTTCTGTGATTCCTGCAAGAACATTCGCAGTATTGTCATCTCAATAAAGCAAACTCTTGCCTTTAAACTGGCAGAATTTGGGGTAGCGGTAGGGCAAAATTTTGTGTGAGCTCATGACAGAATTTCACATTCTTATTTATGCCTCATGCCTGCCATGATTATATTTAAAAACTGTCATCTCCTTTAGAAAAAAAAAAATACTAGAGGGTATTATGCTTAGCGAAATAAGTCAATCGGAAAAAGACAACTATCATACGATCTCCCTGATATGAGGAAGGGGAGATGCAACGTGGGGGGTTTGCGGGGTCGGAGAAGAATAAGTGAAACAAGATGGGATCGGGAGGGAGACAAACCATAAGAAACTCTTAATCTCACAAAACAAACTGAGGTTTGCTTGGGGGAGAGGGTGGTGGGGTTATGGACATTGGGGAGGGTATGTGCTATGGTGAGTGCTGAGAAGTGTGTAAACCTGGCGTTTTACAGACCTGTACCCTGGGGCTAATAATACATTATATGTTAATAAAAAATTTAAAATAAAAGAAAAAAGAATGAAGAAAATGACCTTGAAGGATGTCAAGTTTGGAAATAATGACTTCATAAATACACTGGGGTGGAGAGAGGCTGAACAATCAGAATGGTCCCTCCTGTCCATTCTGCCCCATTCACACGCTGGCCAAAAGCTACTCACTATGGACACGGCATCTCGGCAGACATTTCATAATGAGGCTTTTCTTAATGAGCTCTGCTTGATTGTCGGTCTTGACCGTATGTCGCTTTGTTATCATACAAAGGCAAACAAATGCAAGAGGCCAAGAAATACTGTGCCTAAAAGCTGTTGGGGTAGGCTCCTCTGCTAGAAAAGAAGCTGCTTGAAGGAAGGGTTCAGGTTTTGGTTCTTTTGTGTTTTATCCCCTCCTCCAACCACAAAGTGATTTTTAACATGGTAGGCTATTACCTATTACCTATTACCTAATGCATCACTGAACGGCTCCATAAGGCAGAAGATCTTTTTATTTTTTGTTTCTTTTTTAAAATGATTATTTGTTTATTTGTTTGTTTGCTTGACAGAGAGAGAGAGAGAGAGAGAGAGAGAGAGTATAAGCAGGGGGAGCCGCAGAGGGAGAGGGAGAAACAGGCTCCTCGTGGAGCAGTGAGCCTGATGTGGGACTCAATCTCACCATCCTGGGATCGTGACCTGAGCCCAAAGTAGATGCTTAATCAACTGAGCACCCAGTGCCCCAGAAGACCTTTTTAACCAAGGGATTTTCCTAACACCTTCCAATCACAGTAAATTTTTTTTTTACTTCTATCCACAGTAACACTTGTCCAAATCATGAAAGAAAATCTCAAAGATGGGCCAGAAGAGGTTATATTAAAAAAGTAAAAGGAGGAGGACTAATGATATTCTCATTCCCTGCATGAATTCTTCTGTAGCTGTCAGTGACTATTGAGTATGGGGCCATTTCCAGTCCCGTGAATCTGTGAGAGCTCATCCTGCACTACAACTTCAACTGGATAAAAAAAAAAATCCAACTCTTGCTTTCTTTACCTGGAACTGGGAGCAACCGGCAGATGGAGAACGTATCTATCTCCTGGGTACTTAGTCTGGTGCCTAGCATCCAGTGGTTACTCCACATTCGTCTGTGAAATAAACAGAAGAATGAAACTTTTCTAGTGGTTTTAGCATGGATTAAGAATCCTTTGGGGGCACCTGGGTGGCTCAGTGTGTTAAGGCCTCTGCCTTTGTATCAGGTCATGATCTCAGGGTCCTGGGATCGAGCCCCACATCGGGCTTTCTGCTCAGCGGGGAGCCTGCTTCCTCCTCTCTCTCTGCCTGCCTCTCTGCCTGCTTGTGATCTCGGTCTGTCAAATAAATAAATAAAATCTTTAAAAAAAAAAAAAAGAATCCTTTGTTGTCTGCCTTGTGGAAAACCTTGACTAAATCACTATCCATATTATACATGCTTATCGCTTTTGGCATCTCTGAAAAACAGATCGTGATTTCATTTTAGGGGATACTAGGGCGGGAGGAAATACAGAGACATGACAATGTGGAATGTCCCAGGGCCTGGGCACCCTTAAGACTCATAATAGGGGCTTAATAAATATGCTTTATGTTAACATAGATGTGTGTTTGTATATAAGTGTGTGTGTGTGTGTGTGTGTGTGTGTGTGTGTGTATTACATGTTTCTCCTTAACTGGGATGTTTAATATAACCTCTGAAACTTCAAGCTTGATAAGCACAAAGATGGTGTTATTACTCTAAGTGCTCAATGGTGGGCTTTCAGAAACTAGCAATACATATTTTAAAAATTATGGATCTTTGGTTAGACATGCTTTCGTTTAGATGGTTTCTGTGATAGAGGTGAGCTCTTTCAAGCTCCTTCAGGCACAGAAGAGGTCTGGAGTGCTGGGAACCGTGAGCCAGAAGTCATTCAACATGCACGACAGTGATGGGCAGCAGGTGTTCAAGAGGACACGTGACAGCTGAGTGAAGCAGCTCATCTTTGGTGGGGAGGCCTGGAAGGCATAATCTCTGACTGCGATTTCTAGCTCCTCTATGTCAAAGGGAGGCCCAAAGATCATTTCTCTTATTTTGCTAAGTCAGAAAATAAGTTGCTGTGTAAATCAAAATCTTCAAGTGATAACTACATAGTTGATAGTAAGGGATTCAAGATAATTTGACAGCATTTAATTTGCTGTGCAGGGATAGGTTTGATCCTTGCTGTGGCCTGTTCCTTATGGATGAAAATCACACAGGTTCTGTTGCTGAGATGTGAGCTAGAAAGCAGTACAAACAAGGGTGTGTGTGTGGGGTGTGTGTGTGTGTGTGCTTGTGTGTGTGTTGTGCCTGTGTATGTGTATCCTTGGTCTGGAGGAAATGTATGTTGGGGGGGGGTCTTTCTGGTGGTAGGTTAATCCTTTCCTACATAAACAAAGTTTGATAGGAGATATGAATCCCCCCCCCCCCCCCGCCCACCAGCTTGAGGAAAAAACAGGCAGAGTGCTGCATTATACAAAGTATTTAACTGAGGAAAATCAGAGAGGAAATAAGGGAAGAAGAAAGACAAGAGAGAGGCTCATTAAAGTGTGTGTTCATCGGGATTCTCTAGGGAAACAGACAATGATGTCTGTCTGTCTATCTCTCTAGAAACTTGTTGTAAGATTTATTCTGAAGTATTGGCTCACATGATTGTGGACTCTAGCACGTCCGAATCTGCAGAGGTAGGCCAGCAGGCTGGAGACCTATGGAAAAGCTGATGTCTGAGTTTGAATCTGCTGCAGTCTGTTGGCAAAATTCCCTCTTCCTCAGGGAAGGTCAGTCCCTGAGGACTATTCTAATTAGACCTTCAACTGATTGGATGAGGCCCAGCCACATTATGGAGAGTAAGCTCTCCTCAAAGTCTACTGATTTAAATATTAATCTCATCTTGAAAAGCCTTCATAGAAAGATCTAGAATAATGTTTGACCAAATATTTGGATACCTTGGTCTAGCCACGTTGACACACAAAATTAACCGTCACAAAGTGCAACTAAATGGGCTCAAATGAGGTTTCTTGACAGCACATAGTATGCATTTGTGGGTCTCCTGAAAGACATGTGGGAAAACGTATTTCCACCTCTCCAGGAGAAGGAACTGGAGATGTTCTGCAACTCTGTAGGCAAGTATAAATCAGCCCAAGACCTAGGACAGCTGAGATATGGGCCAGTGTAGACCTAAGCAGTCCCAAATAAAACTTATGTTTGTACTTACCTGGTTACTGATATTGTGATATACCACACTTTTATAGTTACTTTAGTTGTCTATGTATTGTTAAGATTTTTAATAAATTTTAATTGTAATGTCATCTAAAATGTGCATTAAGTTTCACATAATCCTCAATATATTTTTGTACCTTCAGATTAAGAAACTCAGAGTGAATGGGCTGTATCTGAGTTAAATCAGGGGGAGATCCCAACAGCTCATGTGATCCTAAACCCTGCTCAGGCAGAATTGGACTAACTCTGGCACAGCAGAGAGAACACAGGGTTTGAATGCAAGATCCGATGATAGGTGTGTCATTTAAATGACAAGACCAAAAAATAAAAATAAAAATAAAAAAAATAAATAAATGACAAGACCATCCCTTAAAGTTTCAGAAATTCACTCTTTCCATCTGTTAAATGGGGATCATGATATTTCCCTGGCCAGTTATTTAAAGAGTATGAAATGAGATCCAAATGCAACCAAAGCATCAAGTCTGGTTCCTGAAAAAAAAAAAAAAATGTTGGTGCTAAATAGTTATTGGTTATCTTTCTCCTGGCTCAGTCAGTTTGGGGTGTATGGCAAAAATGCTTCTCTAATTTCCCTTCTTTCCTTCTTTTTTGGTTCAAGCCAAATATAGTTAAAGAAATCCATTTCCCAGCTTCCCTTGTGATTATGAGTGCCATTTACCATGTTCTGTCCAATGAAACATAAGTGGAAGCCATCCCCTTTGATGATAAAGATGCCACCTCTTTCTCCTTGTCCCTTCCTACTTCTCTCTACCTGGTATGCAGATACGATAGTTGCAGCTTTGGCAATCATTTTGTGACCATGAGAAAACAGACAAGAAATCCAGAGGTTTCAGCAGCACTATCTGTGCACAACTGAACCAATACCAGAAACTATTTTACCAGGACAACTTCTACTTGAGTAAATATAAGCTTCTATTTTGTTTAATCTACTATTTAATTGGATTTCTGTGAGGGAAGGTGACTGTAATCCAGTTGGTGTGGGGGTTAATCTTAGCAGTATTAAATATGATTTTTAAAAAAGTTCTGTTAGGAATATTATGGACTAGCTGGGTGAAGTGTCACTGTAGATATCTATTACTAGTGTTGGTAAACTATGCCCTAAGATCCAAAGCATCTCCTTGCACCCCTGCTCCCCAGGTCCTGCTACTTTAAATACTTGCCAAAACCCAGTGGATTCCCCTCCTTACCTTTACTTCTTCCAAATACTACCCATCTTAATTTTTACTCAAATCACCTGGGAGGAATTATCTCTCAACCATTAACCTCTATTATTATATGCCAAAAGGAAAAAAAAAAAAGGATCGGTAGTTTTCTGCTTTCACAAAAATAAATTTAGACATTTCTATAACACTTAAACTAGTTTTCTAAAAACAGAATTGTATGTCTTCCATTTGGGGAAGACTTAGATGTTGCCTCCTAGGTATGAGGTACCAAGCCTAAAGCATCAATACTGTTGGTTACTGGTCTGCAACGAGATGAAACAGACATTGACAGTGACATTTAGAAACATTCATAATGATTACATGTAACTGAAAATTCTTCTTCTTTTATCTTAACAGAAGTTATAGTCCATTATGAATTGGAAACTTGAAAAAAGATTTCTTTTCTTCTCTCTCCTTCCCTCCCTTCCTACTTTTAAAACCACAATGGTTTGAGAAATACTGCTGTAATGGGTCAATATCCGGTAGTATAAAAAGCCATTATAGAGTGTATAATTATTTTAAAAATTAATCTTTTTAAAATGATAGTATTCCCATTGTGTGAGAAACAAACTTACCGAGGGTTTGGAGAGTGAGGATTTGTCAGTTACTTAGCTCACATGCACACCTGCATACCTTCTGTGGGTACGAACCAAAATAAATACTCACTAGAACAATAGCATCTTATTTTTCTTAACTAAATATGATTGCCCCTTTGCTTATATAAATTAATACTTCAATACACAGAATGGTAATGAATTATTCTCAGAAGTAGGACATAATAGCACCTACAACACATCAAGAGAAATTTAGAAATAGGACTATCTAAGATAATGAGAGGCAATTGGGAATCTGGGGAAGAGGGGAAATTGACTTATGGAAGTAATTACTATGAATTTTAAATTATTTGCTAAGTACAGCAATGTCAAGATGCTTTTGTTAACCAACAGACTTTTTTTTTTTTTTTTTAAAGAGAATACCAAAATGTGGAACAACTACAGGTATTTTGTATTAAAAAAAAAAAATCTTCAATCCTGTTGCACTTTTGAGAAAATCTAGGACTGATCTGGATGGATGCATTGGTTTGTTTTGCTCTGATACAACCATTGTTCTGAGAAAAACTGTGAACCATGTCAGCAGGATGATATAGGGTATTTTGATTTGTAACTTCTTGCCCAAAGCTTTCTTGTTTTCTTTAAAAAGAAAAATATTTGAGTGCTGTTTACAGAGACTTCAGCGTGCTGATTGCCATTTTAGCTACTAACACAAACAACCTTGACAATCATAATCTATTTTTTTTATCCTTTTTTTTTGCCTCAGACAAGTAAGCAGTCATCAATTATAGGCCCTCACATGAAATACAAATTTAGCGCCATGGAAATGAAAACTAAAGCAATTTGTACCTTTACTATTCCAAGGGGGATCATTCTTGTTCTATTTACTATGAAATATTCCCTCTATCTTATACTCTTCTAAGTTATATCAATGTCATCGACCATAACTTGAATCATAATGAGTAGATGATACCCTTGCATGACTAGAATCATGTCACCATTATTAGATGACCTAGTTAGCATATGTGGTTAAAAATGCCATTGCCTTTTTATTTATTGACTTATCTCAGAATGCCATAGGTTATATCAGGACTGGGTTCCTGATGTGTTCTTAGGAAATGGTATAGTGTTTTGTTGATTTTTTTTTTTTTTAACCCATATCCACTAACTACATACACGGAGCCATCCACATTATTTTAAAATATTTCTTTACACACCATATTTTTTCCCTTATGACTTTTATTATCCATGCCCCTGGAAAAAAATGTAAAACATGGGCAAAGAAATGTGATAGTCTGGTTTCAAAAGCAGTGGTAGACTTCAGGAGGGATCTCAAATCAGAAAGATGTCAGTGAGAGAAACAGACCTTTCTTCCTGAACCTGCAGGGGTTAGATGGATGCATAGTGTGTTTGTCTTCCCTGAGGTCCATGTACATTTGTGAGGAGGGTTAGTACTGCCCAAGGATGGGTCCTGATAACACCACATCCAAGGTCAGAGATCTCGGTGCTACACCTGATCTTACGTTGACAAATGAGAATGTATAAAGAAAAAAAAAGCATTTGGTTAGTAGGAAGGATGCATTCTGACACTTCCTCTCCTCTCTTCCACTCCTGAAACTTCCAACTCCTGAAATCTGTATTTGTTCTTGATTATTAATACCTGCTGTTGAAGTTCCCCTGCCCCTAACCTTCCCAGGCCATTGCTCTCTGCTCTTCGAGGAGATCAAAATGCTCCAGACAAGTTATTCTCTTCATTTTGGAAGAACTTTCTGTCTTAGGTCCTTTGACTTCTTCTTTGGCTCTTTGTTTCTTTTCAAATTCCATTCAAGTCTCACCTTCTGTTTCTCACACATTCTGTGAAACTTGTTCTTAGCCTTTGTGGGTCTGTTTACTTATGTGCTAAGTCTGCCTGCATCATTTCCCAGGACTTAAAAGAAATTGGGGTAGATTTAAAAAAAAAATTAGGCAGCATGCCTGATGAACAATTGAATATTTTTATAAGCTTTGTCTTGTAGATGGTTATTAAAGAATTTTGGTTTGTAAGGAAATGTTGAGGTTTTCAATCTATAATATAATATCAGGGATTTTATAACACACTTATTCTCTGACTTGCTGAATGATCATACTAGCATGGTTGTGTGATACCTAGTTAGAGACGTAAGTGGGAGTCTTACCAGATAATATAATGGTAAACTAACTAGAAACTGGTCAAGTTAGCTGAGCCATCCTTGTATGGCCTGAGTATCCTCATAGATCGATACTGTGGGTAGCAAAAGAAAGTGGGAATATTTGAATGGGTAGTATATCTAAAGTTAAGGAGATGATACATAGGCTATAAGTTAAGTTAAATGAATCCACTTTTTACTTTTATTATATGATTGGAATAAAAAACTTTACCCTCTGAACTGTATTCTCACCATAATGTTCATTAGCCCATGTTTAAGTTTTACTGTGAGATGCCACAGCTTGTTTTTCAGATTAAAAACTTAGTTTACTGAAACATGACTTATCCTTGACAGACAATGATCTGGCTATTTGAATTAATTCCCCCTTTCTTCCTGTTTCCCTCAGAAGCTTCTTCTTTCTTCAAAGTAATAGTATTTATGAATGTGGCTGTGATGTTCATTCCAAAATCAAAGTCAGATCTATTACCAAGGAAATCATATAACTCTGATTCCTAACTGTATGCCCTCTGACTCGTGTGTTTTATTGAAAACTTATATATATATATACATATATATACATATACATATGTATATGTATATATATACTAGTCATTGGACAAAATTTGTTGTTTTTATATATTTATATATATATGTATATATATGTTTATGTATATGTATATATATATATATATATATATACTAGTCATTGGACAAAATTTGTTGTTTTTATTCTTGAGCATGTGGCACAGTGATTTGCAAAGATCTCTAAGACCATTTTCACTGTCCTGTGCAGAAGGACTTGCATTTCTGAATAGAACACACACCAGAAATAAAGGTTGGATTGCAGCTTTGATATCAAAGCAATATGCTTTCAATTGACTAAGCAGGACATGCAATATAACAATTACTGAACTATAAAAAACCTCTCATTGAGCATTAACCCTTTGGATCACATAGGTATGCATGTGCATCGTAAACATGTGGTATTATGAAAGATTTCAAGGTCACACTCTGTTATTATTTAAGTTTATAATTATCTATTTACAGACACATAGGTAGAAAGTAAGAAATCTGATTCTAAACTCCATTGCTCTGATCATGAAGTTTCTCTAAAGAGAAAATTGGAACTGAGATAGAAATTGGACGATAGGCCAATAGTCTCTCCCTCAAACACTTACTGTTTAATAAAGAGCTTTCTTGCGTGTAGGCCTCTGTTAAGGTATGGTAGACATATTGAAAAGAGGCCAAGTCATGGCCCCAGGCTTCAGAAATGACAATAATAGAAGATTAAAACTAGTACTTGTGAAGCAATTTAAGAGTTAACGGTGTGACTTTGAAAGCACTGAGCACAGAGTAGGGAGAGAGAGAACCATCCTCTGGGATAGTTGGCCAAGGCTTTATGGGACAGATGGAGATGGTTCCTGATCTAGACTTTAAAGAAAAGGCTGCACTGGGATCAAGGAAGGCAAGACTGAGCGGAGGCCTGGTGGAAGGACTGAATACGATATGTTCACAGGCATGTGGGAGACCAACTGGGCCAGAGCTGAAGAATGAAAGCAAATGAACACAGAACCACCTGGCTTAGTGCCCCGACATGGCACTGGCTAGAAGAGTTGTGGCGTGAGTGACAAACTCTGATTCCTGCTGCTGCTGATCCAGGGAAGGCTGAAAATGAACCTCTGTTGACAAAGCAGGTGGGGAGCCATTGGTGTCATAGAAATGGAGCCCAAACTCTACATCTTGAGAGTGGAAGAGAACGTCAGGTCTGCGGAGGGAAAGGCACATCCTTTGGGCACAGAGGGCCGACTCTAGGCTAATGAGCGAAATACAGATGTTTACCTGTGAGATCTCTCCTTTATGCCTCTCTCTGCTTCTCCCAGAGTCCTGGTGTCCTGCTCTGACTTCAACTGTGTAAGGCTTCTCTTTAGCTTTGCCTTATTTCAGACAAGCAGGAGTTTGACTCTCCCTAGCCTCTCATCTTGAAAGTTAGACTCTACACCAGCTATTTCGTGTCCACAAAAGAAGGATAATATCATGTGCCTAGCCACCTTGGTAGCAGTCTCTCTTCCCCTTTTTTGGTGAACATTTTAATATTCTTTGGTTAAAGAAGTCTTTCAGTGTCCTTAATATCCAATCATATTGGGCCCTCCCAACTTAGTCTTTGTATAGCATTCATGCTTTATAAACTTTGTTTTACCTAATTAAGAACCATTACCGAGCTCTTATTAAACAATTTTTTTTTTTTTTTTTTTTTGGTGTTGGCTGACTAATTCACTTATTTAAATCATGGTATTAAGACACAGTTTCCCTGAATAGGCCACTTAACCTCACAGAGCTAAAATTGTTATTCTGTTCACCCAGATTTTACTTCTGGCCTTTAAAAAAAAACAAAATAAAAACAAAAAACCCTACAAGAGCCTGGTAAAGGGATTCTGGTGGTCTACTGCCCCAGCCCTCACCCTTGATGTGGGTATCATGGCGACATTTCAGGGGTGTCAGAATAGAGTGGTGGCCAGTAAAACCAACTTTCTTTTTGGTCCTAGGCTCCAAGGCTTTCATCCCAGAAAACGATTTGCCCAAGCTTGCTCCATGAGTTCTGCATTAGTTATCTTAAAAAATGGCACAGCAGGTCAGCAGTCTGAATGATTATGACCAGATTTCAGACCTGAACTTTCCTCTAAGATTTAACTTTTGGGAAAGAACTTGGAGAGAAATAAGCATAAGAAATCGAGTTTTGAGATTCTGGGGTTTTAAGAGGAAAATAGCAACTACCCTCGGTTTCACAACACAACACTGTTAAATTTCTCAGTTGAACTTGGGTAGTAATGAATAAAAAATGTCAATGCACAGTTTAAGGCATCATACAGCTGGAGTTGCCCAGTGCCAATGCCAAATGCTGGCCTGATGGTTCTCATCACTGCCTCAGTCTCTGCTTCTGAACACAGTGTTCTGCAAAGCTGGTACCCAATGCAGATCGGTTTACTAAATAACTGAATGATTGAAAAGTAAAATTTTTATTCTATTTGATGAGGAGGCATTTATAATTATTTAACGTTTGACATAAGGAAAATTGAAAACAAGGCAAATCAAACACAAATCTAAATGTTAGTCATTAGTAACCTTTCTCCTCTGTGTCACCAGAGTTAAAGGACGTTTCTCCCCCTCTACTACTTATTTATTCATTTATTTATTTATTTTTAAAATTTTATTTTATTTTTTCAGTGTAAAAGACACCTCTTAAGATTAACTAGAATTAGCTCTTTTTTTTTTTTTGATTTTTCAAAGTTGAAAAGTCTCTATAAAACTGTATTTAATGCTTTAAAATTAAGGGGCTAGTGTATTAACCTATTCTAAAATGACTTGCAATTAGTCCATGTGAAATGCAATATTGTCTAAGTATTACATGTTATATTAGAAAAGCCATGTAATTTAGAAGACTTTGCTGATATGGTTTCATTTTAATTGACCTTTTCTAAAACATGTTACTATGTGTTTCTATATGATGTACAGAAGTTTGATCAGTTACTTTTACATAGATAAATCCTTGTCATTTGTGGAAGGCATTTATTGCAGAAATTTAGTCAGTCCATTCTTTTAAAGATTATGGTCAAGTCATGATACGTGTCCTTGTTGACATAAGTGGTGGGCACAAAAATAGCAACTCTCATTTACCATTTTAAGGCTCCTCACTAGATATTCATTTTATTTATTAATTTATTAAAATGCAATTATTAAAAATGCATCCAATTTAAGTTAAACATTATATATAAACATTATACAGGAAAAAAATCATTAAAACATTGAATTCTCAGTTGCTTCTTTATGGTAAAATGTCTCCAGACATCACATCTTCTGTCATGATCTAAGGCCAATGCCATCTGAGTTTTTGTTTGGTGACAGAGCTTTCTCTAATTCATGGGCTAAAACATCACTTCATACCATCTTGTTTTCTCCTCAGTGTAGGTAGGACCCCTCCAGCACATCAGGAACAATAGCCTGGTTTAAATATCAATTTCAGAAAATGGTAGGCAAAAACATGTACATAAAATTTAATCTCCTATTTCATACTGGTTCCTTTGGAAATCCAAACTGACATTCCTTTTTAGATAGGGAGAGGAGACACTATTCTTACCTAATACAATAAAGATCCATTTCCTTTCGGAAATTCCTGTCATAGTAGATTGTTATAATAATGGCATCTGATGAATCATGCCATCTCGTTTCCATGCCGCTTGTAATACAACGTGGCTGTGCCTACTGTGGAGAGGTAGAGTCTGTTCCTTCACACTATTCAGTCTGGGCTGCCCATGACTTGCTTTGATGGATAGAAAGTAGCAGAAGTTACAACTGCATGAGTTCTGGAGATATTTTGAAGACTGTGCCTTACCTCCTTGGAACCCTGAGAACATCAGGCTGTAAGAACTCCTGGAATGGGAGCTCACACAGTGACAGAGTTCTGGTCATCCCAGCCAGCAGCCAACATTAACCATCAGACTGGGAGTGAGGCCACTTGGGGATATCCAGCCCAGACCAGCTCTAACTTCACACGTGAGCCCCACTGAAACAGCTCAAGAGTTACCCAACTGACCAGCAGAATGATGAGAAATGATAAACTGCTCCTGTGTTAAGTTACTAAGTGTTGGGGTTTACAGCGATGCCTGAAACACCAATGAAATACTAAGATTTGTCACATCAGAAGTACCCTAACTCTCTGAGGCTGAATAACATTTTATGCTATTTTTCCAATCGAGTCATTCATGCTGATCTTTGTCAAAATCATCTTGCTGGTTGGAAACCTTCAAGAAGTTTCATGAAAGATTGTTGAAGTTTAATTTGCTGCAGAGGAGACCATTCCAGGACTCTGTAGTTTGTTGTTGTTGTTGTTGTTGGGCCTTTGGCTGCGCAGTGGAATGTGCTACATTGAACTGTCTTTCATATCCAAGGTAACCCAAATTCCTTCACAAAGGAATGCACTAGAGGGTAGTGTCTATGCAGGCCGTAAAAGGACAATTATGTAATAGCTCAGGATTTTAGAACTTGTCTTACTAAGAGGAAGTGTGAAGGAAAGAGAAAATAAATGAAAACTGAACCACAAATATAGAGAGGAAGTAATATATTAATCACAATAGTACCCAAATTTCCCATGCAATCTTTATACTTTCTCAATTCTTTTTAAATTGACATCAATGAAATGCTAGTTTTATATGTCATAATTCAGTTCTAGAAGTGTCCTGCATAATTACATGCATTCCTTATTTCCATGTAGCAGGAAATAATAAGGGTAACATTCCTTATATTATTATTTTGAATTAGTTCATGCTACATTTCTTTAATGTCTTTCATTTACATTACAATGAAATTTACCTACATTCAATGTACCTTCTGATATAACCCCCAAATATTGGTGCCATAGAAAACCGAGCCATGTGCATCATGCATTCACATAATTCGTACTGCAACAAAATCAAGACAATGTCATTAGCGATTGTATATTTCCCATTATCACCCTTTCAAGTAAATTCTATAAAAAATATAGAAAAACAACAGCTTATCTGTCTCAAGAGTTGTGTTCCTCTACTTTACTAAAGTGGAGAAGGATCCTAGTACTAAGTGTTCTAGATTCTTTCTGCTATCCCTGGCACCGAAGAAGGACAAAAATTATTTCATCTGAATAGTTTGTTGTTACTTCCGAAACAAAGCATTAGGTCTATGTCTGACAGATTAGTTTGGGGTCAAACTTTTATTTTTTAAGAGTTCAAATCTTGCCTCCTCCCCTTTTGCTCAAGTAATACTTGTTCTAAACATGCATGGACTCCTTGATGTCATTCAGTGTGCTGTGCTTGTACATGAAATGTAAAGGCTGCCAGAAAGTTCTGCCGTTAAGCTCCAACTAGGAAGTTGAGGGAAATATCTCTACCATAAAGCCCAAAGACTCAATCGATAGCCTATGTTCTGCATTAGGCAAATCTGAGAACCCTAAAATGCCAAACAGCTCAGTTCCTCACTATTCCTTAAAGAGCTATATTCCACAGTCCTTAGAGAATCTTTTCATCCTACTCTTACTCCTTAAATGCTTCCCCAAAGTTTGCCACAGCTTGGTGTCCTTTAAAGGGCTCAGGGGAGAGCAGGGGGAGAGACTTAACCACCTAAACAGTAAGTGCATAAGGCAGATAATAGAGACAGAGATGAAGTACTAACAGTGCAGGAAAAGGGAGGTTCAGGGACTCCTGGGCGCCTCAGGCTGTTAAGCATCTGCCTTTGGCTCAGGCCCTGATCCCAGAGCCCTGGGATCAAGTCCCATGTTGGGCTCCCTGCTCAGCGGGGAGCCTCCTTCTCCCTCTCCTTCTCCCCCTGCCCCGCATTTGTGCTCTCTTTCTCTCAAATAAATGATTGATATATTAAAAAAAAAGAAGAAGAAAGAAAAGAAAAAGGGAGATTCACAGAAGAATCGATGTCAAAGCGCATCGTTCACGGGGAGAACTTTCTAAACTGAAGGGAGGACACAGGCTGAAGCACAGAGTTAGATGTGGGCGGGTTGTTTAGAAAATAGAGTAAAGCTTCTCTAGAGGCACTTGTGTGGCTTCAGATTCTTGGGGGACAGGGGACTGGTGGGAGGTAGGGTGTGTGAGGTAGACCAGAGCCAGACCGAGAAGGGACTTCCATGCTATAATGAGAAAGAAAAAAACTTGGTTTTGAACCCACCTTGTTAATGGCTGTGCAACAAAAACTTGACCCCTGAGTATTGAGCTGCCTGTAGTTCTTTCTAGAAGACTCAGCTTCATTATGCATAAACAGGCAATTAGTTGACATAAAATAATTTATTGTTCAATTATGTGAATTCATAGTGGTAAGTATTCAAGAATTTGGCTTTCAAAAAATGGAAACCCTAATAGTTAGAGTGATATATAACGTATAGAAGCAAATTAAGAGGTTGTAACTAATAGATCTGGCACTATTATTAATTAAGGGTAATTAAAGAATAAAGTCACTCTATTGAAATGAAGGATTGAGATAAGCATCCAGATATTGACACCCAGAACCCCCGTTGACCTGAATTACCTGAGATTTTTGGCTTTAATTATGAGATTAGTTGCCTCCAATTCCCCATTTTGCTTTGCCAGCATGCTACAACATCGTGACTAACTAGGCCACCAAAAGGAAATGAAGTTCTCAACAGAGATAATCAGACACAATTTCAAAGGGCTCCTGACAAGCCAGAGAACAGTAGTTATAAGGTGAACTCCAAAAGAAAATAGCACTTTAGGGGCACCCGGGTAGCGCAGTAGATTAAAGCCTCTGCCTTCAGCTCAGGTCATGATCTCAGGGTCCTGGGATCGAGCCCCGCATTGGACTCTCTGTTCAGCAGGGAGCCTGCTTCCCTTCCTCTCTCTCTGCCTGCCTCTCTGCCTACTTGTGATCTGTCAAACAAATAAACAAAATCTTAAAAAAAAAAAAAAAAGAAAGAAAGAAAATAGCATTTTGTTCTCAATGCTGTCAACCTGAGATAAAATTACTTCTTATTTTAAGGAAAATTGACTACCTTAATTGTGCTTCATTTGCTGCAAAGTTTTAAATTAATCCATACCACATGAGGACAGCTCCTTTCCCCCTCAGTTCTATTTCCTAATACAGTTTTGCATGTGGATACTTCTACTTATGAATGTTGTCCTTACCTAAACATATTGTTTCTGCTCTCCCCTCCAGAGATGCACTTCTTGCTCAAGATTCCGTAGAGGGCAGTGCTCACGTGACTCTTACTTGAGTGCTTGTATACAAAAGAGCCACTTAAGGCAAATATCAAATGGTGAAGACTTATGGTATATTTATATTATATAGTGTATATATAAATATATTTTTATATATACAAATAAATATATATATTTTTAAACCTGTCTGCACCATAAGTTTTATGGTATTTGTATATGTATGTGTATATATATATATGTATATAAACACACACACACACACACACACATAAGTGTATTTATATATATATCTGCATTTTTAATAATTGGCTCTTACTTAGAAAGTAGAGACTGAAATAAAATGTAGTCTTTGCTTTTTTCTCCTTGGTGTATCGGAGTTAGGAATCGAATCGATATCATTTCAGTATGAGATAGTGGAGACAGCATGTGGACATCAGCAGAGTAATTAAAAAACCAATGAATTTACTTGGTAAGATGTAATTTAGCCATAGTCAGTGACTGCTTCCAAGAAATCTATTTACACCCAAGTATCCTCAGGCATGTATGGGAGAGTGTAAAATGATTGAGTTTTAGTTATCCTTGTAGTAGCAAATTTCAATTATAATTTCTACTGTAAAAAAATTGTTATAATAATATTACCTTGAAGTTCCCCAAGCTTACAGGCACCAAGAGACTTACGAGGAAGAACATTTCTGTTTTACTAAAAAACCTGTATTTTCTCAAAACCTCACTTTATAGATTTTTGTCCCCTCATTGGTTACAGATTCCTTGATCCAACTCACAATTCCTGCTGTTTTGGGAGCTTAGATGGGGTACCTCCTTAGAAACAATTTGTAGAAAACAACAATAAAACTTTGCTTTTGAAGTTTTTTGATAAAGTGTATGGATTCCCTAGGGAGATTTTCACCCCCAATTTAACACATAATGAGACCTTGCTACTTGTTTCGCACTTTTATGACACACTTCGGAAAGACCAAGGTATGCACAGCAGCACAGGAGTCAGAAAATAGGTTTCGGCTCAAGTGCGAATCCCGGTAGACTGTTAGTGGGGCCCCGTGTTGAGCAGGAAAACATGGCACAATTCATTACCAATGTCTGCTGTGCGTGCAGGAGCCGGGGAGGCTGCCGCTCTCCATGCTTGGCTCATTAGGACGGGCTTCTAGGGAAGCATTTCAAAGGGAGGCCAAAGATTCTCATCACTTTGTCTTTCTTCCAGGCTTTAAGAGTCGTGTTCCTCTGCTTTACCTATGATGCCTAGGACAATACTTGGAACATGAAGACCTGTGACAAACCCTGCTCTGATTACTTCGGGATCCCTAAGTAGGAGGCGATATCATTGCTGGTGATTTGCTGTCAATGCCCCAGGCCCTAGCTGGGATTATCTGCTGTATTATAATAAATCCTTTTATTTTAAAAGTTCTATACTGTTGTGGCAGAAATGTTCAGTATAGCAATGGTTTTCAAGAGAACATTTTCTCAACTGTAACTGATTGTAAATACATTTCATAGTCTCGTCTTCTTGGTGTGTTTTATATTTTTACATTTTTAAAAAAGCCTTATTTTCTTCAACAAGAACCTGTAAAATCATGAGTGCCTTTGGAAAAAGCTTAATTATTAGCTAGTTTGCTTTACCATTTCCCACCTGAAAAATAGAACATTAACATTTACCATTCTCCTCTAGAGGCTCAGGAACATTGATCGGGTGAATACACTTCATAGATACTTGATAGGGAGCACGTCTGAGACTATTTTTGGAAAAATTCTAGAGCTGTGTCTTTTCCCAGGCAGAGCCCTCTCCCCAGCATCCCCCGCCCCCAACCCAATGTCTTTGGACTTTGATACCAAACACACCTTGTGGAACTGCGCTGTCCAACGGGGAAACCACAAGCCAAATGTGGTGATTAGTGTCTGAATATTAATAAAAATGAAAAAAATTAAAAATCCAGTTCTTCAGTTATAGTTGCCATATTTCAAGTGCTGAGGAGCCGCAGGTGGGGACAGCTACCCACATGGCACAGTGAAGAACAGATAGAGAACATTGTATAATACACTGGTAAAAATTCATTTACTTATGCATGTTTCTAATTTATATAATATGCTGTATCTTTAGAATCCTGAAATGAATCCATTTTAAAAGGGCCCCAATAAATATAACAACAATAAAAAAAATGCCTTCATCATAGAAAGTTCTATCACAAGACCTATTCCAGAGGCTCCCCTGTTGGCAAAGCATGGTGGTGATTTAATTCCACATGGCTCCCTTCTCATAGGGCGAACATCCATAGAGTAGAGATGTAGCTGGAAAGCAGATTTTCCTAGTATATTCAGTTAGCGGACTAACCTTCCTCCATTGATTGTGCTTTTGTCTCACATTGTTATCTGTGTCTTTTCTTACCAATGAGACTTGTGAGTTAATGAAGGAAGGGGTTGTGTCATCCCCCCCCCCTTTTTAGCATTAGTGCCAAATAGATATTTGTTGAATCATACTGCTTGTTTTTTTTTTTTTTTTTTTTAATTATTTGATAGACGGAGATCACAAGTAGGCAGAGAAGCAGGCAAAGAGAGGAGGAAGCAGGCTCCCAGCTGAGCAGAGAGCCCAATGCGGGGCTCCATCCCAGGACCCTGGGATCATGACCTGAGCCGAAGGCAGAGGCTTAACCTACTGAGCTACCCAGGTGCCCCTCATACTGCTTTTTTGACTAAAGATTCTAAGTTCTAGGCTGGGATACTCTAGGCAATAGTGATCTTTTTTCACAGATGATTATAGTTGGGGGTAGATACCAAATATAGTGGCTTAATTTATATATATATAGAATTTTTATTTTTAACTGAAGTGGTGTTGACATACAGTATTGTATGTTTCAGGTGTATTGTATAACATAGTGATTTAACAATTATAACTTTACAAAATGTCCACCACCTAAGTGTGGTTACTGTTACCATATAAAATTTTTGCAGTATTTTAAATATATTTTTGAAGATTATGTTTTAAGGCATGTTGTTAAAGAGTATCAAGGGTAATTAAAAGGATCAAAAATTGTTTTTGGAATTCTCTGTATTTCTGACGGATAATAAATACACATATTTTTATACACTACTTGAACAGTAGATAAATCTGGGGAAAAGAGTGCAGTAAAATCACCACATGTACTGTATTTGTGCCTTAAACTGAACAATTTAACACTCTGAAGCTGGTTTAAAAAAAAAAAAAGAACAGAGGCAATTCTTTGAAGTGGTTGTATGTGCATAAGCTTCTTGTCCCCTTGAGCAAAAAAGAAGAAAAAAGGTTACATTTATTAGGGATCGGAAAATATTTGTATTGTGGGACAATGGCTTGTTTGCAGCAGTAAGGAAAAGTTATTAAAGTGTTTTATTTGCAGTTTTTAATGGAATGGAGGCTTTTTCTGACTTTTATCGTCAGCTCGCAGTTGAGATGGTCCCACACCCAAGGAGCACTGGCAGCCCAAATGAAGTCTCGGTCTTTGTCGGGCTGCTTGTTCGGTGGCCCCTTTGCTCCTGCTGGAGCACATGTTCGACATTTTCCTTGTCTGGAGACTTCTGTGAGGTCTGCAGATTAGCAGCGGCCAGAAAGTCAAAGGCTGAAAGGATGGTTGACTAACTCAGTGAATAAAGCTCTGGACATCACATTACCTCTGGCTTGGAGCATACGGAGTCAGTCCTGCAGCTCTCAGAGGGGCGGAGAAAGCGCCTTCCGCAGCCTTGGCTCGGCCAGTCTGTGTGTGCTGAACCAAAAAGCAGACTGAACAAAGACATCTAAATTTACAGCTTGGGTTAAAGAGCTGAGAGGCTAATCCAGTACAGAAAAAGCAACATGCAAATTGCAGCTCTTTGTGTATGTCAATGTGTGTTCATCCCAGGGCACAAGAACATATTACACACATATTTTTAATTGGGGCAGAATAAAAAAAAATATGTATGATGGACCTATTAAATATATACTTGAATGAGTACTTCAAATGTAGATATTTCATTCCTCTCTGTCCTAATTGTGGCAGGACTCTGAGATCAATTGATTTCTGAAAAAAGTGATATACATCAGAAATACAGTACTGCTTTTAGACTCTTCACACATGACTTGCAAATAAAGAATCTACACTTATTTTAAAATAGCACTTGAATATTCTAGGGACACTGAATTTTTAGTATCTAATTTGACCCCTTGGTAGTTAGCATGTCATATAAATCTGAAATTACAGATTTCCCCACACACTTATTATTATCAGTCCTTTGTTGACAATGCTGTTTAAAAACAAAAAAGACTATTTAGAAGTTGCTAAATGAACCTAGATGGCTATGAAGACTAGACATTTGAGTTCTGAAATCAAGTAAGTCCATTTAGTAAAAGAGAAAACAATACACAGTAGTGACAATCGGGAACTATGGATCCAGACTGCCTAGATTCAGACCCTGGTCTTTTGTTTACTAGTTTAGTGATGTCAGTCAGGTTACTGAACCTCTCTGTACCTCAGTTTCCTGTAAAGTGGGAATAGTAATAGTACCTATCTGATCTGATAGAGTTGTTGCAAGTGTTAAATGAATTAAATCATGGAAAACTTTGTAGTAATACTTAACACATAGTAAGCACCATCAAAGTGTCAGCTATTATAATAGTTATGGTAAGTTTCCTTTTTAAAGTAGACATTTTGTTATGAAAAAAATAGGCATTACTGTAATTCAGGTGGTGACTTTTATTCTCAAAGACTTGTCCAGATTAAGTTTGCTGTCCTAGAGATAAGCACACCAAAGTTTTTTCTGAAGATTCTTCATCAGAAAGAAACGAGACTATAAAAAATGATGATATAAGTATGTATTTCTTTTGATTTAGTCCCACTTGTTGATTTTTGCTTTTTTTATATATACTTTTGATATTATATACAAAACTCATAAGCCATTACCTCACACAGACATGATAGAATGGCTATAATTTAAAAAGACAGAAGTGTTGATGAAGATATGGAGAAAACAGAACACTTATGTGGAATGTTGATGGGAATGTAAATTTGGGCAGCCACTATGGGAAACAGTATAGATGTTCCTCAAAAAATTGAAAATTGAATTACCATGCGATCTAGCAATTCCACTTCTGGCTATATATTTAAGAGAAAGAAAATCACAATCTTGAAAAGATATCTGCACTCCCATGCTTACTGCAGCATTATTCATGATAGCCAAGATATGGAAACAACCTAAGTGTTCATCAGTTGATGAAGAGACAAAGAAGATGTGGTATATATGTACACTGGAATATGATTCAGCTGTGAGAAAGAAGGAAATCTTGTCATTTGTGACAACATGGATGGACATTGAAAGCATAAGTGAGGTAAGTCAGACAGAGAAAGACCAATACTGTAGGATATCACTTGTATGTGGAATCTAAAAAAGCTATAGACAGAGAGTAGAATGGTAGTCTTCAAGGCTCTTGGGGGTTGGGTATGGGGAGAATTGAGCAGGTGTTGGTCAAAGGGTACAAACTTGAAGTTGGAAGAGAAGTTCTAGAGATCTGATGCACAACATTGTGATTATGATTATAGTCACATATTATATGCTTCAAAGTTGCTAGGAAACCAAATCTTAAATGTTCTTACCACAAAAAAGAAATGATAATTATGGGATGTGAAAGGTGTTAGCCTCTAGTTATCATATTGCAGTATATAAATGTATCAAAACATTACATCTCATACCTTAAACTTTCACCATGTTGTTTGTCAAATATATCTCAACAAAAATATGTATTTCGATTTGTGGAAATTTTTAACGTATTTTCCTCATCTCTCCAATTTCCAGATAATATATGATATTCTCAATTTGTAAATAAAGTTTTTTGGCAAGTTTTGAGTTTAATTTTTATGTTTTATGTAATAATTTTTTAAAACCTATCATTTCAAAGTTATAAAAAATTAACTTTATTTGAAACGTCTTTTTCTCTTAAATATGAACCTTCTATCTGACATTCGTATTTTTTAGGTAACATTTCACCTGACTTGTTATTTAATATAAAAATTATATCTGTGCATTATAGAACAGTTGCAAAAACAAAGCAAAGCTCAAAAGATCAAATGAGAATCACCCACAGTCTCAATAACCATAGATGACTATTTTTCAAATTTCAGTGTATTTACTTCCTGTCCTTTACTCCGTGCCTATATGTGCATCTATATAGGTGTAATATTCATAAAGCAAAAATAAGATCATACCACACGAACTTTTAGATATGTGGTAGAGTGAGAGAGAGCAATGCCCTGAGGTTATTAATGAGGAGTTGGGGACAGACTGCCAGAGGTCAAATCCTCAATCTACCATTTACTAGTAGTCTGAACCCAAGCAAATCCCTTATCTTTCCTCAGTATCAATTTTCTCATCTATTAATACAGGGATAAAATTGAAAGATTCCTTAATATGCTTGAAAAAAGCTTTTGAAAAATTTGTAAGCATATCATAAAGCTATATTGTTAAATAACTTTTTAAAAAAGATTTTATTTACTTATTTGAGAGACAGAGAGATCACAAGTAGGCAGAGAGGCAGGCAGAGAGAGAGGGGGAAACAGGCTCCCTGCTGAGCAGATGTAAGGCTCCATCGCAGTATCCTGGGATCATGACCTGAGCTGAAGGCAGAGGCTTTAACCCACTGAGCTGCCCAGGCACCCTTTAAATAACTTTTTAAAAAGAGATTTGTTTATTTATTTTAGAGTGAGAGAGAGTGCACAAGTGGGGGGAGGGGCAGAAGGAGAGAGACAAGCACACTCACCGCTAAGCAGGGAACCCATAGAGGGACTCAGTCTCACAACCCATGAGATCATGACATGAGCCGAAATCAAGAGTCGGAGGCTTATTGGCCAAGCCACCTAGGTGTCCCTAAATAACTTTTGAAATGGATTTTAATGAGCATAATTTTTAATGGTTATATTACAACTTATGTAAACATTTATTTACAGTTACAGTAAACAAGAGTTTATTTTCACTCTAGATAAAATAGAAAAAGCAATAATAAGTAGCCTTAACAATAAAGATACTTCTTATTTTACATACCAAGGGGACTTATGAACTTGTTTCAAAGTGGATTAATCCAACAACTCAACAACAGCATCAAAGTTCTTTCCATTTCCCTGTTCTATTCTCAGCATATGGGCTTGTTGTGCTAGGCTGGATTCTCTCATGGTTCCAAAACATTGGCACGGTTTCAGGAATTGCATGTAGACACATCAGAGCAAACTAGAAGAAAACAGAAAATCTCTGACTAATGGTTTTTATAAGAGCAAAGGAAATTGCCAGAGGCAGACTTGCTCTCCTGTTTCATTGGCCAGAAACCTGTCATGTGCTCATTTAAAAATCACTCAATAGAAATGGCATCGTTCTGACAGACTTCATGCATCCTGACTAGAGAGAGCTCATCCTCACAGAAGCTCTTGGATGCCCTCTACCTGAATCAAACTGGGGTTCTACTTAGCCTGGAATAGGGATAGAATGGCGGCTCAATAAACTCCAAGAATGTACAATACATTGTTATCATTTTTTATCATTTTTGCTAGTCTTTCTTATTATAAACATGACTATAATCAACCACCTTGAACAAACATATTTGTGTACATCTTTAATTTTTAAAGAATTCAAATGTCTATATATGGAATTCTGAGATAAAAGATTTTTTGGTTTGAGTCTTTTAATGTATGTTTTCATGTAATGTATGTATGTAACAAGAAAAATGTGTAGCATGTGTTCTTGAGTTTATACATGCTTTTATACCCCAGCTAATATGAAGTATGACCATTAGACAGATTTCTACCAGGTGAAATTCGTATCATTTATTTTGATTAGTATTTCTTTGATTACTCACTCACTTGCTTAACTTTTATTCTAATAGATTATTAGACAATGAAATGACAAATTGGTGACAAGGAAACTCAGATTGGGCTTCCAAGAATAACTCTCAAGACCATTGTAGAACTGGTCACCAAGGCAAAGCTGATATGTCAAAGTGGAAAGATGCTGCCCTTGGAGTTAATTCTAGAGTCTTGTCACTTTTGCTCTGTCACTAGTAATTTGCTAGTGAGTTCCTCTAGCCTATTTTCTCTACTAGTTCTGAATTCAAGAACTCATAGAAGAATCTGGATGACATCTAGAGCTCTAGCTGACTTGGGTTCCAGAAAAATAAGTTATGGCTTTTCAGCTTTTGCAGTATTAGAAGGCATTCAGGAAAGAGAATGGATTAGATACTGATGAGCCAACTTCAATTTCTGAGCAATTCTACTTCTAGGAATTAAATAAAAAAAATTATGGATGTGCTCAGAAACATAGCTAAAGAGATATTTGTCACAGTGTTACCTATAACAATGGAAGACTGGAAAAAATTTATATGACCAAAAATAGAGGGTTGATATTAGTTTTGGAATATTATGGAACCATTAAAAATAAGCCTCTAGGAGAAAATCTAGGTGACCTTGAGTTTGGCAATGAGTTTTTTAGATACAGCACCAAATGCACAATCCATTAAGGAAAAAATTGATGAGCTGGATTTCATCAACACTAAAATCTTCTATTGTGTGAAAGACAACATTAAGAGAATGAGAAGAGATGACATTGAGTGGGGGACAATATTTGTAAGACACATATCTGATAAAGGACTTGTATCCAAATTATACAAAGACCTATTAAAACTCAATAATACAAGAACAAACAACCCCATTAAAAACTAAGCAAAGAATTTGAACATGCACCCTCATCAAATAAAATATACAGTTGGCAAATAAGCATATGAAAAGATGCTCCACATCATATGTTATCAGGGAAAGACAAGATAAAACAACAATGAAATACAACCACATACCTATTAGAATGTTTAAAATCCAAAAACGCTGGCAATTCCAAGTGCTGATAAAGATATAAGGCTACAGGAACTCTCATTTGTTGCTGGGAGGACTACAAAGTGGTACAGCAACTATGGAAGACAATTTGGCAGTTTCCTACAAAGCTAAACACAGTCTTGTCATAGGATAGTGCAATCATACTTCTACGTATTTACCCAAATGAATTGAAAACTAAGTCTACACAAAAACTTATATACAAATGTTCATAGCAGCTTTGTTCAATAATTGCCAAAAATTAGAATTAACTAAGATGTGTTTAAATAGATGAATAAACAGTGGTACAGCCATACAATGAAGGATTATTCAATGATAAAAAGAAATAAACTATCAAGCCAAGTGAAGACATAAAGGAAACTTAAATACATATTGTTACATGGAAGAAACCAGTCCCCAAATCCTATGTACGTCCCACTACCTGACATTTTAGAAAAGGTGAAATTAGAGACATAGTGAAAAGATTAAGGGGAGAGGAGAGAAGGATAAATAGGTGGAACATAGAGGACTTTTAGGACAACAAAACTATTCTGTATTATCCTATAATGGTGGACACATGACATTATGCATTAGTCAAAGTCCAGAGAACACAAAGAGTGAACCTTAGGGTAAACTATAGACTTTAGTTAATGATTGCATATCACCATTAATCCATCAATTATAAAAACATACCACATTAATGCATAATAATAATAGGGGAATCTAAATTCCCAGTGGGGGAACTTGGGATGTGTGGAACTCTGTTCTTTCTGCCCAACTTCTCTGTAAATCTAAAACTTCCCCTAAAAAGTTTATCAATTTTTAAAAAGGCTATTAAAGATTATTTGATGACATGAAAAAATACCCATAATGTATTAAATGAATAAAGATGTTCACAAAATTCTATGATCCTATTTTTATTTAAAATACATGTATATGTGCATTCAAACACACACACACACACACACACACACACACATTTACCTACGGAGAGATTTGAACACACAAACCAAAAGGTCAGTCAGCAGTCATTGTCTCTGAGTTGTGGAATAAAGTGCAATTTTTTTGTTTATTTTTTAATATGAATTTCCAAAAATTTTACAATAGAGGTTTCACTTTTCTGAAAAGAAAAAAGAGTGTGTGTATTATTTTTAAACTTCTATCAAAATATCTACTACCAATAATTATTTTTAATTGGTAAACTCTATGGCTAAGTTCCAAAAATGGTACAAGCTTGTTTTTTTCTTAAGAAACAAACAACATTTATCTAAATAATATTCACAATAAATTATTTTCCTTTGAATATAATTATTTTATAATGGCCACCAGTTGTTTCTGCAGAGGTGTTAGGCTGCAATTTGAACCCCACAAAGTCTGAAATTGAAGTCATCATCTTCTGGTCTATACCCATTCTTCTTAAATTTCTTACATCTGAAAAATGCAGTGCTGCCCTCTACAATCTTCTAAAAATCACAGGCACTTTTAAAACTTCTGTTTCAGCTTTCATACCAAAATTCTCCCCTGCCTCACCAATTCATCCACCATGCCATTAGCTTTATTTTTTTATCAAAATGTCCTTCAAAAACCACGGGCAATTGCATTGTTTGAAGAATAGGACTCAAACTCTAATTGAGTGTTCAAAGTTTTCCCTTGTCTGGCCCAATTTACCTCCCCAGGTGTATCTTCCAGGATAGTCAATGTCCCATCCACTGAGCCCTACACGAGATGATATACTATTTCTTCCACATTCTGCATACTATTGTTTCTGTAACTTCATTCCATATTTCAGGTGTGGAATCTGTTCTAACTAATTTCCTTACTCTCAAAATCTGGTGATATTGAAATCTTATTTTTCCTTCAAATCTTTAGATTCTTAAAACTTCTCCTTTTTTTTTTTTAAGTCCCCATGAGAATCCATTCACTTCCTTTGTCCTCCCCTAGAACTATGCTGAGTCTCCTTCACAGCACTTTAAAAAATCTCCATTATGTAATGTGAGTCATGCCTACATCCATTTTCCTCGATAGACCAAAATATTCTTTAGGATAAGGACCAACCTTTTGTATCACCTAAAACACACAAAGTGCAGATCTTTGCACAATAAATGGCTGTTAAATTGAATTGATTTAAATTACATTAGAAGTCATTTGAAAGTGCTAGCAAAATACCATTAATGGTGTCTGTGTAAGATGCTTTGAATTAAGTGTGAGGACAAATACATTAATGCTAACTTGCTCTCAAGCAAACACCACCAGCTCTGCTGTGAAGATTATCAAACATCAGCTTCTCTACCCAGGACCTGTGATTAGAATGCCTGATTCTCTAAGTTCAGAACAAGTTCACTTTTTTTTTTTTTGAATCACAATCAGAAGACTGCATCATAAGATCAATGCAAGAAAAAGTGTAATAGATGCACAATTTAAAAAGAAGTGATCTGAAATCATTTTATGTATATGAACATGTTTGTGTTATTACAAAGAAGGAGTGGCAAAGGAAGCAGAGGAAATGGTGTGTGACCCCCTTCTTTTTACCCCTCCCCCCCAAATCAAATTAGCAAACACTTAATGACCCAGATATTCCTTTTGTTGAAAATCAAATAATCTTCCTCTAAAAGTGGTTAATCATTCTTACATACGGGAACATGGAAAATGTGGTTTGACATCCCTTCAAGAAAGAAACTGCTATGTTACTTTAAGGTCCTCTGAATGTGTGAAGCATTTTAATAATAACTGATTTTTAAATTATTGGTAATAGAACAAACATCAAATAACATTGCTTATAGTGCATTTTAAAGGATCCATTATTAATTTCTATTATAGAAACAGGCATTCATATGGAACCAAAGATGCTGTCCATGGTCCTGATGCTCACATAACCCTTACTACAACAGCAAAATTCCACATATAAAAGAACCATAGGGGGAGTCTTCATTGTGCAGTATTTTCTTACAATCATTTAATTTTCCACTTGATTCAAGAAGGAATATTTTGCTTAATTTCTTATTTATCCATTTGCATACAAAGTTGTGGCCTATATAGACTATAAACCACTGACCCCTCTTATACCAACTGTTTAATGTCATATATATTGCCGTCTAGGTTTTTATAGCTCAAAAATAAGCTTTGTGTAACAGCAAAACAATGAAACAAATCATTAACTCCTTAGAAGATCATAATAGCCTGGTAAATATGTGGTGTGTGTGTGTGTGTGTACTCATTTTTTGTCCAGCTTCTGCATTTAGATGGATTTTCTTATTCTGTTGTGTATAGGGAGTCAAGGAAATAAGCAAATAGCCTTTACTAACAAATACATCCAAGATTTGTTTAAAAACTTCTTTTAGTAAAAATCAAACAAATTTCTTTTGAGATATTTTAAAAAACTGAAGTATTCTAATCTGTAATTATAAATAAGTTAAGGATTTATTATAATGCAGTTGCTTAGACCAATTATTTTCACTGTTATTATATCATAAATCCTGATAAAATTCCTCAATGCAATGAAATAATACAGCAAGTAAATAAAATAATTTTAAATCCAGAAATAAAGCCCAAGGCTTAATTTGTCCCTGTGGCCAGGTATTCAAGGCAAAGTTGGACAGGACAGGTGATATGGTACAGTAAGCACTAAAATTTAGAGGCATGATAGCATCAGCTATAAGAGTGCTATGTTAAGTTTGAATTCTTTCCATTTATCATCTTGTGTCACACCTGAAATACTACCCAAATTCAGTGTATATTTTGTATGTGTAGTTATCTAACTTTATAGGGAATAGTCTAGTGATCCTCGTTTACTATCAAGATGTAATGCTGGTGATTAAATTACAGATGACACACCACATCAATTCTTATTAGAGATGTGCAGGCAGTAAAATGTTTACATTTCAGTAGATGATTTGAGCCATCTCTCTTATCCATTTTTCATTATATTAAACTTGGTGATTATCACTGGGTACTTTCAACTGCACTTGCCCAAGTTACACTTTTGGCATCATATTAAGGCAAGTTTTTTTTTTTAAAGATTTTTATTTATTTATCTGACAGACAGAGATCACAAGTAGGCAGAGAGGCAGGCAGAGAGAGAGGAGGAAGCAGGCTCCCCACTGAGCAGAGAGCCCGATGTGGGGCTCGATCCCAGGACCCTGAGCTGAAGGCAGAGGATTAACCCACTGAGCCACCCAGGCACCCCAAGGCAAGTTTTTTTTTTTTTTTAATATATATATTCACATGTTAGTACCTCTATTGGTAGTTGTAAATATTAAGGGAGAAGATGTATATCAGAAAGGTTTGTACGTTTTAAAGTCCTATAAAAATAAAAATGGCACATTTTATTTATGCAACAAGTATTTATTTAGCATCCATTATGTATCAGACATTCCTGTGGGCACAGGGGATAAATTAGTTAAAAAAAAAAAACCTACCTTCATGAAGCTTATATTCTAATGAGGGAGACACATCATAAGGAAGTAAAATAAATAGCATTTCATGATGCTAAGTTCTTTAGGGAAAAACAAAGAAGAGAAACATAGAACAATGTGGGGAGATACAAAGGGCTGAAATGTACAATAGAATACAATAGAATAGTAAGGAAAGGCCTTGTGAGAGGCCTGGAAAAGTTGGGGAAGGAGTTGTTGGAGGAAGATTGTACCAAGCAGAAGGCACAGAAAGGGGCGCCCAGGTGGCTCAGTGGGTTGAGCCTCTGCCTTTGGCTGAGGTCATGATCTCAGGGTCCTGGAATCGAGTTCCACATCGGGCTCTCTGCTCAGCAGGGAGTCTGCTCCCCTCCCCCTCTCTGCCTGCCTCTCTGCCTACTTGTGATCTTTTTCTGTCAAATATATAAATAAAATCTTTTTTTTTTTTTAAAGGCACAGAAAGTTCTAAGTCAGGAGCTCATGTGGTGTGTTTTAAGAACATCAGATAGACTAGTGCAGTGGAACAGTGTGAGTGAGGGCAAGAGTAGTAAGATAGCATGAAAGAGGCTAAAGTGATGCAGGAAGAGGACAATGCAGAGTGTTGTCGACAATGTATATAGGTTTTGGATTGACAAATGCCTGGCTCTAGCCAGTAAAATGTGAGCAGCAATGACATCCTTCCCCTGGTAACTCATGTGTGCCCTGCCTGTCTTTTTTTCTCCTCTAAACTGTGCCAGAAGATGTTACAGTTCGTAACTCATATAATAACCTAGTCCTGGGGTATCTAAGATGAAATGATATGAAGTAGAGTGTTTATCTCACCTATAATAAGTAAGTACTATGAGTAAGAAATAAGCCTTTGTTGTTTAAGGTACTGAGATTTGGGGGTTGTTTGTTACTGTAGCATAATGGAGCTCCTTCTCGTTTTTATAGGAAATCTTTGGAGGTTTTTGAGCAGAGAAGTTACATAATCTGACTTCTGTGTCCCGTGGGTTATTCTAACTTCTGCAATGAGAAGAGTCCATTGAGGGCAAGGGCAGATAAAAGAGATGAGAGGGGGACTATTGTACTTATGTAAGCAAGAGATGATTATAGCTCAGACCAATATCAAAGAAGGCAGCAAAACATGGTAGGATTATAGGTATGTTCTGAAAGAAAGCAAATAGAATGTTCTGATGTATTTGATATGGGGTATGAAAGCAAGAGATTTAAGAATGATTTTAGTTTTGGCTTGGACAATTGCAAAGATGGAGTTGCTATTTACTGAAATGGGAATGACTAGGCAGAAATAAGTTTTGAGTGACAGAACTGGGAGTTTTATTTTGTCCGTGTTAGGTTTGAAATATGTATTAGCCATTTAACAGAAGATATGAAGTAGATAGTTCTTTATATAAGTCTGAAGCCCAGGCTGATGATATAAATTTAAGGATAATCAGTAGAGATGGTATTTAGTTATTTAAAAATAATTTTTCCTCCAACTTCAATATCTAGATCCTGTAGAAGTTGGTCTCTAATGGCTCTTTTATTTCTCTTTCTCTTTCTTTAACTGATGTGCCACTTTCTTTGGACATTTCTAGCAATGTTTTGTTGAATGTTAGATAGTATAAATCTTTTGAAAACACACACATTATGTTAGCTGCAGATATTGCTATATCCTCCAGAGAAGAGTCACCTCACCCCTGCTTAGGTTAATAGTGTGGTTACTGGTCAGGTTGTGTGACAGCCCAAGTAAATCTCAGTCTATCTGTAGCCCAACCCTCACTCCCCACTGGCAGGTCTCAAACTCAAATCCTTGCCTTGTGAGGCTGCTGAAAGCTCTGCTCCATTTGTAAAAGGCTTTTTGCTTAAGTATTGGGTCTCTTGCCCCAGTGAACACTAGAATTTGAAAAATATTGTGAACACCAATGACCCCATGTGACTGGAGCAGGACCTGTGCATGAAGTTTCCTGAAGTTTTCACCAAATCTCTGCTAATTTTCCTTTTCCTTAGAAACGGCCCCCTATGCACACTAAGGCTTAATTCTAAGCCTCTTATTTGCTCAGAATTGACAAATGGGCCAAAGTAAATGGTTAAAGACCTTAGTTCACTTCTAGGAAGTTCTTACCTCTTGCTGGTTTTAGCACCTTCAGTTCCTGTTGCCTCAGCAGCAATCTGCTGGCTTCAGACATATGATTATTGATTTCTTTTCTTTGGTTTCATAGTTGTTCTTGGTGGAATTCTGGTCTTCTGCTATCCTGAAGAAAGACTTAAGAGAATGTTTAATGTCAGGATATTGGTTGAAATATCAAAAGGAAAGAATGAAATAGAGAAGAGGATTGAGTACCACAGCCTGGAGCATCCCCAAATTGAGAGAGATCCACAAATATAAGAAATTAAATGATATTCTACATGATGTTGAATTGTATTTAAGAATATCATGTCTTACAATTTAATTGTCTATTCTCAATTTAGCTCTATTTTCAGTATGGGTGCATTTTTCCTTCTAAATGATTAATAGTTAAATATGGGACTTCAGTTGGCACAAATTCCTTTGGGATTCTTTTTAATAATTTCCTTTTCTCCTCAAGATGAGCTGACCAAGGCATTTTGTTAGCGATTTTACTCATAGGTGAAAGCCCCAAAACTTTGAATATGTGTGAAATTAAAAAATTTCAAAATAAAATAAATAATAAAATTGCAAAAGCTCTTGAAACCAATCTCTAGTGACTACTGTATAGA
Source organism: Mustela lutreola (assembly GCF_030435805.1). NCBI lineage: Eukaryota > Metazoa > Chordata > Mammalia > Carnivora > Mustelidae > Mustela > Mustela lutreola. The sequence continues at coordinate 32,364,257 of NC_081295.1, forward strand.
TTAGGGCCCTGGTAGGGGTGGGATGGTATGGCTAAATGGGGATAATTCAAGAAGAATTTAATGAAGAGACAGTTTACAAAGAAACCGTATTTACAAGGCCTAGTGGCTAGGACTAAATATTCAAAGACTAAATTGCCCTAGGACTAAAAACACAAAGCATCTTCTCACCCCTAAACCTGAAGGGAAAAAATAATTTATTAGAACCCAGGACAAAGAGTGCCAGGTGATGACAGAAAGCCCTCAGTAGCCCCATGGGAAAGCTATCTTAATCCTCCCCCCATCTTTTGCATGTGCTTTCCAATGGGAAGCCAGAAAACAATGTAAGCTATGAATTCATTCTTACAGATCATCTAGTAACACAACACAATCTCTCTCTCTCTCTCTTCCCCTCCTTCTCTCTCTCTTCTTTCTCAGAATTGACGTATGGCTCCAGAGTGAACACAGCTACAGTACTTGCAGACCGTGAAAAATATAGTATGCCTTAGCATTACTCACACAACTTTGTAAGTTCATTTAGCTAGAACTCTGATACTAAAGCTGATAAAACTATAAAGACACAAATTGGATTTAACAACATACTTAATGAACCTGTCCTGAATACAAAATATCGAGTGTTTCCTCTTACAAATATTCTTCATATTCTGCAAAAATAAAATCTGTCCTGACATGTAGCATACATACACAAATCAGTTCAGGAGTAGTTTGCTAAAAATTCATAATGTTAAAAAACTAGATGACATGGAAGGTTGAGAACGAAATTGTTTTAATTTGGCCTGCAGTTATTAAAACAAAATCTAGAACCTTTGAGGCCAAATGATTTTCCTTCACTTTTGCTATTGAAACCTAAATTTTTAGGACCTTGGATCCATGTTTTAATCTCAACTCACTCTTCCCATATAATTGATACTATGTTGTAATTTCACTGTAAACATCAATAGAGAAATTACAATGCTAATGGACATAGAGATTGAGCTGCAGGGTAATGTGTTACTAGAATATCTACATATGTTACAGTACAGATAACATACAATACATACATTTATACATAATTGATTTTGTAAATAATACAAAAACTAGACTCAAAAAGCTGCTCAAGGTCTCATGATGACTATTTCTGGGATTCTGATGTGAGAGGAGAGCTCTGGAACTGAACTCATAGATCTTGACCAACCTGCCTTTCTTCCTGTGTGTTTTTTTTATTTTATCAATGATGTCATAGTTCTCTAGGAACCCAGAAACAAATCACTGGAATTATGTAATAATCCATCCATTTAATCAATTATCATTTATCAAGCATAAACCATCCTGGAGATAAAGACAAATAATGAAGGAGGTCAGTCTAGATGGTGTGATGGGAAAGTTAACAGTGTCACAAGTCCAGTAATAGATCTTTGCTCAGTGAGCTGTTCAAGTCCTAGAAAGACACCAAAAGATTTTGTGTGCTTACATGTATATGGGAGAGTATACTTCAGGGAAGTTTTACACGCCTTTACTAAATAAAAATCACATTTATTTCATCTCTGAAGTATCTTTAGAAAATCATTTTCTCTTTTTCACTATGGTTGCAATGACCCTAGTCCTCTTCTGCCTATTCTAGTTGTTTCTTCTTGGGCTCTTAGCCTCAAATTTTTCCTGCTTATAAAGCATCTTCCCAATTATCAGCAATTATTATTTTTCCTGGATCACAGTGCCCAGACCCCATCTAACACCTGACCCCCTTAGCAACCCTTTGCTCTAAGCTACACTCTTTGTTCTCTCCTGGAATGCCCTTCCTTGCTCATTCCACATTTCCATCTTTGGAAATAGTGCCATTTCCTTAAAGTCTAGCTGGAAGTTAATACTCTCTTCTAGGCTCCCATAAATTTTCTGCTTTCTGATAGTATTTATGACAGTCTGCTTTGCTTTATATTTTATTTTTCTTGTTAGATTGTAAGCTTTTTGAGGGCCTCAATCATATCATTTATTTATTTTTCTTTGTCTGTCATAGCAACTGGTATGATGTCTTTATATGAGAGGGAGAAACACTCAAATTTTTCAAAACTGTATTATGCCAACCCACCATAAATATTAGTGCAGCCTAGAGAAAAACTCTAATTTGATCTGGTATGAACAAATTTTGGTGTTGGGGGAAGTGACACTGGAAAGGCATCCAACTTGTCTCTCATTGGATACATTCAGTGATTAAAGATCATTTAACTGGAAGTAGAAAAGTTCAAACTTCTATATACGTCAAAATCTCACTGAAAGGGGCGCCTGGGTGGCTCAGTGAGTTAAGCCGCTGCCTTCAGCTCAGGTCATGATCTCAGGGTCCTGGGATCGAGTCCCACATCAGGCTCTCTGCTCAGCAGGGAGCCTGCTTCCTCCTCTCTCTCTCTGCCTGCCTCTCTGCCTACTTGTGATCTCTCTTTGTCAAATAAATAAATAAAATCTTTAAAAATAAAAAAAAAAAATAAATAAAAGATCTGAACTCTAAAAAAAAAAAAAAAAAATCTCACTGAAAACATTTAACAGCTTTATATGTTTCTAGATCCCTGCTGAATTGTCATAAACAGGCCCCCTTGCAGCCTAGACATTGCACGTTGAAATCAGAGTCTTGAAATAAAATACTTCCTTTAAAAAAATTTTATAATTTAGTAATTTTGTTTTCATGTAAACAATTCATGTGGAGTGTATCTTATATTTTGAAACATAAACTCCCTAACTTAAAAACAATCCATTTCTTCCCCATGTAGAGCTGTCAGAAAGAAGGAGAGATTCGGTAAACTGCATGTCACTACCAGCCATTGATAGCCAGTGATTTGTTTCGAATCCAAAGGCTAAACCAAACCTCATGCTGCTGTATGTCAGATGCAATTGGTCCACAGTCAAAGTTTTACAGCTCAGACAGGGCACACTTTATCCTTCAGGCTGCTACTTAAGATAGCCACGACCCTGAGGAGAACCAGTCAACAAAACAGATAGACAAGAGGATGTGATTTGTATGCATCCCTGAGCCAGCTCACATCACCCCTGACCTACAGGTCAGGCTGCAAATGACAGCAGGGTGCATGCACCTGATCAGACAGAATATTCTCATTATAAAGCCTGGAAAGAGGGGGCAACTCCTTGGTGTTTACCCACAGACCAGATGCAGTCTACCTAGGAAATGAGCAAAAAATACTGATTTAGATCAGCAAGAAGATGTGGCCGACATGTAAGTACCTTATAAAATTTTAAATCAATCATTTATCCTAATAAACTTGGGTGAACACCAAATGATTATACAAAGGGGAGTTTATCAAAGGGAAAAAACGGTTTGTTTAATCATGGATAAGCGAACCAAAGGAAGCTAACCCGAAATGAGTAACCCTTATTGAACTGCAATAGAGCAACTTTATCAAATACACTTGGCCATGATCATTTGTTTAGAATAGATTTCAGTTAAGCAAGAGTCTGTAATGGTTGTGCAAACCTACCATTGTAGTAACTACCATTGTTACTACCACTGTAGTAACCTACAAACAGAGCTTCTTTCAAATTATTGGATATGGTGGAAGCTTTTATACTTTAAAAGAAACCTGGAATTCCAAAATAATTCATATTAAAATGGGAACTACTATGGAGGAGGTAGACCAAATTGCTACGCATGGTAATTCTTAAGAACAAGGAGGACAACTCTGTCTTGGATTATTGGAAGTAACTTTGCCTGAGGCTAGTAGAATAGAGGAGATGACCTCTGGAGGTCCCCATGAAAGCTCTGATTCTGAACTCCAGTATCTTGAATACAGTAGCGATTCATCACAAAACTAATCAGATGTACCATGAGTGGAATTTCACTGTCCAAATTGTGAGAGTTACATACACAAAATCCATCATTAAAGACTTGGTCTGTAAAGTGGATATTGATTTTGTTTCTGAAGTATTAGAGTAACAAAGGAGCTTTTATATGTATATGTATACATGTGTATGTATGTGTGTGTATACATAAAAAATGTACATGTATATATTTCATCATAAACAATGTCTTGAATGATATCCACAAGAATGCTGAGATGATGAATGAAACCATGCATACAGGATCCCACAGGAAGCTTAAATGCAACAATAGTCAATGATGTCCAGTTCACATCTCTTTAGCAACATGTGGTAGAAGGGTTGAGTGATTCAACTTTCTATCAATGAGCATTATATTCCTCTTAGACTGTAATTTTACAGTATCACAAATAAGGGCTTGTTTATCTTTGTGTCCTCAACACGCAAAGCATTGCCTATTGGCTCTGAAAAAGACCTAGGCTTGAACGTGTGCCAGGAGTAAGCACTAATCTACTACAACTACTACTACTACAACCTACTACTATTTTTTTATGAATGCAAAGCAGGTCAAATTCCCTCTCTGCCTCTTAATGTGCACTTTGTCCTCTTTGGATTTCTTTCTCTGCTAGGCTTAACCTTCAAGTTTACGTGAACCAAACTTTCGTTTTTATGATTTTGGAGATACTGAGTTTTAGGAAGTTCATGGAAGTCAGGGAGAGGACATACAAGTAGCAACATGAATGCTAATCCTGTGACTTTGGACAAATTACTTAAACTACCTGAGTCTCATTTTTTAAAAATTTGAAACATCAGAGTGGTTTAGGCTGATCTCATGAGATTATAATACTTTTAAAATGAGAATATAGGTGAAATTATTTGTAAAATACAAAATACTACTACTTTGTATTTGAATATAATGAATCATTGTGTTATTTTTTTCTTCCTTTTGGAGAGATCCAAACATTTAGCCTTTATAGTCAAGTACGAAAATTTGATTTACTAATTAGAAACCTTTCATATTAAGTGGGTTCTGCTGTATGTTCTGGATATTGTCTCATGCTGTGATGTTAAATAACAAGAAAGAGAATAAATAAAAGAATCTGGTGTCCTTTGGCATAATATGACCAAATATAGCAGATAAAAATATAAATAGTTAATTTTAACAGAAAGTTACATTTTAATTTCAGATAAAGCATATTTTTGTTAAATGTAAGGACATCCTAAATAACCAAATTTAACTGGATATCTTGCACTTTATCTGGCAAACCTACTTCGGCATCAATAAACAATTTAAAACCTTGATTAATTTAACAGAGCTCTCTTCTGAAAGAATCCTCTTGATTCCCTTATTAAGTGAATCTTATTATGTTATGTTTGTTTTAATTGTTTGATTGTACAGATATCTTTTATAATAAGCAATCTCCAAACATTTGGGAGAAATAGAAAGAATATGACCAACAGACGAAGACATTGCAAGGTGTTCTGTTAGTGTTCGAATATTCCTTCCTCCTATCAATTGCTTATTTGATAAAAATCCATAGGGCGCAAGGTAAGTGTTAGGCACTGTGCTAAACATTAGCACACTCTTAGAGCCACACTCCCCATTTTTTTTTTTAAAGATTTTATTTATTTATTTGACAGAGAGAAATTACAAGTACACTGAGAGGCAGGCAGAGAGAGAGAGAGAAGGAAGCAGGCTCCCTGATGAGCAGAGAGCCCGATGCGGGACTCGATCCCAGGACCCTGAGATCATGACCTGAGCTGAAGGCAGTGGCTTAACCCACTGAGCCACCCAGGCGCCCCCACACTCCCCATTTTATACTGTCCTCTATGCTGCTATGGTTGGATGTCTGCAATTGTTCAGAGTTCCTTTGACATAGCTTGCTGTTGGGTTTTGGCCAATGAGATTGAATTTCCTCACTGGACTGCTGAGGGGAAGGGAAAGGCTATTTTTCAGTTTCTAATGGGAGCAGTTGTTGGTGCCTGCGAGTGATGGCAAATGGCTATGAGCTTCAACAGCAACAGCATTAATTTCAGCAGCCTCCATAGAAGTTTAGATTCTTGGTTTCTTGTCTGTGGGAGCAATGGGATTCCAACAGCAGTCACAGTCACAGATGTGATGCCTGCAACTTAGCAGTGATGTGGGCCAATGGCCATCATCTTAAAGGTGGTAGCAGCTTCCTAATCTTTAGGAAAAAAACTTTCTCATGCCTTGTACTTCTCTAGTTTCTCCTCATCTTCTTCTTGTTCTTCCAGTGCTTCCAGTTAGTTTGTGATCTGTATTAAAATCCTGATATTTGAAATACCTAGACTGGTTTCTGTTTTATTGACTGGACATTGACTGATAAAAGAATTTATTGGTGGAAAAGTTTGAGGACCACCACTCTACAGTATCACTGCCAGCTTAGGCCATTTGAATCTTGTGATACAACAATAATGGAAGAATCTGATAGGTCATGGCTCTTTTTAACCACAGAGACCTTTCGGTTGGGAATTTGGAGGAGGAGTCTACAACTACTGATAATCTAAATAAAAATCAGGTCCACATTAAAAATCAGGTCCACATTAAAGGAGTCACCACTTTTATGACAAGCAGGAAAGTAAACATTTAAGGTGAAAATTTGTTTCCTTAGCCACCCATAAGTAACAGTATTATATGTAATATGAGAGGGAAAAATAGTTTTGTAGATATCACTATTATAAATTTTAAAAGATGTTAGAAGAAGGGGAATTTTTTTGTCGGTAATCTGTATTTTACATGATTATTTTGTTGAATTGAGTTTGTCTGCTTCACTTCTCAGCTCCTAGAGGGATCAAAGCCTTAACTAATAGAACGTTTTCAAAATACCTTTTTATATAATCTGTTACAGTATTCCATTATCTTAGCATCAAGACGTTATATCTTATCCCTAATTAAGTTTTCTCTCCTTGAAATTTCAGTCTATTTCTTCTTTATCTTTTCTTTACTTGAAAAGAAGAATGTATCTGGATTGTTCTTTAAAACTCTTCATATTCCTGAAGAGAATTAATCATTAGCCCTGTTTTCCAGTATTCTTATTTTTTTAGGTGAAGAAATCTCAATTCTTTTGACCTTTAGGCATGGTTGTTTCTATCATGCTATGGAATATTTCTCTGAGTATTACTGACGTAAGCCTGCTCATTTTTTAATGGCCACAATTACAGCTAAGATCTCTCTAATCTTGTTAAAGAGTGCTATCTAAGAAGTTTATTTCAAGGAAAAATATTTGTTTTGCTCTTACAAGAACACAAAAATCTGTGTAGGGGACCATCTGACAAAAATATGGATGGAATTAAAGATTACATGGAACTACTGGTCTGACTTTCATAAAATGCTTTCTTAACATAACATTGTTGGTCAGATGTTCTTAAATAATCTTAGTTCTTTTACAGGAGAGCATTCTAAACCAAGCTTATAAGGCCAAGTTCTCGGTAAGAACACTTTGTGAAAAATCTAGTTTGAGATAAAGGCTGAACTTAAACAAATGATAAAAGAGTGGTCACTGGTTTTGTCACTTTCTCCTTACATCACTATAAACCTAAAATATTTAAAACTCTAAGACCCAGGAAATAGACTGCCAAAGAGGGAAAAAAAAAAGCTGTATGTTTATTTCTGTATTCGACTATATTGTAGTTCCTTGCGCAGGGTAATGCACATAGTAGGTACTTAATGCATGAAATATAACTAATTATTAAGTAATGGCAATAATAGTGTAATTTTAAAAATAGCTTATTTAAACATAATAATAATAATACATTTGAAAACTATTTGGCAATTTTAAAATGTTCTATAAAGAATACCTGAGAGGGAGAGAAACCAATTATATTTATGGCAAAGTGTTCATCAATACTTTACATTGTAATAAAATCTTAATATATGATATATAATATGCTACATGGGTTGTATCACAAAAAATTACTGGAAGAATTTATGGATTTTGTTTTCTTAAAGATTAATATATTACATATTTTATATACGTATGCTAGAATAAATATAAAGAAAACAAAATATCAGTTTAAAAATATATTAAAAAACAAATATAAAAATGCATTTATTCATGTATAGAAATAAGTTCTCAACTATTTAGGCTAATGAGCTTTCCTTTAAATATCTTTAGTAATAAAATTCTGGTAAACTGTGGTGTTCACCTATTGTGAAGAAGGTAATGTATTTGATTGGTAAGGCATATTTAGATTATTGAATTTTGAAGTTTGTAATGTTTACATAACTGCAGAAGTTTTAAAGTGATTTTTCTAGTCCTTGGTGAGGCGCCGGTATTAAAACTTTTAGGTCAATATTAGGAAGATTTTTATACTACAAAGTAACTTGTATCTTACTGACCTGCTACTATTTACTTAATCTTCTGAGCTTACCAGTTAAGAGTCACTGAATGATGATCTGGTAGAACCTGGCTTTAAGAATTATAGTATTGGACCAAAAGCAAAAGATGCCAATTAGAAATTGTGGAAGTTAAAGTACTTAAGAATATTTTGAGCTGGGGTTTCTTTCCTTTTTTCTATCCTCTCTCCCTCCCTCCTGCCCTCACTCTGTTTCCATCCACCAGGTTGGAACATTTTTAATATTATAAATTCAACCAACCCTTTAATTTGTATGTAGTATGAAATAATATGTGGTAGTAAGAATGGGTGGGGAAGAGAACTTAGTCTTTCGAGTCAGATTTGCCTTGTGAGTTCTGCTTTTATGGAACCTGAGTGAGTCTCAATTTTTTCATCTGTAAAACCATGCAAATTAGCACCATTTCAGATTTTATGGTAAGAATGAGCTAAGGTGTACAAAATGCTGAACACTATACGAAGCACAAATTTTCCGCTATTTATTACTATCATATTGTGCTTCAGGTACTGTAGACAAGGTAAAGTGCTTCTCTCCTTTGACTTTTCTTTTATGTAGAATGAGATTTTTGGATGATCTTGAAATTTCCTTCTAGCTGCAAAATCTGTAGATTTATAATATCTACCTTCTTAATGATCATCATGTCTGAGGGATACCTGCATGGACGCCTGGTCTTTCTTAGCTAACCTGCAGATGGATGTGTTAAATGAGATACATGATCCGAAGATTGAGCAGGTGATATAGATTCTGGACCCTTTCACCATCTAGATTGGAATAACAAATCTGCAATTCTAATGAACTAAAAAGTCCTTTTACAATCTGAACTAACATAAAGATTTTGGAGTAATCCAAAGAATGCAAATAAAATCTTCTCTAAGAAAGCAACCTTCTCTAGAAATAATGTAAATGATGAGTCAAGTAAAATTTGTTCAGTGCCATGTTGAATACTAGAACTTAATCAGGAATAGTTGACATGTTTTGAACTCCTACAGTGTATACAGCCTTATGTCTTCAGGGACTTAACAGAATAGTAAAGGATGAGTTGGGATTGGCATACTATATCCAGGGGGACAATCCAGCTTCTCCAATCTGTGTAGTATCTGTCCCTAATGGACTTGTCATCAAAGGATCCCACAAACATCTTCCAAAAGAGAATCTATGTCCCAGTCTTTTTTTGCACTACTCACATCTGGCCTAATTACCTGGATACAATAGTAACTTCAGTTGATATGGAGTGACACAACAACAGCAACAAAGAAGTGAGTAAAACTTTGTCTGGAAGATTCCAATAGTTTATAGGTTAAATTCTGAGGAGTCACCATTTTCAATCACCTGGGAAGTCTGAGAGGACAGAATTGTCTCTTTATTCAGCACACATTTTACAAATGGGAACAGTATATTTTGTACATTCCTGCACCATGAAAACTAACTGAAGATTTTTTGGCGCAAGGTTAAATAAGTCTTTTGTTTGAGAAATGATTTTGAAACTTATAACAGGCTTTTTCCTGTGACCCCCTTTCCCCCTCCACTGCCATAAGTTATAATATTGGAAAAAACACGAAGGCTCTAGTTTCTGCTATAAATTAATATTGTACTGGCCAATCTGAATTTTCAAACTCTGTAGATTGAATGGATAGTCTTTTTTAAAAAAGGTCAGAATTTATTTAACTCATGAGCAATGTTGAAGATTACTTTTTGATCATCTTAAAAGAATATCCTTTGCTTTTTACCAGTTGCATCTTAAAAATTCATAGATAAAGCTGTTATGATCACTCATATGGGGCTTAACACAGTTATTTTTCTTTTCCTTTGATGATTTGTTGTAATAACTGAGCAGCATTTCTTCAAGGATAACCTCCTCTTGTTCCTCATCTTTGCAGAACAAAACTATATGGCATCGAACTTGATGCTTGGAGAGACACTGAAAACCCTCCGGACTTCTACCCAAGATATGAAGTAAGACTTAACAATTAAGACAAATAAAAGCAAGATTAGAGTTACTTTCTGGGACTCTGAAAGCTACAGGGATGGTTTTTAGTCTTTGTAAAAATGTGCTTTTGGGTTTAGGGTTTCTTCACTTCCTTTCTCTCAACCAAAATGAGTGAATGCATATGTAAATAAAACATCTACAAGAATTCTTATGTAAATAAAAAAAATATAGCATTCAGAGAAAGAAAAGAGCAGTGATAAAGGAGAGCCAGTGCTGTGGGGCTTTGTGAACAAGGGAGGGAAGGATTTCTTTGTGCCACAACAAAATGTAACCCTGCCCATGAAAGGAAGGAGACAGAAGGCTAGTTTTTGCTAAAAGCCGGGCTGTGTGTAACTGACCCAGCGGAGGAAATCCTGGTTCTCTCTCTAGGGCTCCTTAGCTGTTCAACATGGATCTTACATGCTCACAGTGTACCTGTGTCCGTTCTCCTTCTAAAACAAAAAGGAAACCAAAACCATTCAGCAGAAATATATTTGAAACTACTATAGTTTAAGGAGAAAGTAAAGACAAACGAATTGTGCTTTTAATTAAAGTTTTTGGACCTTTGTCTTAATGCTGCTGGTTGCTAACCAGAGGAGAAATGTGCTTTCTTCTCTCCTACCCTCTCAGATTAGTGCCCTCAATGTACAAATCCAAGTCCCCCATGGAGATGGGCATTTTCAGTATGAACAAAACCGACACCACTTGAGCAAAATACCAATCATCCCCCGAGGTTGGCAAGTTCTCATTAAAATGTTTTTATGGATGTTGCCTTATTTTATGACAGTTCACATCCTGGCATAAGCCATAATAAGTTACATAAGGGACTCAAGGTTCTGAAATACTCACAAACAATTAAGTCAATAATCTGCAAGCTATGTATATTGATGCTTTTCAGGTTCTGAGCAGTAAAGATAGCTAATCATCATCTTGTATGCTTTTACCAAAAATCTCAGCTAGAATATAAATTAGAGAGGTATTGCTTCCTTCTCTTGTTACTGACCTGCCGTTTGCTACACAGCTATTGTTAGGTGCAAAATACATGAACGAGACATTTCTGAAAAGTGGACTTAATGTTATGCACTTGGTTGAAAACACAAGTCAAATGTTCTACATTATTAATTTCTGTTCTTCTTTCCAGTAATACATTATTCGATGTTTATGAACTAAAAGTCAAGCAAATTTAGATAATATTATAGACTTGAAAATAAAAGTAAGTTTATAGAAGTAGATCGTCATGGTAATTACTTGATGCTTCCCTTGTTTGCAAAGAGAGGGTACTAATTTTTAAATTTATGGTTCAGAATAAAGGAATACAAACTTATTTTTACACAGCTTTAGATTTTTTTAAAATCAACATTCCACTTAAACCTGACATGAAAAATCTGTCATTTGTCACACGTTAATTAATTAAAGTGGTACTGAAAACTTTAATAAGCTAGAAAGAGCCCCTTTAAACAAGTTGAAAACAACAATCAAGACAAAATTTTAAAAATCTCCACAAAGGGAAAAATATCAAACAAGCAAGAATCAGTTACTACGTAACACACAAACACAGCAAGGATTCAAAGATGCTGTTAGGAGTAGCTTTATCCCAAAGGTAATTATTACCAGTGCTTTCTGGTGTGGGAGAAAAATCCTACAGTAACTTTCAGGAGCATTCTCAATGACCCCTATAACAAACTTGGATGCCTTCTGAGTATAAGTCAGTTAATAAAAAAGGCATCTTGCTTTCTAAACATCACACCTGCAGTCGTCCATCTTTGGGAATCATTCAGTTCCTTGGTGAATACAACCCACATACATCAAAAGTTTCCATTTTTTTTCCAGCTCTTTTAAACACCAAGGTCCCTCCCCTCTCCCCAGGCTTCTTGCAGCTATCCAGGGAATCTTTCACTTTTTGTCCTTTCCCGACCCTTCTGGACCACATTTTCTCATCTTATTCAGGCCATCTGCTCTCAAGGAAGGTAAAACTTCTGTGGAGAAAACAATCAGCATCCCCAGCCATCGGTAGCTTTTGTGAACGACCCTCACAGCCACCGCCTATGCAGATACGCGGGGTGCAAAGCACAATTCAAATTATGATTGTAGTTTAAAAATAGTTTGTAATTGATACATTTCTGGCCACAGCCTCCCCCTTTATCCTGCCAGTGGTACAATCTTCTTGCTCTTGACAGAAGTCTTTCTAAAGATCTGCTCAAGCCTCACTAAGCAGCTGTGAGTTAGGTCATTTTCCCAGGAGTTTTACATGTGGAAAACTGGGCATTAGTAAGGCCTCAAAAAGGACACCATCTGGCCCTCGTGAAAAAAAGGATCGTGACACTTCCTGTGGTACCAACAGACCCTGATGAACCAGAAAGGAATTCAGCCCCGGACTGTGATCCAATAGAGACCGGCCGCACAATCACCTCCGTGACAGCCAACTCCATTCATCTCAGCGGTTATCTCATAGCACAATGCACTTTTGTGCCATGCTGTTTACTGAAGGCGGAGCAAAGTCCATTTGGATTTTTGTGTTCAGTCTCAGTGCCTGCCCTCTTTCCTGGAACACATACCACATCAGGAGACAGGACGCCGCACAAAGAACAGTGCTTTCCCTTCCCATTCACACTTCTCAATCTCCCTCCCACTGTACATGCGCCGTAAGAATAAAATGCGGGGCTCCTCCGAGGCTTCAAAAAGACCCTTGCCTGACGGGAGGCACCGCCCCTCCCGCCTTCAATAAAAATGATTTTCAACTAGTCGGATCAACAGGTTTTGGGTTTGTTGGTGCTGTTGTTGTTTGTCTTATGGAGGGGGAAAAAAAATGGAAACTCAAGCGTGTAAGGATATCTCACGTGAACACTTGCTGGAATGTTCCCCTTCCATTGATTCCATTAGGTGCTGGAGTGTTGAAAGGTCCTGTGAAAACTACAGCATCCACCTCAACAATGACCCAGGCTCTCTTCTTCAAGAAGACAGGTGTCTGACTCCAGTGCTCTGAGAGGGGGTGCCAATGACACCCCTCGTTGTCACAGCGTTTAGTACAGTTTACAGAGGCTTTTTATGGTTCCTGCTTTAGACTATGGAAATTGGAAAAGTCTAACTAATGACAACAGATCCTTAATTCTTTATTTTTCTCTTTGGCTGAATGCATTATAAAAACAGACAACAACCAAAGAAGCCATTTAGTTAATGTATCATCAGCAACTATGTATATTTGTGGTTTTTTACACATAGAGTATTAGTCTTTGACACATGGAACGTGATTGGAAACCCTGCAATTGGTCATCTCAGGAAGGTACTGTGGCCATTCGGACTCAATAGGGGCTTCCCCGGAAGAGCTTTCCTACCAGCCAGCAGCACAAGGAAGAGGACCTGGGTGTGATGGGAAGAGGCTTTCTTAAATCTGAGGGATCCCCTCCCTCACTTCCAATCAGATCCTATTTAATTATCCACCTTTCATGTTTAAATAAAAAATCTTGCAGCCCTAAGAAGCTGAACATCTTTTGCCAGTCACTGGGGACTTCCTCTGGCCATAGACCCAAATCTTCCCCCACGACTGGATCCTTTCCTGGAGAGCCGTATTGTCCCACAAAGGGAACTTAGGGTTCGCAAAAATGATTAAGGCCTACCATTTCTCTTATTCTCACAAGTTAGCTTAGGGAGGGGTGTAGAGACACTGCCTTTCTTCCACATAAACCTTCTGCTGCTCAGGTTTTGAAGAACTTAAAAAGCCAACATGGAACATTAAATTTCATTTAATGAAGGAAAGCCTTTTTCTGACTCTGAGTCCCTAATGGGAGTGATGGGACTCTATTCAGGGAAAGTCACAGCTGATAACTCACTTATTACCATATGTGTCCAAGGCCTAATCTAGGTTTCTCCTTTAACATAGAGTGGTCACCACGGGCGTTATTCCTGAAGTGCCCCTTGAGAGAAGTTTAAAACCACAGCCCTTATCTGTAGTTATCAGGGAATTGTCTCTGGATTCTATGAGCCCCAGCATATTGTGGACTGTAAAGCCCAGGGTTGGTGGATAAGGTTCCCCATTATATAATGAAAATGCTTACAAGTCACGGCTTGCTTGGAAATGAAGACGAGAGATTGAGAAAGAGAGAGAGAGAGAGGGAGAGAGAGTTTCTATCTTGAAATATCCAAAAACAGAATATGAAAGAGCCAGCATTCCACTGCCGTAGTGTTTGTGCAATATGCACACAGTTATTTATCTTATCATGAGTCACAGTCTTTCGTAGGACCTTTCCAGTGGCTTAAATAAGAAAAGTACCAGAAAAACTTTGAGGAAAGGGCCAGTAATTAGGACCAGCTCTTGGGGCCTGCAGGCTGGCTGCCAAGAGTAGGGGACACAGAACTGCTGGAAGGAAGCCCAGGGAGGGCACGGTTTGTGGATATTTGGAAAACCATCTCTGAGGTATCAGAGGTCATCTCTATAACAGAAGGAAGTCGGTGGGGGGGGGGGTACGGGTGGGAGGGAGGAGTAACCCTAGCAGAAGGAAGAAGCTCAGGTTTGGCCGGAGCTGCCTAATATAAAAGTCACTTTGGCACCAGAAAAAGGAGCTGAAATATCCAGACTTTATCAGGCACATAAGTATTCAGTAATATGGGACACAGACTCGTTCTTACTTTAAGGATAGCTAATACTCCCTCTAAGAGTCATAGAGGGTTTTTTTTGCTGTTGCTTTATTATTTATTTATTTATTTATTTATTTATTTGCTTTTTTTTTTTTTTTTTCTTAATAAAAGAACAGTTGAAAACCTGGTAGATCATAAAATAATTAATTTTACCTTTTTTCGTCTGACACCTTCCTTGGCATTGATTTTGTGACATTAACATACTTGACTTGTAGTAACTAATTTTAAAGGATTAAGATGTTAATTAAAAATATAAGTGCCATCTCAGTTGCTGGGAAGGCCAACGTGAGCATTGTTTAAAGCTGGAGGTCTGTGCACTTCTTGCTCCCCCCATCCCCCCAGGGCCCCCCACCTCCAAAAGAAGCTCTGTTTTGAGGCAACAGTTCCCTAGGAAGAAAGCAACAGAAGCAGAAACAATTTGCTCCTTTAAGGATTTGAGAATGCTTATGTTGGAACCTCACAAAAGCGGCGTTATGTCCTTGAACATTCTAAAGATCATTGTTAATAGGATCAATTTTTGTGTGTTATTCAACTGGATCCTTCCTAGCCTGTAAGAACCGCATTTTAGTAGAGGGACATGGTGGCGATGGGGGTGGGGCGGAGGGTAAAGGAAGGCCCGGCAAATTCCATGTGATCAGTTCAGCTGCAATAATCTCTTTTCTCCTTCTTGACGAAGCCACACATGAGAGCACTCTGGTGTCTTTCATCATTATTTGTCACCCTTTTGTGCGGAGCAACTTATATCCACAGCCATTCCAGCAATTAAAATGAAAGAGAACCAAACAGTATTCTCATTGACTACGCCGAGGCCAGTGCCACCAAGTGCCATCCAACCTATTGAATGTCGGGTATCTAATGCCATTAGAGCTCTGTAAGGATTCTGAGGAAAAAAAACAAAACAAAACAAAACAAAGAAATTGTTACATGCAGAATGTAGAGAACGATTTAAAAAGATAAACTCTTTTAATGCATTGGTGGTAGCTAGATAGCCTGTAACAGGCTCGCTCTGTCTGTGATAACGTGAAAAAGGAACCAAGTCAGCAACGGACAGGGCTTAGGACTCACATGGAAAGACCGAGAACTTTGAATTCTGGTAGACAAGTAGTCGTACAGTTAAACACATTCAGTGAGAATAAGTCCATCTTTTTTCTATTGAAATACCTTCTTAAAACACTGTGAGCATTTCATTAGCCTGATTTCCGTGATTTAATAAGTACACTGTATTTCTCTGAAACTATGATGCGTGACCACATTTCCAGGAAAGCTACGTTTTAATGTTCTTTTCCGAAAAAGGGCAGATGGAAAGAAAGTAAAGATAAACCAGCTTGTTCAAGACCACAGGCACACAGGCAGAGTCAGGACTAAAGGATGGTGATCACTTGAGTTTGGTGCTAATTTCAGATTGTGTAGTCCAGAACATACAGACCCAGCGAGTGGCTTTCCTTATTCCAAGAGCCACTGTTTTTAATGTTATTTTCATCTGAAAATTTTAGACTCATTACAAAAAGACCATCAGTTTTGAGTCTACGTATTTGTTCTTCCATTCAGGGTGTAGCTTTTTTAGAAAGTTTCATTCACAGAACTCTCTCAAATACTAAGAATACACTTTTGCAGGCATTGTAATACAAGTGCTTATAGATCTTTGTCTTGGGATTCAGATGGGAAAGAAGATCTGTGTCTGAAATGATAATTAGAATTAAAAGTAACATGTTACAGACATCCTGGGGAGGCACCAAGGACTTGAAGAGATGATAAAGAACCTTCTAGAGAAAATCTGAGATTGGAAGGAAGAGACAGAGGGCCTGCTTGAGGAAAGGAGCAATGGTGTGTTTGAAACCAGCAAAAGTGAAGAAAACATGTTAAGCACTTTCTACGATGATATACCCATGTGGGCAGAGCCATCCAGAAAGTGCTTCACGCTCCTATTGTAGCTTCAGGGCTGGCCAAACCTGTTTATTGGACATAGAAGGGTTGGAGCTGGAATTCCCAAACAATGATTTTGTTTTTATGCCAGAGATGGTGGAACCACTGAAGGGCTGTCGGCAGTGATGGACTGGATTTGGTTGACTTAGACATGATGCTAGAAAATGGTCAAGTGACGGAACCTTAGGGACGGAGGAGGGGGCACGATACCTAGTTCAGTTTTGGAGGTGGGGAGGGGAGAATTGCCAAATAACCTAACATCTGAGAGAAATGCCAGGAAGACCTATCCCCCCAAAAGACTCCCATTAATGACCTTTAGGATCACATAGCCTAGTGTGAGGGGCTACAATATGGGGTGACTGGGACTGGCCAGGTTGTGGTCCAGAAAAACACTTTGTGTTACACTCTTAGAATGCATTATGACTGTAAAGAAAACAGCAGAGACAGAATCTGTCATCTTTATGCCAAAACTGGGATTTGGTAACGGTATCTGTACAACCCCCTCGGGAATGGAAAATTCTGGAACTGGAAGAGTAACTTCTTATATTTAACATTCTCCCCGATAATCTCAGAAAGAAAGCTGTGCAGAGATTCACTGTGGCTTTTACAGATCCCTTTAAAATAAATACATCGTGTTTTTATAAATGACAGCAATTTCAGGTAAAGCCTTTGCTGAGGTTCCCCCAAATGTCTTTATTTCTAACAACCACAATAACAAAAAAGAATTTTAGTAAGTTAAGTAGCCAGCTTGGGTTGGTCCAGGTAGTTTTGCTGCTGGATAATAACAGAGCTTGTCCCTCTAAAGTGACCATATTTCCTTGGTGCAATTTTTGGCAAAATATGTGACTTTGAGATTATCTGTAGGGAGTGGCTGGTGATTTGGCTTTAAATTTCCTAAACTTTCTTGAACGCTTAATTGTTTGCTAAGATGTCAGCTGCAAGATTAGTGGAGCTGGAAAAAAAAAAAAGAAAAGCCTGCATTCACATTGGCCCTATGTCTATTTTCAGTGCGAAGGGAACTGGCTGGAGAGTGTTGCAAACACTTGAGGCTATGTGTTCTGCATGACAATGAAGTGCTGCGGTATTACACAATACCACGGGGGTTGTTGTTGCTTTTTTTTAAGGGCATCATATCCAAAACCTTTTGAATGCAAAGCAAGAGCAACAGATGACAAATACTAGGAGGTGCTAAACCCCAGGACAATTACATTAAAATGGACTTCATCCAGACTAAAACCTCCAACTTCTTGGGAAATAATTGGGAAATAATTAGCTCGCAAACGATACAGGGACTCTTTAAAAAAAAAATATGGGAAAGAGGCTGGGTCAGAATGAGAAACAACAGCAACAACTTATCTTTATGTCAAGAACATAGTGTCTGACAAGATATTTACCTATCAAGTGTGGCTAGGTGGGGTGATATTTAAGAATGTGTCATTCGAGTTGGTCTTCAACCTATCTGCGGGAAAGAAAAATGTCACGAAGTACATTCACAGTTGGAATTCCTTTTCTGGTTCTGCTAATTATTGTAAATACAGACCCTTTAGTTTTGTTGTACTACAGAGACTCCTAAAAATGATGCTATTATCTGCTTTCTCAATAATTCTCTTTTTCCAAGACCAATAAATGTCACTTGTAAAGGACAAAGAAATGAAATTTAGCAAAATCACCTGGCCTTTTAGGGACAAATAATACTTATATCTATGATGTAATTTTAATTTTCTGATCATATTTAACGCTAGCTAAATGAACAGATCTAGGACTTCAGCTCAGGTTTTGGATTCCAGTTCTTTACCCACAATTCCAAATCAAGCCCAAACATATGTCTGCTATCTGACATATGGTAGAGAAGGGACATAGAGCTATTCAAATTTATATAGAGCAGATTTCAATATTCATGGAGTTAGGACGACAGTTTCCCACGGTATCTTTTCTGTTTAGATTCTATGATCCCTTCAATTTGAAATCTTTTCTTCTTCTCGTCTTCCAGAACACTTTTGGCCTATGAGACGTTTTGTGATTACTATGTTTTGCTGTACTGGCTACTTTATTTTGGTAGCTATTGTTAGGGTGAGGTCTGTCTTATTTATCACCTGGGACAGAGCCTGACATATAGTAGGCACTCAATAAATGATTGAAGGTAAAGGAAAATGGCAGAAAGGATATGTGTACACATTTGGTCTCCTTGATTAAGCTGCCAAATCCTGGAGAGCAGAGAAGTCATGCTACGCTTTTGTTGCTCTCCTGCTGGTGCCACCTTCCACCTATGACAGGTTCTGTGGGATAGTGACAGGGAATGTTCGGTGGTGATGATGACTGCTATTGAGACGGGGGACGGAGAAAAGGGAGGAAAGCCAGGAGGAAAGAAAGACAGGAGGGAGGGAGAGAAACAAAAAGAAGGGATAATTCGGAGCAGAGAACCAAACTCACTTCCACCTGCCCCCCCTGGAATTACGTCAACCGCTCCCTTGTTTTAGCCAAAGGGAAGACAGAAGGGAGAACAGAGAAATTCAGAAAGCAAAAGTAGAAATTGTGGTTGCAATTGTGAGCAGCATTTCAAATTTACCAAATCATTTGCTAACACAATACACACAAATTTTTTCTGAAGAGTTGCTAGTTACTGAATGTAGACCATTATCTTGTCTTGTAAGGTTATTAGGAAATTGGAGTTTAGTGGAAATGGGGAGAATTTTTTAAAAAGTAAATCCTAAAACTTGGGAAATTATAATTATTTTTTCTAATGAATACACTTAACAAGCTACAGACTCTCAAATGTGATACATTTGGCAAAGAATAGGCCCTGTCATGAAACCTGAAAGAGGTCTGTGCCATTATTAATCTGCTACCCAGGCAACACTTTTGGGGCCTTAATGAATAGCCTCTAATTGGCTGAGATTGGCCCACATACCCAGGAGCTGTTCACCAAATACATTTTTTTTTTCAAGATTTCCACATCTTTCTTACATCTGCAATATAGGAAAATTATCCTGCATATATTGTAGTACATACTCACCAAATACCACCATCACTTATGTGATACTTACTTCATTAAGATTTCTGAAAATATACTCTGGATTTATAAATATTAAACCCAAAATATAACTGAAAATAATAATTCCTGGTTTAAAAATAATTGTTCAGTAATAAAAAGCCTCTGTATTTGTATTTAAAATATAGATCACTGATTCTTGGAGCCCAGATAACATAGCTATTCTGGAAAAAAATATATATATATACACATACATATATATATATAAATATAGATATATATATATCTACACACACATACATAGTACTTTTGATTTTATTGTTAGAAAACCAAGATGTGAGACAATTCTATTTTTATGTGTTTAATAATTGACCAAAAGGTTATGGAGGGGACACTTTGATCCATCTACCAGTGATATTAGAAACACCCCAAAGGCAAAGATTGTGCTTTCCCAGTTCCCTGTCTCAGGATCTAGGCTACGTCTTAGTCAGTGCACTTCTAAGGACTGCCCCCAGGGTGACCTAGTATAGAAGCAGGGGAGGGCCACAGAGGAGCAGAGGGGTTGGGAGAAGAAGGCTTTGACTTTCAGCCTCAGCCCAATTCTGTAGGAGTAGAAGCTCTCATCAGATCACCAATTCCTCACCAATTCCTCCTCCCCTCTCTTCTTAAATATTTTAAAGAATCTCTTGAATAACTACAATTATTTTTTTTATATATTCATTTACTGCCTCTCACATGAATTTATAAAATGTTTGAAGGTTTTAAGAAATAATGTGACAGGGAAGGTAAGCATAGTTTTGATAACACCTACAAGAGTTTAAGTAGGGACCTCTGGTAAAAGAAATATGACTCCCATTATAACCACGTTTCCATTCTCCTCCAAGAGAAATAAAATTCACCAACCTGGCTATAGTGACTTTTCCATGACCACAGCCTTCTCTGTGTGGGAAAGCTTTCTCTACCTCAGAGTCAAGTTTTTATTCACAGCTCAGAACCCCAAACCTGGGGTGGCCTGTTGAAGGACATCACTGAATCTGAGACATAGGGTGCTGCTTCAGGGGGGGAAAAAAAGGAGAGAGAAAGAGAGAGAGAGGAGAGAAAGATGGGCAGAAATAAAGACCTTTTTTTGTGGGGGTAGAATATGAGGTACAGAAAGAAAAATCAAAGGGTAAAAGAAAGGAAGCCAGGAGAACGGGAGCACTGGTGAGTGATGTTAGGAGGGAGAAGTACTAGGATAAAGGATGGGTCAGTGGCAATCTGACATTGTAAATGATTTTGCATATAGATGAGTTGCATATGATCATCCTGGCCAGAAAATGGGGAAGTCCAAAGGGGTTTTATGGAATAGGGCAAGGTGACATTAATATATGAATAAAGTAAAAATTGGATAA
The DNA here is from genome assembly GCF_030435805.1 of Mustela lutreola. Classification (NCBI taxonomy): domain Eukaryota; kingdom Metazoa; phylum Chordata; class Mammalia; order Carnivora; family Mustelidae; genus Mustela; species Mustela lutreola. The sequence continues at coordinate 32,385,325 of NC_081295.1, forward strand.
ATGAGGAATCCCTTCAATTTGATGATGATTAATTATCCAGTAAACTCAAGTTCATGTGATGCAGTGCCTGTCTGGAAGGAGTTTTAATGTTCCTGAAGAAGCTGGGAGCTAGGTTCTTAGCCTTGGATTCCCACTGTTACAAATTCCCAGAATTCTAATGGGGCATAATTTTGTGACTACAGAATGCCCCACACTATTGCCGAAGAACTTAGAAACTCTACCTTCATCTGCAAAATCGTAAGCATTTGTGGTGCATCTAGGAAGGAAATGACATAACTAGACATCTACATGTATGTGTGTATGTGTGGGGTGAGAGTGGCAGGGATGGGAAGTGGGGAGTGATCCTGCTGTTGGGGGAGGGAGAAGCTATTACAGAGTCATTTGTAGGAATTAGAAGTCACCGAGAAAGAAGACTCTTGTAGGAAAACTTGATGTCATCACTTTACTTCATGACAGGACCGGTAAAAGTACTCAGGAACTGTGCACCTGGCAGCCTACTACAGTCTTGTCTGCTCTTTTTCTTGCTCCTTAAAATGTCACATCACTTATGTTATTTTTTTAATTCTTCGTCAGTGGACAGATAATTGGCAGAGAAAACCAAGAACAGAAATTTTCTCAGAACAGTCTGGTTATGATTTACAAGCTTCTGATTTCTACCTGTCACTGGGAAAAGTACCTGAGAGCAGGAGCTGGGAAATACTTAGCTATATCAGAATTCCTTTCTTTGTATTAAAAGCTGCAACTTTCAATCATCCCCAAGAATGTTCACAACCAAAATTGGCATGAAATTTAAGGTTGTTCCCATCTCAATATGCTATTTGGAATGTTACCTCTAGAGCAATCAAAATTCGCAAATCCTAAATCTGTGAAACTCTCCTGCTTTGGGATTTCATTACAGACCCAAAATATATGACAACATATGACAATTGTATTCCTTTTACATTGTATTTATTACAATTGTTCTTGTTATTTTATAATTTAAAGTAACACATATTGGTTATAATATGTATAATAGTACAAAGGTATATAAGTAAACAGTTATCAAACTGCTCCCATCACCATTTCAATGAGACCAAACTTATAAATGCTTGATGTACGTCTTTCCAGACTTTTCTTCATGCTCATACCAGCAAGTATGAACACATTTATGTATATGTATATATAATGATGTCGTATTATACAAGTTTCTCTGAAACCTGGTTTCACTTTAACCTAATAGTAATATATCATGAATACTCCCCTTGGTTAGGTACATACTGAAACCACTCCTTTCTTTTCCCAACAACTGAGTAACAATATTCCACCCCAGGGAATCAATCCAATCATTCTTCAGTTGATTGGCATTTTTTCCCCAAGTGTTGTGGGAAATCTCTTGGAATAGTTTATACTATTTGTTACTTCATATCAGATGCCTTTAAATTACCTGTAAGTGGAATTAATGTGAACCATAGCTGGAGATCAGGCAAGCCCCAATAGTTGCTCCTCACGATGCACTTGGGGTTGGAAATTTGTTTTAAAGTTGGTAAGAGATGTGCAAGACCCTATGCAAAGAGAGGTGCAAACCTAAAATATATAAGCTTGCATTATTCAAATAGGGTTTCACAGATTCAGGAAACCAGTGAAGAAAAACTAATGGGTAAGCATGAGCTTGTATTTTTATGATGCCTTCTAAGAAAGACCAAGTACTTTGCAGTCATCCTAATTGCCTTGAGTTGGAAATGAGGCTGCTTGTATATCAAACAGAGTGGAGGAGTGAAGAATTAGAAACCAAGTCTTCTAATTCTCAAAGTAGAAAAGGTGTACACTGGTTGAAGAACACTCAGTATTCTAAATTCTGAATAGGGGCAAAGAATGAACTGAGGGATGGCAATCCACATTCACAAAGGATTCTGCTTTATAAAAGGACTTAAGTTTCTGGAGCAATCTATGCACAGTGAGTGGGCCCAGAAGCAGGGCTTCTTGACAACCACATCTGTGGCCTCAGCAGGAGCTCAGGGAACTAACCCATTGAACATCACACACAGCCCCACAACCAACCAAGCAGATTTGAAAATGAATGAACAGTAATACTGACTCATCACTACTTTGCATATCCAATAGTACCTGTAAATAGAAAGCTCTAGAAGTGTATTTAAGATATAATTGATTTAGAAAAAAAATGTTAGGGCAAAGTGAGGTACATGCTTCTTCTACATTATGGACCTGCTAGGGAAAGAAAGATTTCTCTGAAAAGTGGAGGTTCCAGATGTGGCAAATTACACAGAGTACTAAAATTAATAGTGGACAGTATTCAGTTGTAGAGTCTATGCTGACCAACTAGAATTTCAGTCTTGATTTTAGGTTGGGTTGGTAATCTTATTTAGACCAATTTTCCCCAGTTCTTTTTTTTTTTTTTAATAATTTTTATTTCTTTTCAGTGTAACAGTATTCATTGTTTTTTGCACCACACCCAGTGCTCCAAGCAATACGTGCCCTCCTTAAAAGCCACCACCTGGATCCCCCAACCTCCCATGCCCCGCCCCTTCAAGACCCTCAGGTTGTTTTTCAGAGTCCATAGTCTCTCATGGTTCACCTCCCCTTCCAATTTCCCTCAACTCCCTTCTTCTCTCCATCTCCCCTTGTCCTCCATGTTATTTGTTATGCTCCACAAATAAGTGAAACCATATGATAATTGACTCTCTCTGCTTGACTTATTTCACTCAGCATAATCTCTTAATAAATGGGACTAGTAGCAACCACTTATTCTCTCCCTTTCTGTGTCATGATGAAGGTGGGGTAATCAGTCTTTTTTGGGGATGGGGTTGAGATTAGCTAAGCTGTCTAAGTGAAGGTGGAGATGCCTTGGATGATTCCATACTCTGTAACTCTGCAGAGCTTGCAGAGGAAGGAAGAAAAAAAGGGGCAACTGTGTACTCTGGAGGTCTTTGGTGTTCCATACCCAGGTAGCTCTGCCTCCCTTCCCCAGCTCATTGGGTGCCTGGCGAGGGCAGGGATGTATGTGCGAGAGGAGCAGAGAACTGGGGTCACCCTACTTGCTCTTGTAGCCTTCCTTTACTTCTCTGTAATTATAAACTTGAAAAATTCTGAGTCTACTTACAGCCTCTCTGATGGTGTTGAATTCGGGGCACTGGATTTCAGTGTTTTCATCCTGGCCTGCAGTCCTTCCTTGAAGGAAGCACAGCATGTGTTTCTCCTGCTTTCTCTCTGCTCCCCCAACCCCCATTAGTGCAGGCACTTGGTAGGTGTTCAGTATGTTCTTGAGAATCAGTAGTGGTTTTTTCTTCCTCCTTTCCTGTTGGCCTCTCCTTCTACTGGAAACATTGGTATTTCTATGTGTGACCCATGTGTAACGGAAAGAAGCACTTTTGTTAAATCATTCAGGCATTTTGTCTTTACTGTTTATCTAGTAAACAGTTCCTCTCCTCCATGAAATGTGCACTTGGGGCTGTCTATTGTTTCATCAATGTTCTGGAACATTCCTGGGTCCTTGGGTCTCTCTTCTGCATCCTTTTGTGCAGGTCAGTGGCTACCAAAACTGGCCCATGGATTTACACTAGACCATGCCAAAATTTTCTGAAGGGAGTGAAAACACACACACACACACACACACACACACACACACACACACTTTATTTCTCGTAAGGCCAGATTCAACCTGTTTAAAGAGCTGTCCTTTATTTTGAGGTTTGGTTTTTTTTTTTTTTTTTTACATTTTTAGTGTTAAAAAATATTATTCTAAAGAAAATGATGGTTATTCTGCTGGAATTATTTTTGGTTTTTATGGCATTCCTTGGAAAAATCAAGAGTTGGCAACATTCTGAAAGACTCCATTAAAAAAATTGTTCCATGAAGTCTTAATGTCTGGAAATCACTCTTCTAATCACATCTTTTACAGTGCAACTCGGTGGCCAGCTCCTCTGGCAGGAGAGGGTTACCCCGGCTAACCACTTTCTATTCTGAATCCCTCCAATCCTTCCTGACCTTGCCACCTTTATTACTCACTCATTCACTCAGAGCATAGATCAAGAACTTACTAGAAGATAGGTCTCAAGCTGAACACCATGGGTATAGTGGTGAAGAGAATATGCGCAATCCCTTCCCTGGTAGAACTTAAAGTTTTCCAGGGGACTATATTTACAAATGGGGAAAAGGAATGTTCCAGAAAAAAACACAACAGGTGAGGCTCTTTTCATATTGAGGAATAGAGTGGCCGCAAAGACCTAATGGATAAGAATGAATTATCCAGGTAGGCACAGGACACTGTTTAAGAAGAGTGGCAATTTATATAACCAATTAATAGAATGTTTGGGAGACAGAGAAGGCTTTCAAGTGTACCATGTCTGCATTGAGACTGAGGAAGGATTGTGAAATTAAATGCATTTACAGGATGGGGTAAATTTCATATTATTTAAAAGAAACCCAAGCAATGAGTAGGTAATATGAAGGAAGGGATGAAAGAGAACGTGAGGGCACAATGGGCTTATTCCAGACATGGGAAGAGCTTGTGCAAAGACCCAGAGAGGAGAATGCTGGGTGTGGAGTAAACATCTTTGACAAACTATGGGCTGTTGGTACTTCCCAACTCAATCCACTGGATCACATTATATGCAGGTTTAGTGGTAAATGAGATGCATACAACAGGTTTAATTACATGAAGGAAGTGAGTGTTAACTAGCTGTGGGAACAGTACAGTGTGACCAGCCTTCTCCCATAGGCGATATCTAATTGAGTGGTTGCCGAATCATGTAAGAACCGTGTTTTCTGGTTGGCATTCGTGGCCTTGATAAACTGCTACTCTAATACTTGGTATTCCATGCTGACTTGCATAGAGTGTTTGGAACATCGGGTACACTGCTTGTACCCTATGAATTGCAAAGTGTTAATTCTGCAATGGTGGCAGGAAAAGGTAACGTACTGAGGCTTCACAACCTCTGAAGTAGCCTATATTATTTGTCGTGGGCTCCTCAAAGAGTTTTTTTCAAAGAGGGAAAGCTGTAGCAAATAAATGAAAACCACCAGAGAGGGAGAGAGGCAATAGACACGGGGAATAAAGAATGGAAATCCCAATGAAAAATTAAAGGCATTCAAAGGCAGAAACAAACAACTGGAATACCAAGCTGTTTTCATTATGGTAGATTTATAATATGCTTTAATAGCTGGGATAATAGATTAGACTATTCTCTTATTTTTCAAAATTTCTCTGGTTATTCTTTCATCAAGCCACAGTAATTCTTAAAATCAGATGCTATAATTTCTTAGTAGCAGCCCTTTAAATATTTCTAGTTTCTTTTTTATTTTCAAAATTATTCTCCATAAAGACCTTCACAAAAACCATCTATCTATCCATCTACCTTCTCTCTCACTCTCTCTCTCTCTCCACACACACACACACACACACACACACACAGAGTATACAAAAGATACTTACTTGGGCTCATAAAGTGAACAGACTTAATAAACGTTAAATATGCATTATACAAATAGGTTAATATTTTGGTTATTTCTTATACTGGAAAAAAAGTAAAGTAGAACTTTAAAAATCAGTGAAATGCACTGACATGGAAACACTCTTGATGTCTTTAACACTTGTGTTTAAAAGCATAAGGAACATAGTTCTTACAGGGAAACAGACCAGATCAAGAATAGATATCGAGCTGGAAGAATCTGAGAAATATTTGGACAGAGGGTACACATGAGCAGCAATTGTCACACTTCACACTCTCTTTTTCTGGTTGGTAACTTCTATTAGATAGAATAATTCAAGTTATAAACTAGTTTCTTTGAAATTGAGCTCCATTTTTGGTGAGAAACAACACCTCTTTCTCCATCTCCATGCAATTTACACACTCCAATCTTCAGGAAGAAGTCAATTTAAACCAGCAACTTCAGTGTTATAATAAACTCTACAGATATATTCAATGAATTAGAATCTCACATTTATCCCTAAATGTTTATCCCTAAATGTTTCAGAGTGGATCTCAGATTTTTCCTCTTCCGTTTTTTTTTCAGTTAAATCAGCAACATAATTCATTAGATAGACTTCAATTATATGATTACCAGTGATGTGATGTCAATCTCACTTCATCTGTCTACCACGGTAGAATCTTTGTGCATTAATTATAATTAATACTTTAAAATAGTGCTCTCTCAAAAAGTTATACAAAAGGGATTTCCTTCCCAAATATATTTTTGACAGGGAAACGCCCTAAAGCGGAGGTTTGGCGATAGCTCTGTCCTGGATAGTCTCTCCCTTTCTTTCAGGCATCAAAAACTAGCAGCTGCAGTCACAAATAAGAAAAGCATGGTATTTACATGTGGGCAGGGCGCCTGGCCTCTTGGTGGCTCTTTCTCCTGATATTTGCACCCACCAGGATCCATCAGTGTGAGTAGTTTATCTTCACATCAGAACACATCGATACGTTAGTGTGTGTGTTCATGCGTGCACGTGATTTATCAAATATCATGTAGAATGATTTCAAGGATGGTGTATTGATTGAAACTGTATGGGTACTTGGTGTAGCCTATTTTCCACAGGGTCAGATCACAATGGCTAAAAAAAAGCTTGTTTTTTGTGTTTTGTGTCTTTTTTTTGGTTTGTTTTTGGCTTGGATTTTGCATAGTGCATTCATCCTCTTTTTAATTGGATCACTAGGGGGTTATTAACATTGCTCTAGTTGAGGAATTAGAAACCTAGTAGCCTAAAAAAGTCAAGACACTTACTAAATTACCTAATTCGCATTGGTAAGGTTTCTCTGTTTGTGTTTACAGGGCATGTGTGTGATATGTTGGTATGTGGGGGTGGGTGGGGAGGTCCTGCTGCACCACTGAAGGTTTCAAAAATTGCTAACCAGGAAACTTGGACAAATACTGTACTTTCTCCACCTCTGAGATGATTTCCAGAGCACCTGATATCTCGGGATTCTTCACAGAGACGTGGCTGCTCTATCAAATCAGGTATTCTCCAGAAAGCTGTCTCAGCATGCAGCTTAAGAAGAACTAGTGTAAGAATTTTGGCTTATTGTTCAACAGAATCACAGATTTTTATCCCATCCATCTAACCAATCCCGTTCCTTTTATTGAAAAAGCGAATTAATTATCTTTTAGTTTAACAATAATAACAAAGAAATAGCCCAAGTGTCTGTCTCCTCTTTGAGGGCCTTCCCATGACAAATAGGAGGAAAAAGGAGTCGAGCCCTGTGCAGCCAGCTCTGGCTTCTCTCTTTTTCCTTCCCCTCCATCCTAGCACTGCCAGGGGTCTCTGCTACTGAGGTTCGGGGTGCGGTGAGGGCATGCCTGCCTGAGACAGAAGTCTCATAGAGTGCTCAATTGTAGCAGAAATGTCCAAAGTGAATTTTGGTGAAATTTGTGTGAAGGCAAAATCTGGGAAGGAAAAATCTCTCCTTCATTTTTCCTGCGCTTTGGGAGTCTTTACATTAAAGCATATGCACGGGAATACACAGTCATAAATATATACACAGAAACACACACAGACATGTCACATGGTTATTGAGCATACGGATTGTGGCTAGTTAGAACTGAGTTGTGCCATAAATGTAAAAAATACATGTAAGGTTTTGAACACTTGGCATTAAAAAAGATCTCATTAATATTTTTAAATTTTGCTTATACATTGAAATAAGATTTTGGATATACTGGGTTAAATAAAATACATTATTTAAATTAATTTCACCTTTTCCCCTCTTTTTAATGTGGCTTTTAGAAAATTGAAGAATATATATATGGTTTGTATTCTGTTTCTATTGGGCAGTGCTGGTCTAGATCTTTCTTACAGAAGAGAAAGATCTTTCAAATAGCAGTATTATTGGGAATAGTGTCTCCTGTTTAACTTTCTATCAAGCAGTTTTAGTGACCCTTTCTCATTCTTCTGCTTTGCACCCTTGGTTGACGATGTATTTCAGAATAAACTTTACATTTATAATTTTATCTTTAGGTCAGATGAAAATTTTATGTAAGAGACCTTCCTCTACCAAGCAGACAGGTAAATACGTCATTCATTTTCCCTTCCCTCTAGCAAATCTCTCAGTGTTGGGAGGAATGGGAAAAGGATGAGCTCTTGGAATTTTTTCAACGGTGTCATAGGTCATTCCGTGCCAGCTCCTTTTTCTGACTTATCTCAAATCCTTCCATACCCCTTCCAAGAGTATCGCTAGCTCCATTTTAGTGATGAGAACACTGAGGACAGTATAGGGGAGTTCTCCAGAACTAGAGGCCAGCGGGTGCTGGAAGTGTAATATAAGCGTCAGTCTCAGTTCTTTACCTTAAAGGCAGAGGATCCACATTACGTGTATAACCTTACGATTGTACCATAAAGATCAATTAATTACTATTAATTTGCACTCATCTTCCGTATCCTATAAATGATGCATTCAGCATGTTGACCTGCAGAGAGAAAGCTGAAACCTCAAACCATTAAAATAAAGATGCAAAATGGGAAATGGCTCTTTGGGTTCAAAGGCAAGAGGTAAGAAAAAAAAGTTCATAGATATTTTGAGACAACAATGATTTTATAAACAATGAAATTAATTAAAAATCTTCAAAGAAAAAAATACTGTTAGGTCTATTAGGCTGCTTTTGAAGTTGTTCTTTCCTAACTATTGAATTAGTTGAATCTTCCCTAAGACCCTAGATCAAGCTTTTATCCAAATTTGTGCTTGCTCTATTTTCTAGTATGTAAAAGGTCTAATTTATGTTTATGCAGTGCACGAATACCTGGCAAAACTTGGCTAACACCTGCCTTAGTCCAGGCTTTGAGTTATATGCTGGGAAGACAATTAGGAATATGGCATGGGTCCTGCCCTTTTAAGATTCGGTGTTTGGTAAGTAAGATAAATGGATGTGGGAAGAGCTATGGCAAGCAAAGGCACTCTGGAAGCCACAGGGGAGGCACTCAGTGGGGAAAATTTAAAGGCGGCTTCTAGCTTCCCACTTTCTGACACACATTCCCACCTTCCGGCCCACAGAACCTGTGGGTATGATGCGCTAGCTTCATCATAACTAGGCTACTACTCAGTTGACTTTGAATTAATCAAGGGAGAGCTTATCTAGTTGTGCCTTACCTAATCAGGTGAGCCTTCAGCAGGACCTGGGCCCTTTCTGAAGTCAGAGACGTTGGAGGTGTGACAGAAACTATGGAAGAAATAATTTCTGTCAACAAGCTGAGGGAGCTGAGACATGGATCTCACTCTGCTAGAGACTCCAGATGAGGACACAACTGATTGACAGCTTGACGGCAGCTTTGGGTAGCCCCTAATCAGAGAACAATGTCATCCCATGCTTGGACTTCTGGCCTTGGGAAACTGTGATCTGACACATGAGTGTTGTTTTCAGCCTTGAAGTCTGTGACAATTTGTTGTGTAGCAATGGGAAACCAAAGCAGGCCCCTATGCCAGTCCATGCCAGGTGGATTGGGATCAGGAAAGGCTTCTCAGGAAGAAAGAAGAGCTGAGCTGTGTCTTGCCAGATGAGTAGGAGTGAGGCAATGAAGAAGCCAGTTGAGAGGTAAGGGGGGAGGGGTACATGCAGAGAAAGTCTTTGGAGCAGAGAATCTCAGCCTTGACTGAACACTGGAATTACCTGGGGAGTTAAACATAATGAAAGTTTGGGCCCCATTCCTTGGGATGCTGACATAATTTATGTGGGTGGGGACCCAGGCATCAAGATTTTAAAAATCTACCCAACTAAAACTAGGACTACATTTTAGACAGAGTGAAAAAGAGTGGAGCTCAGGGTGACTGTGTCAAAACAATGGGTGGAATAGGAAGCTAAGTTAAAAAAAGAAAAAAGTAGAGATAAGATAAACCCAACTGATAAAACCCTTGTATAGAAACTCAATTGGTGCAAAAATCATGACTCTGTGGTGTGTTAGAGAATGGGAGGCTGAGAACTTTGCGAGGGTAGGGAGGGTCTGGTTTTCACCGTTAACTTTCAAGCCTATTTCAATGCATTTAACACAGGAGGTGCTCAATAAGTGTTTGTTGAAGAAATAAAAATGATTGGAAGTATTCAGGAGAGAAACTCTAAGTATCATATGTAGGTTGGAAAAGCTACTTATCTGTTTTGTAATCTGGTTGGTTGTACTTATGGTGTTCTCTCTTTCCAGGCATAGCACTTTCCCCAAAGATGAATCATATTCCTGTTGTTTGCCTCCTGGCTATTACTGGCAATGGGAGATGACGATGCTTCATTTTCATCACTGCAAGCCTGATAGGGCTAATATCAACCCAAAAGAAAAGAAAAGTCAATTTTGGGTTGCTTTAATAATGTTAATGTTAATTAACATGTTAATACTATATAGTGTTCAGCTCAAAAGAATGTTACAGTAAGATAGGTAGATGAGCACAGGTTATATGAATGATATTTGGGAAAGGATATCTAAACACATTATGCCCAGAGTCCTTGAATGACTATAGTTAGTTGAATGAATGCCATTCTCTTCCATTTGTTAAATACTTATTCTGTGCCCAGTACCAGGCAATGTGCTCTGCATTCATTAAGATACAACATTTCATTTAATCTTCACCAAACCCACTGAAGTAGAGGTTAATGTCTCCATTTTACATATGGAGATTAAAAAACTGAGGTCACATAATTTCTAAGTAATGGAGCCAGGATTTGAAATGAAATCTATCTAACTCCAAAACTGGGTCTTTAACCATGATGTTAGAAGTAATTCAGTTTGGGGAAGGATACTGCTGAAGACTTCTAAATTCTTCTGATGTCCCAGAACACATTTGATCTTTGGATATACTACAGTGAAGAATTTTATTTCTAGGAAATGGACTTACTGATTCATTGATTTCCGTTGGGTGTAAAAGAATGATGTAAAATTGTTTTGGAATTAATGAGTTAATACTTGGAGAAGTCTTGGGTTCCATTAAAATAGTCCATTATTTATTTATTTATTTTTACTTCAGAAACAGAAACAAACATTCAAAATGTGAATCATCAAAAGTAGGTTGTCAGTTTTCAACTCAGATGTTATCATCCCTAATATCATGCATGCATGATATTTGCAAATTTACAATTACAAATTTATAACTTATAACAATTATAATTTATAATAATTTATAATTACAAAGTTACAAATGCATGCATGACTTTATACATACAAAAGATTACCGGTTACATCCATTAAATAGCTTTGCTTTCTACGTAATGGGTAGTGCTTTCCAGATGTATTTCTTTTGATATTTAGACCACTAAATTTTGATCCTTCATTGTATAAAATGGGTAAAAATATACTAAAAAATGTTTTTGTCTGTCTGATCTTCTCTTTTCAATTTAAACTCCCCAAAGTTCAAGGATTCTACTTTCTTATGTGTTGGACATTTAACTCATAGGGCATTGCCTATGATCATGTCTGGATTCATTGCTTAAAATTTTGGATCATTTTATGCATCTATGATATTTATGATATAGCTGAAATACTTGTGTATCTTAGAATAATAATTAGGATTATTATTTTCACTTCACTTTTTCAAACTGTTTACAGTCTTGTTTTTAGTTTGGATTTTGCCACAAACATTTTTCTATTTAATTCACTACAAAACTATAAAGTTTTATCTTAAAAACTCACATGTGAATTGTGTAGAGGTGACTGGCAGAATATGATATTAATAGGTTATTGACTTGTTAGGTCTTAAAGAGCCAAAGGGAACATCCCTTGCAGCCCCTGCAATGCACTGGAGGTTTGTTTCATTGATTGGTCTGCTTAACCCATCATCTCCAGGCATTTAAACAATGATATACGCTTGACAAACCTAATATTTCATTTTCTATCTGGGGACCATGGAACAGAAATTAAAGGAAAGAAAGACAAATGGACAGATATACAAGCAGAAAATGATGATAAATGTGAGAGAGAAGGAAGAGACAAATACAACATAGACCAAAATTTGGATCAGTAAATTCTGGAATCATTGAATGCACAATCTAATAGCCAATATAATTCCCAGGAGCTGGTGAGGAGAGAAAATTTAACATTTCTATTGTAAGAAGAACTCAGATGTAGATACATAGCAGCCAGCAAACCAAATAAAATATCCAATAAGTGGTGGCTATCTTTTCTGGATGTGGTGCATGTATGCATGAGAGAGACAGAGAGAGACAGAGACACATACAGAGAAACAGAGACAGAGAGAGTGATAGGGAAGCCATTTTTTAAGTGTTTTCAATATTTCTGTCAAGAGCAAATCTAGGCATTTTATTTTACTTAGTCTTTGCTTTTTAAACCTTGAAGGAAGTTCCATGCTATGAGAAATGCTTTCCTTTTTAAAATTTACTCTCTGTCACTGACTGGGAAAAGGGATACTTCATAACAGTCTGTCCCAAGGGACCTGTCCCAGGCCCCTTGACTCTCTCTCTGATATGAGAGGGAAAAGAACAAGAGATATAAAACAATGGATTTCTCAAAAACTGGTTACTCTGTGGGACTTGGTCTGATTAAGATTTCATCCTTAATACACAGTGCCTCTGGAAACAGAGCAGTCACCTCCTGCCATGTCTCAGGAACCCAGCGTGAGGAGGATCTAACAGGATAACTGACAGAACATTCAAGTAGCTTTTTTTCTTCTGGGAAAGGCCAGGCATTGGGGAAGTAAAAGTCTGAAGATCGAGTGAGCCACCTCTTCAACCATACTGTTTAATATACGGATATTCCCATGATAAATGACTTATTAGCTTTTGAAGTGTGTGTCCTACAAAAAAAAAAATCGATTTTATCTGCTCCTATTGACGACTACAAAGCAATAGTACTTAAATACTGAAAGTATACCAACTCTTTCTGAGTTCTTCAAAAAACTTCAGAGAGATTCTATGAAGAAATAGGGGGGCATGGAGAAGAGAGAGTGTAAGAGAATTATCACAAAAAAATTCTTGCCTCAAGAAGTAGATAACTGAAGAGAACAAATTAAGTAGGAATCACACAGTGTGCATAGACTTTTAATGCTGTGTGATGTAGAAGGCAGGTACCATGAAAATATTGTGGAAACTGGGGAACTTGAGGAGGTCCTAAGTGGTGGGGTTAGAGTCACTGGGCCGGAAGAGACAGTGATTCTAGTTGGAAGAAATGCATGCAAGGGCAGAAAGTTGGAGATGTGAGTGAACTCTGGCAGCATCATCCCCTGAAAGGCAGTGAGGTACCTCAGGCTGGCTCTGGGTTCAAGTCTCTGCTCCACCAGCTGTCCTATCCTGTCATCACAGGGTGATAGTGAGAAATATCTCCTTAAAAAATTAGCTACTATTGTCGTTCTAGAAATAAATCATTTTTCAGGTAGATAAATAAAATGTGTATAGAATGACAGTTATGGATGTCAGAATTTTTTGTTTCTAAAGCACAGAGGAAGCAGATACAAAACAGGCCTAAATTATCAAACTTGTAAGCTACTTCTCTGCTTCCCTGACCACCTCTCTTCTTAATTCTTTTTCCCGCTCTTGTCTTAAGTCTTAATGTTACTTTTTCCTTATTACCTCCCAATTCACTTGATAGAGATTATATAAGCATATACCTGCTTTAAGTCATAAGAGTAGAAGTTTCCTATTAAGATACATAAATCATAATGTTTTAAATTTCCACAATATAGAATATATAATCCATGTACAAAAGTCACTAAAATGATTTATTAATTCAATGATAAGGTTAAACAAACATATTTGAATTCAATTACTTGCAATTACTATTATTCAACTTCATTTATTCAAAATATTTACTAAATTCTGTACCAGTTATTGAGTATTTGAACACAGAGGTTCAGTTAGAAGATGTATGTTTATCTTGAATCCAAAATAACAGGAAAGAAGAATTATGGCTTTAGATAAATGTTTAAGCAGAGGGTTTGAGATGATAACATTAACTTTCAAGATTTTAAGATGGAGAAATTAGTCACTTCTTACGAGAACTCTATCAGATGAATATGTTATATATTTTGCTTCAATTTTCAAGTAAGATCTGTGCAGACTTCAGTAGAATATTAGGTCAGTTCTCATTAAATAACAACAGTGTCAAATAATGATAATAATATTCAAATACAAACTTTGACATCTGGAACTAAGTAGTAAAATCATTGGTACTGAAGATAGAAATAAGGAGGGTATTAAGCTCTAAGCTTCACCTGGCATCTTTCATTAGAGTCTGAATAAAATTCTTCATTGGAATTTGCAACACTGCTTGTGGTTCATCTTATTACTTTTACAGAGGACAAACAGCCATGTAATTAGAGTATATTTGCAGTATTACACGCTTATTTGTAGCCTGAAGATTAGATACCAATTGGATGTTATCATTTAATGGCAAGTATAATTACCACGAAGCTAGTTCTCTGCACCTAAGAGTTTACATTTCAATGCTGCTACAAGTATACAATTATTTTTCAGTTAGCTTATATCTGCATTATTATTTAATAAATATATCCATAGCGGATGTCCTACGATCATTTTTAAGTCACTGTTTAAAAAAATGAATCAGCTGTACATAAAAAAAAGCATACAATAAATATTTTCCATTATGGTGCTATTTTTGCACTAATTTCCAATGCAAGTTGTCATGACCATATATCTGGTTTCTTGGGTATAAACACAAGTTGTGCCTTCAAGGATTTGAAGCTTACTATAATGACAGTAATACTGCCATATGTTTGTATAGCAACACTTATTTCCAAAGTGCCTTCCTGAAGATTAAGCTTCACAATATCCTGAGGGGCTAATGGGGGCCGGGGGTGGGGAATTAAGAGACTCTTTTAACCAGAAGGTAATTTGGGATACAGAGGAGTTAGATTCCAAATCCCAGGAGCAAAGTGGGACTTCTGAGTCATAGACAGTGTGCTTTCCACCTTATTATATACTGTGGAAGTTAAACAGTGGCATGATCATAGTTTGAAAATAATCTTCTAAGCTTTCATTCATTGATTTATTCACATTCGTCCATCTACCTATCCATCCATCCATCCATCCATCCATCCATCCACCTATCCATCCATACAATGAATCCCAAGAAGAATGCTGTGGGGGCTCACCCAGGGCACAGCTGGCTTTGCTGGGGAAGCTGCAAACTGAAGCCAGCCATCCAGTGGTCAGACAGAGGGAGAGGTTTCAGAAGAACAGGCACTGAGAGGGACGAGGAAGGCATTTCTGGAGTCAACAAAAGGAAGCCAGTGTGGTACTGGATAAGCCACCAATATCTCTGGACCAAGTGGTGGGTTGGTTAATGTGTAATAATCAGCTCTGCAGGGGATCAGAGCCCCAATTTGTAGCATTTTTTGATTGTCATGGTGTGAAGTATCCCACCAGGGCTGATTCCAAACTATCAACCTGATGTCTCTGATCATGAAATTGGGCAGTAACACATTATACAGTTTCCCCTCAGACAGATATGTAAGTAGCCTCTAAAGCATAGATTCTAGTAAAATGTAACATTACTCATGATGAATTTTGACTATTGATTTTCTCTCTTTTATGTAGCTTCTTTAATTATAAGTTCATATAATTTTGTTTTGAATAATGTGAATAATGGCTTTGTCCTCAGCTTGCAAAATACCTGAAAATTTAACAGTTCTATCCATCTGGTGCCAATTGGCCTAGCATACCACTTCTCTGGACGACACCCTCCCCTTTTTCTGTTTTGGCCTGTATTAATTTGCCAGGATTCCCATAAATTATATTGAAAGCAGGGTGGCTTCAATGACAGAAATTCACTGTCTCATGGTTCTAGAAGCTAGACTTCTGAGAGCAAGGTATCAGCAGAGTTGGCTCTGTTCCACCAGCTGTCATATCCTGTCATCACAGGTTGATAGTGAGAAATACCTCCTAAAAAAAAAAAAATTAGCTACTATTGTTGTTCTAGAAATAAATCATTTTTCAGGTAGATAAACCAACCCCAGGCTGAGAATCTGTTCCAGGCTTCTCTCCTGGCTTCCGGTGGTTTGCTGGTCGTCTTTGGTGTTCCTTAGCTTGTACAAGTATCATCCGATCTCTGCCTTTGTGTTCACAGGATGTTCTACCTGTGCGCATGACTCTCTCTTTGTCCAAATTTCCCCTTCATATAAGGACACAATAATATTGGATTAGGGCCCACCCTAATGACTTCATCTCAACCAATTACGTATGCGATGTCTTAGTTTCCAATTAAGGTCACATTCTGAGGTATTAAGGATTAGGACTCTGATATATGAATTTTGGGGGGGAACACAAGTCTGCTTATAATAGGCTCTGACCTTGACGAGGTTCCTTTTTATTTTCTTAGCACATTACTCTTTCCTTCATGAACTAGATGGCTTCTACATATTGAATCTTTAGACCTGGAGGCTCTCATCTGTTTTTCCATCTGAACTCCTACTTGCCCTTCAGGACCCAAATCAAATTGCACTTTCTCTTCAAATCTTTTCCTGAGCCTTTTCCTATCTTCTCTACACTCGGGCCATGGAGGTGGACTTGCGATTGTCTGCCTCATGTAGTATATGCTGCTATAGACTTCTGTGAGGGGCAGGATGGCTTTATGATCAAGGGCACAGGCTTCTCTGAGGTCAGACCTAGATTTGAATGAGTGTTTCACTCATTTGCTGGATGAGCCACATAACCTCTATGCCTTCTATTTCCCCATCTACAAAACTGGGTACTAAAATTAACTTGCAGGACTGTTTTGAGGATTAAATGGTAGAATGAATGTAAAGACGGTAGCATAGTATATCCTACAAAGTAAATGCTCAATAAATGCTAGCTGTTATGGCACATTGCTAATGATCCTAGTGTCCTCTAAAGTACATATGCAGTCTCTATGCCTTGATATGTTCTTTGCTCATTATTAGGCACTTAACTTCTAGTAGCCAGAGGCTGTACCATGTTCACGTTTATCTGCTTACAGGCACATGGCTATTAATAAATGTTGGGTAAATGAAATTATATATTTTTAATGACAATATTTTATTTTTGTTACTGATATAAATGTCTCATCTTCTGACTCAGTTATCTATCCATTATATTCTAGGCTGACAATGCTGTATGTCTTTTAAAACCAACCTGAGAGTAGAAATATTTTAGCTATATTTCTATCATTATATCAATATTAAGTCCAAAATATGACCTGATCTTGTGCCACTTTTTAATTAAAATTTTTATTTTGACATAAGTGTAAATTCTCACAAAGTTATAAGAAATAACACAGAGATCCTCTTTGTGGTATGTATGTGCGTGTATTCTTTACTCAGTTTCCCCATATGGTAACATCTTGCAAAACTAGTATAATATCACAACCATGATACTGACATTGATATAGTAAGATACAGTTAAGATTTAGTTCCATCTCTACATCTGAAACTAATGATGTACCATATGTTGGCCAATTAAATTTAAATTAAAAAAAAAGATTTAATGTGATATGGTGAGTGCTGTGAAGTGTGTAAGCCTGATGATTCACAAACCTGTACCCCTGGGGCAAATAATACATTATATGTTAATAAATATAATTAATAAAAAAAGATTTATTTCCATCACCATAATGATCTTTTATGTAGCTCTACTAGCCACACCCATTTTTCTCCCACCAAATTATTTTACAGAATGTCTGTACCATTTTTAATTTCTACCAGCCATCTATGAAAGCCAGTTTCCCTGCATCCTTGTCAACATTTGCTATTGACAACATTTTTTATTTTAGCCACTTTTATAGATAAGTAGAGATATCTCATGTGGTTAATTTGAATTTCCATAAAGGCTAATATTGTTGCACATCTTTTCATGTGCTTATTTGCCATCTTTGTACCCTCTTCAGTGAAATGTTTCTTCATGCTTTCTGCCAATTTTCTAATTGGATTATTTGTTTTATTGCCTTGGGTTTTGAGAGTTCTTTATATATTGTAGCTACTTGTTCTTTCTTGGATATGTGGTTTACAAATACTTTTCTCAATCTTTAGTTTGTCTTATCTACTTAGCAGGGTCTTTGAGCAAAAATTCTTAATTTTAGTGAAGTCTGATTCATCAATTTTCACTTTTATGAATTGTGGGTTTTTTTTTTTAATCAAGTCTAAAAACCTTTTGCCTAGTCCTATACTGTGAAGACTTTCCTCCTATTTTTAATAGAAATTTTATAGATTTATGTTTTACATTTAAACCCATCATCCATTTTATGTTAATTTTTTTTCTCTCTCTCTTATTAACATATAAGGTAGTATTTGTTTCAGGGGTACAGGTCTGTGATTCATCAGTCTTACACAATTCACAGCATCCACAATGGCACATACCCTTCCTGATGTCCTCCCCCAGCCACTCCATTGCTCCCACCTTTCACCTCCTCTCCAGCAACCCTCAGTTTGTTTCCTGAGATTAAGAGCCTCTTATAGTTTGTGTCCCTAAAAAAGGTTAATTTTATACAAGGTGTGAGATTTAGTTTAAGGTTCACATTTTTAAATTTTTTTGTTTTGTTTTGTTTTTGCCCATAGCACTCAATTACTTCATCACCATTTGTTGAAAAGGCTATCTTTCTTCCATTGAATATTTGTCAAAAATCAATTATGCCTATTTTGGGAAGTCTGTTTCTGGGTTTTCTATTGATCTATGTGTCTATCCCTTTGCCAATACCAGTGTCTTAATTACTGTAACCATGTAATGAGTCTTGAAACTTCCTCTTTATTCTTTTTCAGATTCCTTTAACTACTCTAGTTTCTTTACTCTTCCATGTAAAGTTTTAGAATAATCTTGTCTATATCTAAAAAAAAAAATCTTCCTGGGATTCTGATAGGAAGTGAATTAAATTTGTATACAATTTGGGGAGAATTATCATCTTTACACAATTATATCTTCTAACATGAATGTGGTATGTTTTTTCATTTATTTAGATTTTCTTTGATGTCCTTCATCAGCATGTGGTAGTTTTTAGCACTCAGTCCTGCATGTGCTTTGTTGGATTTATAACTAAGTCTTTCATTATTTGAGTGATTGAAAATGACATTATATTTTAAATTTGGTGTCCATGTTATAGTGTATAGAAAGTGTATAGTGTATAGTGTATAATTGATTTTCATATGTTTATCTTATATTTTACAGCCTAATTGAACTCATTTATTAATTCTGAGAGGTTTTTTGTTTTGTTTTGTTACTTAAAAGATTCCTAGATTCCTAGATTTGTCCAAATCCTTGGAGATTCCTACATAGACAATCATGGAACCTACAAGTAGGGAGAGTTGTATTTTTTCCTTTTTTGAAGTGTATAACTTTTATATAATTTTGGGGGGGGGTGTTATTATACAGCCTAGAATTTTTTAACAGAATTTCCAGACTCATCACATGGTTTTCACTAATACCATGAACAGAGTCTCATTATGACCTGGTGAAGGTACACATCTAGATTCCTTACTGGGCTCTTATTAGTGAGAATGGGAGTAGAGTCATAATTTTCTCTCTGGTGCTGGGCTAGAGCAGAGCAGTTATGGTCTGAATGCTTTCTGTCTTGCTAGGCTGCCCCTTTCCTGGACCTTTGGATAGAAAGTTCAAATATTTTTTGTGGTTTCTTTCTGTCTGCACTTGCTGATATTTCCAGATTACTGAGTTCTTTAACATCCAGCCTGGGACATATGAAGCCAAATGAAAACCAGGTGAGCTACTGACATGGCCTGAGGCTGTTAGCAGTTCTGTCTTCTCATGTTTGTTTTACATATAATTTCCAGAATTTTTAATTGTAGGAGGAGAGAGGAGGAGTAGGAGGAACAGAGAAAACTATGTCCACTCCCATAGCTTTAAAGAGAATGTGCTCTGGATACATTTTCAAAGGTTTTAAAAAAATGTTTCCTCAATTTTTGTAATTAATCCTTAGTCCTTTTGACAAGTGTGATAATTTCAGAATTTTTGATTTTAATTAAAAAAGAAAAAAGCAAGACTACCAATGACAAAATGGTAAGAGGGGCTTCTGAAGTTCTAAGTTTCTCTAGTATAAAATGTGGTCTAATCAAGAGGGTAAAAGGTTAGAAAATAGCATACAGTGTTTTGTCAGTAGAAAGACATTCATAAAGTACATACAAAATCCATTGTTTTGGTGGAAATACATGAAAACCATTGTGGGAATGATAGTGATTTCAAATAGAGATTTTTACATTTCAAATAGAGATTCTTTAGCTATATGGAAACAAAACATTTGGGCATGAGACAACTGGGTTTGAATTCTGAGTTCTTACTTCCAACTTACTTTGTAAACTCAGGAAAGTTTTAAAATCTTTTCTCATCTGTAAATCAGGTTGGTGTGGTTTTGAGGGTTAACTGAGATAATAGACATAAAAGTCATAACAGTTTCCAGCACACAATAGCGACCCTAAAAATTGTCGATGCCTGTCTTTAATAGGATTAGGGGTTATTAAAAAGAAGTCAATGAGTCAAAGACAGAGTCCTTTGTGCTAAGCCCCACATCACCATACCAAGGCTAAATCAGAGTTTCGTTGTCTCAGAAATGAAAACTTAAACAAGTCCATCAGAAACTGCCTGATCAACAATACTTAGGTAATCTGCCTGATAAAACCCTGTCACTCCCTGAGGGAAAGTAACCTACTAATAACCAATTAGGTTTTTTTTGTATAGTATACCTTCTTTTTCCCATTTCCTTCTGCCAATTAAAGTCTTCCATTTTGTATACCTTTTTGAAGATCCTCTCTATCTTCTAGATCGGAAGCTGCACGATTCAAGTTGATTATTGCTCAAAAAAAAAAAAACCTCTTAAAAATTTTACTATGTCTCTGTTTATCTATTAATGGAACTCCTATTAATTCAGATGAATTATACCTCACGGTCCTAGGCAACAGTCTTTGTAATCTGTCATTTCAGAATACAATGTGCATTGAGGAAACACCAAAGAAAAACTGCTTTTAAAAACTTGGAAACAGAAAAACAAGTTTTCCTGTGTTTCTGTATAAAAAAACAACATGTCTGAGACTTACTATTTAAAAATAATTTTGTTGAATATCTACTCAGAGAAACTGCAAAGGAAGGCAAAGTTCTCTTGTTAGGTATCTATTAAGTAGGCCACCACACAGCAAACTACGGAACAAACAACAGCAATTGTATTCCAACTTCCTTTTAAAACAATGCTAAAAATTCTTTACATTTGTATACCGCTTTACAGTTGACAAAGAGCTTTCATATACATTATCTCGTTTCAAAGAGACTCCAAGGCGCCTTTCCTGCGCTGATTGATGTTTATGAATGTACTACTTTCCCCTGGGCTGCAGTCATCAATAGTCAATGAGAAGAAAGGCTGGCTTTTTTGGAAATGCTTTGCTGCCAGGTAACTGCATTAACTCTGCTATTGTTGAACAGAGGCATGTATTAACCGTGCCACAGGATATCATCCATATCAACTAATGAATATTTGAATCCTTGTTCCTTGTGGAGCGGTGTTTGAGACCCATTCCTTTCTGCTTTATCTGGGGCCCTCCCTCAGGATCCATATTCTCAATGAAGTTTCAGTCTGACGGCTCTAAGCCATTTCAGAAAAACCTACACTGAAGATACTGAAGTCCTAAAGAAAAAAAAAATGTAGAAAGTACATAAACAAGGAACTTCTGTATGAAATCAGGATTACACTGTTCTGAAGACAGAAAGTGAGGCTGTTTGTTGAGGTCATGGGAGGCATGTTTTGCTTCCACATAAAGGACTTTCCAGAAGAGGAGTTAGGATGTGCTAATGAGGGTTCTGTCTGTGGAAGTATTTAACACAAGTCTGTGACCGGACAGAAAACTTCGAGAAGCACTTCCTACACTGTTTGGGGATCTGGGGCAGAGGGTTTCAAAAGTCTTTTCTGATTCCAGATTCTCTGCTTCTGAGATTCCTACTTGTTCTTTGATGGTTTCATTCTGTGAGGAACCAATCTGTGTTAAATTCTCTGTATCTCTCTCGGTGTCAGTCAGCCTGCACAGCGTGTTGGCACAGAACTGAGGGAAAACAAAGAAAACATAAAACGCATATGCTTTCTAGGAACACTATTAGTAGGACCAAAGGTATAATTAAAATTGGTGAATGGACATCTCTGAACCAGTGACATTCTCAGTTGTGCTTTGTTTTAGGGTTATACAGGATTTCTTCAATTTTATTCACCATTTCTAATCTCCATAAACAATTACGCACTCTACGTTTTTTTTTTTTTTTTTTTTCCGCCTAAATTCTTAGAGTTTCAGCCTGAGTCCTAAGTTTTGACGGGGTGGTGTTGACCAGCTGCTTCATTATCAGTGGTGTGGTCAGTCGATTCCTCATCTGAGGGTAGGGGCCTCTCTCTGCAACCGAGTCCCATCCACATCTCAGGGTCTGTCTGGCCCAGTTGCAGGAATTCATTTCAGAATCAGTCATATCTATTTTCTGTGGCAGGTCGCAGCCACCCAGTCACAAAGAGCTGAAGGCTAGAAAGAAACCATCAAGCTGCTACTGGGGCTTGCTGTGGTAGAACCGGCCTCCATCACACCAGATACTTATACCTCAGTTACAACCTAACTATTCTGAACAAAGTAGGAAGTGGCCTGAGGGACACAGGGAGCATTTTTAATATTTGAAAAGGAAACGACATAAACATGTTTCTTTTTTGAGCGATATCTGTATGTCTATCTCCTGTCCTATTCAGCTCACTTCAGTAAACATTTACCCCGGTTTATCTCCCTTATAATCATTTGTTCAGCATCTGCTTTTCCTGCTGGACTGAAAGCTCCTTGAAGTCAAGTCAGGTTTTGTCATTGACTGGCATACTCAGGACACTAATACAGGCATAGCACGGTGTGTGTGTGTGTGTGTGTGTACACACACACTTGTTGAAGGAATGAATGAATGTGCAAGTGAAAAAGTGAAACCTAGCATGGCATGGTTTAAAGAATTTGGGTTCTAGAATCAGATAGCTTGTCACTCAAATCTGAGCCCTACCATTTTTTGGTCTATAAATTACTTAACTTTGATGTCTGAGTTTCTCAATTGTAAACATTGGATAATATTATTTATCTGTCAACATTGCTGTGAGAATTTGAGACATTTAAAGTATCTGTTACTGGTAAAGTCTCAATAATGTTAGTTGCTCTTAGCATTATTAAAAAATGCACTGGGCTAATTTTTAAGGGTACGAGATGAAACTATTGAGGAGGATAGAAAAATTGTGAGCAGATTCTTTTATTGAACATGGCAGAATGGATTTTAGAGGTGAGTATAGGGTACTGTAGAAGCTCAGGGCAGGCCATGTGGTGAGCAGAGAGGTCATCTTGCACAACTTCAGAAATGGTAAGCACACGACAGTCTGTATGAGTAGAGGGCACTGCAGAGCTGAGTCATTCCCATCAGGTTATGGGATGAATGAACCATACGAAATTGCCGATATTCAACCACTGTGACATGCAGGAATAAAAATGGGAGTTGTGCCTCCTGGAACTGAGTCACAAGGAGACCCTACATGGGGAAGAGAAAAGAACCAGAGATTTCCTAGAACCATTCTCATCCCACATGAGTGGTAGAAGAGGAGGAGGAGTCTTTATAGTGAAGAAGGAGGGAAGACGTAGTAAGAGGGACTGGCAGGTGTTAAGCAGTACAAGTGTTAATTGTGTTTATTTAAGTGTTCTAAGGGTCAGGAGACTCAGTGTTTCTAAGGGCGGGCATTGAGACAAGAGGAAAAGGATGTAAAGTTGGAGAAGCAGGCAACATTGGGTTCTTTAAATGCTACAGCTAGTCTTACTTACAAAGGAACTGTGAGGGAAGACCCCAATTCTAGAACCCCAACTTTACTAACTAAAGTGGGTAGCCCCTCCACCATGGCTTTCTCCCATGCTTTACATCAGGCCCACCCCGCAGTCTCCTGCATGGCACCTGATTCTTTTCTATTATCACTGGCCACATTTTGAAATTATAGAGTGTATTTAATTGTGTATTTATTTGTTCATTTATTAAATTATAAACTACAGGAGAGCACAGACCTTGCCTTATCTGTTTAAAATGACCTATCCAGTGCCTCCCACAGTGGCTGGAACCAAGTAGGTAGGGGTTCAATAAATTGGTTGATGCAATGAGTGGATAACAAATAAGGATTTTCCTAAGTCTGCTGCTTCCATATTAGTTTCTCCCCTGCTAGAAATATTTTAGGAAAGTCCATTTGAAAGAGCCTACAGGAGAGCCATCTCTAGCTCTTGTCCCAATTACCTAATTCACACAAAAGGGGGCCCTTTTAGCTCAAGTACCAGATGTGTGAGGAGCTGGCCTCCTTTCCTCCCGACTCCTGGGTGCTCTGACCCAAGCTTGTGCGATGCCAGGTGACAAGTCAAGGTTGGCTGCATGCCAAAGCACAGAGATGTGCGGAGAAGTGTTGCATATTTTTCTTCACACACTAACTCAAGGCCTCTTAGCTGGAGATGAAGAGGTTCAAGTGTTGGGGGTAATAAATGAAGAAAATATCTTCTTAAAATTGTACTGAGCTCAAGACAGTTTGTCATAGAGCAGCATCTGAGAAAGTTGTTACTTATAAGAATGCAGCACGCAATTCAATGTGCAGGTATTTGGACATTGTAAGGGCTTGAATTAGATCTTGGACTACATCCTTAGCTACCAAAGAGAGTGATGATGTCCATCCTGTTTGGCTCTGACTATCAGTCTCAAGGATCTCCTTGCTACACCACAGCGACTAGTTTTTCTCTTTAAAACCGTAAGACAAATCCAGAACATTTCCCTCTTGTATCCAGTTTTGAAAATTATGTTCCATTCACTTCAAGAGGAAAAGGAAAGAGACTTGATAGAAATACAAAATAGGACGATCCCTGCTCCTGAATGTCCACCTCACTGTGAACAGAACCTTGATCTCCTAATTCCTTTTTCAGCGTACATAGACTCTCAACTAGTATAACTTATCAAGTGCGTTTTCCTCCCCTAAATGCAGAAACCCACTTGCAATGAAAACATTTAATATTTGATATTAAATATGTGATGAAGTGAAAGATAAGCCACTTAATTGTGGAGAGATAATATGCATTCTGATAAACAGTCTTCTGGAAGCCTGGCATTGGTGATTCCTCAGAGAACATCACGTTTAATCCTTGAATATTCACAATGTCTCCTTTTCTTCCCCAAAGACAAAATCCACTCATTGTCTTGGGTATTTGAAACAAAACATTAACGCTAATCTTAAAATGAGCAAAATTTCCATATTGAGCAAAGGGAGAAGAAACCTATATTTGAAATCTTCTATAGTCCTTAAATATCTGCATATAAGAGGTACCCCATAAGTGTTTAAGCAACTTCTTCTTAAGAACTTCAGCAAAATTAGCTTTGGCTCTCATTGAGCTGGGTTAAATCTGAAGCTGTATGAAGATAATAGTGAAAAACCAAGTATATTTGGGAATGAAAATTCCCAAGATGATTTAAAACAATGCTAATTTGTGTCTACAGAATTAATGGGAAACACATCATTACCAATGATTAGCCAAACCCCAAATCTGAGTGCAAGATCCTGCCTGCACAAACCCTGATGGGCCAGAGACTCCTGTGAGATTTAGGTACTGGGGAGGAAAAGGAGGTGCCTTATCAGGCAGTTTTGAACAGAAAATGTACTTTAGTTACCTGCCAGAATTACTGTGTCTCCTTCCATAGGAAGCCAAAAAACTGATAGAGATTTGGGCACCCCCCCCAAAAATGTCTGCCAAGAGAACCTACAAAAATCAGGCACTTTTCTCTAGGAATTCCCATGCTACATCTTCATCCAGAGCTGAAAGGATCCTGTCACTGCCCTGAAAACTGCAGGAGAGAAGAGTA
Organism: Mustela lutreola; assembly: GCF_030435805.1. Classification (NCBI taxonomy): domain Eukaryota; kingdom Metazoa; phylum Chordata; class Mammalia; order Carnivora; family Mustelidae; genus Mustela; species Mustela lutreola. The sequence continues at coordinate 32,411,077 of NC_081295.1, forward strand.
AAGCACCCAATACTAAGGCTTCTTTGCAGAAGAATAAAACCCTTGGATGCATCTCATTAAGAAGTTAACTAGTCAGCCCACACCTGACTTGGGTGGCAGTTAATTGCAAGGTATGTTTCAACACTATACGTGGATGTTTTTACTTTATTCTTTTATCCTGAAAAGCTGCTCCTTTAAGGACTAACTCTATCTCTTGAGAAGGGGAGAAACCAATACTTAAAGACTTTGGCTTCCTGCAGAAGGATGGTCAGGGTTCTGCAATTTCTGTTTTGTGAGAGGAGAAAAAAGTGGCTGGGAGATTTTCACTCTCCTGCTCTCTGAACTCATCCCAGCGGTTCTACAGAGGTAGGATCCTTCTTTCCTCCGCAATAGTTACAACCCTTGGAGAGAAAAGAAAGAAGCCAGTGCTGATATGAATGCAGGCGAGATTGTAAAGGGCACTTGGGGAGGGCAGAGCAATTAACTCCCTTCCTCAACTGTAGAGAACCTGGATTCTCTTGATCTCACAGTAGACCTTAGCCAATGGCCAGGATTCTTTACAGTGAGCGAAACAGAGAATGCCACTACAATACCAAAGAGCAGACCTGCCCTGGTCCGGCGTTCCTAGCGAGAGAACTTTCATAATGAGGCCAGTGGATAAAGGACTGCGATCCTTTACAGAGGAGGGAAGTGCAAATAGGGTGCGTCTGAGCCCATCTCTTGGAGCCACTTCACCTCTGAACAGGTTCGGAGCTTTCAAGCCCCTTGATGTTTTAAAAAGGCACTGATTTCAGCATGAGATGTTTGCTGCACGGTGCTCAGCTGGAATGAAACGAAGGGGAGGAAAAGTAGCTTCTTTCTTGCATTCAGAAAGCAGAGGCCAATTGAATGGATTCTACTCAAATTGATTGCGTTTGTAGTTTTTGAAAAAAAAAAAAAAAGAAGCTAAGAAGTTTAAATCCTATTCACGAAGTTCACAAAAACAAAACCCGATCACAGGAGGACTCTAAGAAGTGCACACATCCTGACAAGAGATGGACAATTTAAAACAAGCTTCATTAAATAAGTCCCTTTCAAACTGGCTTCTTAGTATAATTCAGTAGCTCGTACTCCTCTGCCTCATTTCAAGGGCTTTCTTTACTGTAGGCTAGTTTGAATCAAATGTTCTGCACAATTTTATAAGTTTACAAGGGTTTATTTATTCACTGAGTTACAAACCAAAGTCGTCTTCTATTTTCTCTTTCAAGAATGGAATATATTTCTGAACCACCCCTCCGCTTGTCAATTACTATGTGCTATATAACACAGAAGCTGGCAAAAATGTTGAAAAGTGAAATCTGGTTATTTTTTTTATTGGTTTGCTCATCCTGTTCATCTGACATCTCCACTTGGTCAAAATGCGCAGAACACCACAGGGGCTCTTACTTGCCTCTCTTTCACTTAATTATCCTCTGCTTATGCAAAACGTTACACATTTATCCATTCACTTAATTCATGCAATGCTTTAAAGCTCATTCAGCTAGCCGAGTCTCCTTACATCTGTCTGCTTTAGCATTCTTGGCCTTGGTCTGAAGGCCTCCAGAGGTCAGGAAATTGGATATTACCTCACTTTGCGCAGGACCCTGGGAGAGCACGGTAAATGGCCCTTTGCTTTAACAAATGGGTTCAGACAATGATGACAGAGATGAGCGGATGCCATTTCATTGGTATGAGGAAACTTGCAAAGAGGGGGTCAAATGTGAATATATGGTGTGCTGGCATTTACATTTAAGGGGAGACTGGCTAGTTCAGGCTACTGAGGTACTTACTATACGATGTCTGAGGACAGGATTGCATTTAGTTAAGTGACCTGAAAGGGTCATAAGACTGCTTAGCTAATTTCCAGAGAAGAGTTTCCAGTTTTGTTTTATTTTTTTTTTTTTTCATCTATATAAACTGGATACAGAATGGCTCTTTATAATGTCTGTCAATATATTAGGGGGTTATATTTTATAAATTACAATTAAACAAGTGTTTGTAGTCAATAGGTCATGATGTATGAGTGTGCAGCAGTGGTGGATTCTCATTTTTTTATTCATTTTGTATTTGTTTTGGAAAGTTGCTCCCAGGAAAGGAAAGGAATCTGGAAACATCCCATGCTGGACTCCCCCAGCGAGGTAAGGTTAGAGGTGAGATCAGAGCTCACATTCCAGGAACATTAAACCAGGAGTTAGCAGCCATGATACTTGGTTGCTTTTATTTTATACCCGCATCATTTTTACATTCCATTTACATAAAGCTAATACCTAAGCATTTTCATAGCTCAGGCAGTGGGGTCAGCCTGAAGGTAATAACATAGCTCTCCACAAACAGTGATGTATCTGGCGTGGGAGTAGAAATGTCCCCTGTAAGGTGCTTCAGGAAATTAGTGTGGTCATAACGAGTGGCTGGTGAAAATCAGATTTGTTGCAATACTTACACAACCTAAAGATGGGTAATATAGGAATATAATATACACATACCAGTCCCTATCTGAGCCAACTTGACCTTTTTTTTTTTTTTCAAAATATATGCAAATTGATTACTAATACAAGCCATTGCTGGTTCCCTTCTTCTTCTCCTTGTCTTCTTACTCCTCCTCCTTCTTTATATTATTATAATTAAAGTGACCAAACCTCAAACCTACATTTGGAAGAAACCTTAAATGTCTGCATCTCTCGATCAACCTTACCCAAATACTTCTGCCTACAGCTCTTGTTTGTCCCCGGGGGGAATTTAATTGTGTTTCCCTCAAGGAAAATGGTGACATTGGTTTTATGGATGTCTGTTTTTCCAGTCCTTTCTTTGTCTAGTGATTATTCCAACTCTTAACACTTTAATTGCCCTAGTTAATTTGTACTTTTTGTTCTGGTCACTAACAAAGGTAAAATCTCTGATACTAAATATTGTACTTCCACTAGGTTCTTAAAGGTGTCATATTTTTCTGTCACTATAGGGAGAAAAATACTAGTCTCCTTCTGGTGACAGAAAAATAATTTATTTTACTTCTTTAGCCATTAATAAGTAGCACTGAATTGTGTTTTAGGGGAGAAAATGGGAGAAGGCAGTGGAAATGAAATTACATGTTTGGCTTTGAAGATAAGTTAGAGTAACTTTTGAGGCAAAGTAAGTGCATTGGTTGATGGGGGATAGACCAGCTGGGAACCTCTAAGATTTCTGTTTACCCTGGTGACTTCTGGCTCCTCTGGCGAGGAGGAATTGTATATTTCTTCCACTGAGCCATTGAAGAGTATAAATTTGACAGTCTTTTTACCTCTCTGTGGACCATGGGTTTCAGCTTTGTCCAAGATGTTAGGTAAGTAGCCACTATATGTCATGGGATCCCTTGCTGAGGTGGGTAGCAGTGGTCTTAGTAGACAAAAGGAGGTAGCAGTGGTCTTAGTAAGAAGACAGTGGGGAAATTCCTATGTCAAATTGTCTTGTAAATCAACCAGATCAGATATATATGATCAAATAATAATGAATGTACAAGAAGTTCTGAGCATAACGGTCAAACTAGATGTCGGAAAATTCCCTTAACCTCAATGGCCTTTGCCCCAGAAAGTCTGAAAGAATCAAAAAGGACTTTAGTCTGGAGAAATGATAGCTGACACTTGATTGGAGATGATAAAATCCTATAGGAAAAATTCCCACTATTATAATACAATAAAAGATAAAGAAAAAATTTCTTCCAATATTCTCTGTACCTCGTGAGTGACTATGTACTTTGAGGCATTAAATTTATCTTCATATGCTTTTTGAGATTTCAGCGTAGGGCTGACTCAAGTTATCTGATTTATCTCACTGGATGGCTTCCCACATAAAATAAGCTTCACAGTGAGGCTCTTTTTCATCTATCTTTTAAAAATTATTATTATTTTTATATTTTTAGCAATAGAACATGTGCGCCAGTTAAAAAAAATCAAATATATTACTGGGTTTCGATGACAGATTTAAACTTTTTCACAGAATTTTTTTCCTTGATACCTAAGAAAAAGCACAACTACATCATAAAACTCTCTTGCCTGAATTATTGCAATAGCCTTCTAATTGGTCTCTTTGCTTTTATCCTTGTCCAGCTATACCCTGCTCTCAACAAAATAGCCAAAGTAATGCTTTTAAAATGTTAGATCCTGCCATTTCTTGGTTAAAATCATGAAACTCACAATAAAAGCCTTTCAATGGCCAAAAAACTGAAAATCTAGCCCACCATTACCTCCCTGATCTTAGCACATACTATATCTTTGTTTCCCTCTTTCTACTCCAGCCACACTGGCTTCCTTACCATTTACTGTTGCTCATATGCACCTGGTGAGCTCTGACCTTTGCACTGGCTGTTCCCTCTGACTCTAAGACTCTTCCCCTGGAGATCTGCAAACTCATTCCTTCACTGATTGCTCAAGTATCTCCTTATGAGGCATTCTATGACTGCATTGTTTAAAACTGAAATTTGATCTTTCCACGCTCCCACCCCTTGCCCCCACTTTTTCTTAGAGGACTCTAATTCTTCCTTTTCGAATAGAAATTGTCACCTCTATGATACTATGTCACCTCTATGATACTGTGTAGTTTGCTTCTTTATTATAATGTTTCCTGTTTACTTCTCTCCCACCTAGTTCTCCCCTCAAAAGGCTCCACTGGGTTTTTTGGTTTGGTTTGTTCAGAATATCCAAGAGTCTACTGCCTGCACATAGATTTTTTTTTTTAATTTTATTTATACATGAGAGAGCGGGAGAGAGAGCACGAATAAGGGGAGCAGAGGGAGAGGGAGAAGCAGACTCCCCACTGAGCAGGGAATCAGATATAGGGCTCAATCCCAGACAGAGAGCATGACCTGAGCTGAAGGCAGATGTTTAACACTCTGAGCCACCCAGGCATCCTGGCACATAGGTTTTTAATAAATATTACTGAATGAATGAACATAATACATTTCTCTTTCATAAAAAATGAACATTTGGATTGCATATTTCAAGAATTTTGATATGGGACACTCAACATGGATACATATCCTAGTTAAGATATTGAACTTGAAGGATTAAAAAAATATTTTTTGGATACACAGGTAGATAAAGCAAATCACTAAGGCTTTCAAAGGAGCCAGATCTCAGACTTATTCCTAAAAACATCTAATGCCAATGATGATGGAGTTATTTCTACAAAGTTTTAAGGAATGAAAGAAAACTAAGACATCAATAGAGAAAAACGACAGGCATTCTTAAACATGAAAGAACTCATATTCAAGGAATATGGCACTCTTGAATCCTTCATGAAAAAAAAGCTTAAAAATGAATTCTAACTAATTAAGAGATAAATCAAAATATAGAACATGGGAATTGAGAAGCTGAGATAAAAAGGACTGATGGTATTTGAATCTATTTAAATATAGAATTAAAGACTAAACAACTGAGAATTATTTCTATAGAACAAAATGGTGATGTTATTAATCAGAATAATGTAAAATTAGTAGTATAAAGAATGTATGGTGAAGGGAGATGTTCTCATATTCCTAAGCAAGAGTCTACTGATATTGTCTAATATTGACATAATAAAGACATTAATGACTCCAACTCTTACTGTTTTCATATCCACCTCCCCCTTTCAAGCTTAAAGGGTTCTAAATCTTATAGCAAGAAACCATTTTTTTGAAAATCGTCAATTCCTTGATTTTTGTTTTGGTGTCTCTTTTAAATTATTAAATTATAATTAAATTTAATGTTTGTTATTAAAAATATTATCTATATGTGACCTCATTTTTTAAAAAAAGCATGTTATCTATCTATCTATCTATCACCTAGTTATCATCTCCATCAATATCTTTTATATCCAGTACAACAAGATTTAGAATTGTGTTGACCTAATAATAACGACAGTAAGTTTTAGATAGTTGGAATCAAGAAGTAGCTTTTTATTATTTACTTTTTGTTATATTTCTGCATTGTTCAATCACTTTTTAATGAGCATCACTGATTTTTAAACCAAACAATTGAGGAAAAATTTTAAATTCACTACCCCACTTTGATTTCCCCCTACCCCCAAGGAAAAAACCTGGAAGGAAATAGGCTAACATATTAACAGTGATTAATATTCTGTGGTATGGATAACTGAATAATACTGATAATTATTTCTTCTATCTTTATACCTTTCTATATTTTTTTCATAAAAAAAAAGCAAGCCATGAAATTCTGGAATGAAAATAATTTGCTTCAGAATTCTGAGGGCAATATTCCAATATCTTTTAGCTTCCAATGACAATTCTGAAAGTCAGAAGTCAGTCAGATGACTGATACTTTATAAATAACCAGTTCTATCTCTGCAAAAGGTTTTAGAGTCTTTTCTTTATTCTCATTCTTTTGAAATTTGTGATGGTGTCCCATGGTCTGCGTTCTCTGTGATTCAGAGAACTGGGTACTTAGAAGGTACATTTAATCATGCTGGCCATGTCTTTCCATTTAGGGAAACTTTCTTGTATTTTTCTTCTGTTTCATCTTTATTCTCTTTCTGGAACTTCTCGTTTTCAATGCTGGACTTCCTGAGTTGATTATTTACTTTTTTTTTTCTTTATCTTTCCTCTTCAATTGCACTGTTTTTCTTTGGTTGTTTGTTTACTCTCTGCAAGACTTTCTTGATATTATCTTCCATCCAATAATGTCTTATTCTTAGTTCATTAATGCATATTTATTCTTTTTTGTTTATGTGTATCAATTATTGATTTTAAAGTACTCTTTCTTCTTCTTATATTATCTCTGATTCTTTTGAATTCCTCTTTTCTATTTCTGTGTTCGGTCCTTTTATTTCATTTTGGAGACTTCCTCAAATATTTGATGATTCTTGGCTTCCTTAAATATTTAAACTTGTGTCTCAAAAACCTGATAAGAGACTCTAGATGTGTAAGTGAACTGGCTTTTTTAAATGTAGAGTAATTAGTTGGTGAGTAGTTTACTTTCCTGTAGAAGCCCCCAATATAAGTGGCTGTAAGCCCCTCTCTCTGGGTGCTAATTCTCAGGCTCTTCCAGAGAAAATTGTTTTAACCCTTCATGACAGAGTTATATACACTTCGTTGCTGACAGAATAGCAGAATGGAAGATGGCTAGAGACTTGACCTGTGGGAATGTATACTTTCATGTACTCCTTGAGTTTACTATGTGATGTTTCATCCCCACCTCCCACTATACTTGGTAATTCTGAGTCCATCTCAGGCCATCAGACCATCTGAGGTACAGTTTCTCTAGATAATGTACTTCCAGGCTCTGGTAAAGTAGGAGAGGAGTTTGGCTGCTCAGGAATCCTAAAGTCTAGCTATTCTTCATATAGATTTCTATCTATCCCCTTATTCTCACTTTTCCACAGGATCTGGTAGCTCTAAAACCTCAGATTTTCTGGGTTAAGTGGTGAAAAATTGTCTTGCTTCTCATAGACATTTTCCATCTTTAGCTCAAGACTCGCCTTCCCCCACTCAGCTATGTCATTCTCTGCTCTTCCATCTGCTTTCCATCTTCCAAAATGTGTTGACATCTAGTCACTTCCTGTTATCTCCTTTCTGTCATCTTTTTCACCCATGTGTTTAGTGTTTATTCCTGTTCTGTCCTTTCAGTACTGTTTCAGAAGGGAGTTCAAACCATTATATATAACCAGAAGGTACCTATATGTATTAATTTAAGAATGATTCACTGACATCCTATTAAATTTGAGGAGACTTAAAATTATATCACAGTTATAATAAGATAAAGAAAAAAAAAAGATTAATGTGTCAAAAGATTAGATCAAAGAAGTAAAAAAGAAGAAAAGCAAAACTTGAGGCTGTGGCAACTGACCAAACAGCTTGCTTCCAGGCTGTTAGTAACCAGAGTAGAGAAGAAAAAAGACACCACGGTTTGTACATTTTTCATTGTTCAAAGGAAGGAAGACTACTTTGTCACTAGAGGTAAAACACTTCCTGCCCTGAACTTTGAGAGTAATTTGTTTATCCAATTCATTCATCATTTTACTAGTAGAATGATCTTTCATTCCCACAGATTTGATTACACTATTCTTTTGCTTAAAATATTTCCATGGCTTTTACTGCCTTGGACATGAAGTTTAAGCAGCGTATGCTAACTGTATATTCTCATGTCTACCTCTTAACCTCATCCCCTCCTATTTTACTAGACATACTGTATGTATAATCATATTAGACACTTGTCTCTGAATGAGACATGCTTCCCTCCTGCCCTAGGCTTTTGAACACACCTGGCAAAATTGGCATCTTCAGTCTTTAAGACTATCTCAAGCTTCCCCTTCTCTGAGAATCTTTCCTTGTTCCCACTTCTCCCACTTGTCTGTGTGCTGCTTCTCACTGCTTCCCTGGTACCTCATGCATACTTTATCAGAGCACTTATCATACTTATCAAAACTCTTGGTTTATTCCTCTCCTTCTCTTCCCCCTTAATCCATAAACTGATAAGTACAGGGATTATGTTTATTCATCTTAGAGTTTACATTGTCTACCACATTTCCCTCTGGCACATGGTAGGCATTTAATAAATATATTTGAATAAATGAACAATAAATAGGATCTAAGTATGTAGTTTTCTCCAGTCTTACTATGTGAATAAAGTTTGGAAGCTCTTCAGGGTTAAATAGGTCACATGTCACAGAGAAATTATCACAAATATCAGCTGTCTCAGACAGAATTTGGAGAGCAAAAAAATAGCAGAGAATTTCAGCCTGAGGTTGCCAGTCAGAACCTGAAAAAAAGGTATTCTTCATTGTTGGCTGAAAGCAGAGCCATATGTTCAAGATGCCAGCTGATGTTTTACTGTGGGAACCTAGGGCCTTCCTAAATTCTGTGCCTGATTGAGGGCCATGTCACTCATGTCTGCATAATTGCTTTTTGCTCTTTACATCCTCCTGAATCTTAGAATTGCCAGGCTCTCTGCTCCTCCTGACACCCACCACACCCACCCCCGCTAGGGCAGCAGTGGCTGGCTATCCTGCTGCCAGTTCTCGAATTCACTAACTTTTGCTTTCAATGAACAACTATTTGTGTTTTTCATATTTGCTTCCACTTTTTTTTTTTTTCCTAAAGAAATAAAATACTTCAGATGGGTCAGAAACTCTATTTGTAGCCATTCCAAATCCCATCTCCATTTCTTCCTCTACTCATTCAGGGGTCCATTCAGAACAATTGTCGTAGATACAAAGGTAGCAGGGAATCAGATCAAGGAAAAGTTTCTGTTCTGTAGCACAAGATGAAGCGAACTAGCTAACTATCACCAAAACACCACTAGTTAAGATAGAGCAGATTTATGAGCATGAGTTTGTACCTTAGGCTTGTCATATTTTTTCACCTTTATGTTAGTTAATTGCAGAGTAACATAAATTAACTTTGGAACACAAGCAAAAATGGGAACTTTATTTATGAATTTCTTGGATTTCTTTACCTCAAGCCAAACAACTAAATTGCTACTTAGCATAAATTATTTATGGGCCCTGGCTCAATACCATTCAGCACCAGCCCCTGGAGGTATGGGAGATATAAAAGATTTAAAGCATCACTGCAACAGTGTTCGGGCCGCCACGGAGCCGTGTTTCTTTCCAGAAGGGTCCACTTTATTTTGTTGTAAATAAATAGAGGCTGGGTTTCCAGGGAGGGAAGTTAGCTTCCAGCAGGACTGTGGTGGTGTTTTGCATATGTTAATTACACAACCCTTTTATGACAGATAGACACAGTGTTTGCAGAGATATTTCTCAAAAGACCCATAGACCAAATGGATCTTTTCATTGCCTGGCATGGAGTCATTTCTCTCATTTGATCTCACTTCAAAATGTGAAGTTTTCAAAGCTTGCCACCTGTAGGGGAGGAAGAAGTTTTCTGTACCCTTCAAGATTCTTTTGGCTGGTCTATTAATTAAGCTGACATATGACAGATTAATAGGAGAAAAACAAATTTAATTTTGTACATATGGGAGCCTCATAAGGACATGAGAAGCTGAAAGTCAGGCAAGTGAGGTTTCTATGCCATCCTGAGCTATGACGAAGAAGGTAAGGGCATGGGATTTCTAAGAAACACAATTCACAGAAAGATGCTAGGAACAAATATTTGGTAAATAAATAAGTGTTGTGACATGCAGAGACAATAGAACACGGAGAAGAATTTGAACAATAGGCCCTGTGGATCTCCACCCCCCCGCATCACACATATCCCATGTTTTTAGTGTTATTTCTGATGATACCCCTCTTCTGGGACCAGCTCCTCTATCTAAATTCTTAGAGGCAGTTCAAGGGGTGTGAAAGATTTTCCAGAGTCTTTTGGGCCTTGATTGTCTTCAGTTCAAAATAATCCACATGCCAAAGTAGTACATTTTGCTGAGGCTCATTCTCAGCCCCTTCATATCCTAACTAGTTTATAAGTGTATTTATCCATACAATTCTAGCAGGAACAAATGTACATCTTCTGCAATCTTGATTCTATTTTCTTTAAAATTCAAGCTTGATAATGGTGCACTGACACTTTGTCACTTCCTAGGTTGTCTTTGCATAGCTCTAACCTCAGCATGTCACCCTTTGCTCTAAAATACCCTTACATACCTTGTTTCTCAAACACAGTCTGTTTCTAAGACAAGGTCGCTGCCTTCTTTTTCTTTGGGTCAGACATATTTCATTTAGTTTATACAGTGTTTAAGATCACCAAACTCCACATAAAAGTGTAGATTTCTGGATTTTCATTCAATTTCCAAAATTAGGAAGCTGAGTCATTTTAGGCTATCTTTTTCACTGGGCAGCTGTTGACCTAAGCTGAGTAGTCCCTGCCCCTTCTCTACTCCTTAATTTACCATAGTCCTCACTACTCCCTAATATCTATACCCAGCCTAGTTTAGCTACTTAGGTTTCAGGCTATTCCCTTGTTGTGAACATATTTGCATTTCTGACCCCCAATTTAGGTCCATGCTTTGGCTGATACATTGAAAACTTTTCTGTTTTCTTGTGTAAGGTTATGTATTGTAAATTACTAAACCCAAAAGAAAAGAAACTCTTGGCAGGCTATAGCAATGGGATCATAGACATCACTACAATTTTTTAGGATGCAAATACATAAATATATTTCCACTTAAATGTAGATTTGCTCATTTTTCTTTTCAAAAATCATGGCATGTGCATTTGCATTCTTTAAACAACAAAAAATGCCTCTGTTGTATTTGTTTTCCTAAATAAATCCTTAATATACTGTTTGAAACGTCATGTTAGCTTAATCACTTGCCCAGCCTAAGCCCACATAGGCCTTGCACCCTGCTGCTTCATGTACATTGACTCCTCCTCCTGGGATCCCAGATCTGATAGTATTTCCATTAATTTCTCAAGCACTGCCACTGAGGTTCTCTTCTTGGGCCTTGAATTTGATTGCATCACTATTCTCCTTTAGTATCTTCAGTGGTTTCCTCTTAAATTTCAGATCAGAATCAGATCCTAAGTGTTACCCACAAAAACTATGACCAGCTAACCCTGGAAAACTTAACTGTATCCTCCTGCCCACCTTTTCATTTTAAGATGAATTTAAAAGTAGGGTAAAGGAAATGAGTGGAGACTTTGGAAACAGACCCAAATTCCAAATCTGCTTTGGCCTCAGCTTTTTAAAAAATCTGTGCAATGGGGTAATAGCAGCTACCTTGCAGAATGCTTGGAAATATAATTGTTATATGTATTTTAAGGACATTTAGTGAATTACCCCTATAGGTTTATGACACATGCTATAAATCCTCCTGCTCCATTCCCTTGCCTCAATTTACCATACATTGTCTTGGTGATGAAGAGAGAAAGTCCTTTCTTTGTCTCTTCATCTATCTTTCCACTACCACCTATGATGAAGATCATCGTAGGCCTACCTTAAAATGCCTTGACTTTGTCCTGCCCTAGCCCTACTCCCAGAAGCTATTACATACGAGGAGAAATAAAAAGAAGCTTCTGTAGAGTTGAGTTTTCATAAAGCCTAGGTCATGGCCAAAAGATAGACAATCTTTCAGAACACAGAAGGGCTCCTCCCTGTAAGGGCTGGGAGAGCTTGTTCCCCCCGCCCCCCTTTATCTCTCACCTCCATGGCAAGGAAAATAAGACTCTGCATGAGTGATCATCCCAAAACTGGCTGTATTGCATATTTTTATAACCAAATTGTATGTGTAGATATTATAATAGATAATCTGAATGTATTGTACACATCCTACATAAAACATAAAGGGTTGCTGTCTCTGTCTCACATGCATTTAAAAAGCTCATTTTAATATTTAATGCTTCTAACAGTCATCTAAATCTCAAAAGGTAAGCAGGATATACCATATAAAAGACTCAGAGTTAAAACAAATCTAGAATTTGCTTCCCTCCCCTCATCCCCAACCCACCCTCCTCTTACCACCCTAGCTTCTAGAGATCATAAGCATTACATATACCATTCTCCCTTTGTAGCTTAATGTTGTACTTTGGAAATACAAGTTATGGAAATATACAAGGACTACCCACACTCATCACCCCGTATTCACAAATAACTTAAAAAAAAAAAAAAACTCTACCTTTTGTATTTCTTTGTTTTTCAATATTTGTTGTGAATTTTCAAAAAAATATATCCTAAATTATAATGTATTAAGCAATCTCAGTCAGTCTAATGACTTCTGGGCCTAGGGTATATCAGTTTGTGGTGATACCTCAGGCTGTTATCTATAGCAGCTGATGTTCTGGGCAATGCTTTGGCAAACTTGCTAAATTCACTAACTAGCACAATTCTAGGCTAAGCTATTCATTTGAGTACTGAATGATTTCCTAGCAAAATAAATAGAATCCCCTTTAGCAGAGATCAGGTTACTCAGATAATTCATTTAAGCTTTAAATGTCAGAAAATAGGGGATCTTTTTTTCTGTATTAATTATGATGACTGTTATGGACTGAATGTTTATGTTCCCACCAAATTTTTATGTTGTAGCACTTATGCCCCAATATAATGGTATTAGTAGGTGGAGACTTTGGGAAGTAATTAGGTCTAGATGAAGTCATGGTGGTGAAGCCCCCATGATGGGACTGATTTCCTATCTATAAGAAGAGTAAGAGACTAGAGTTCTCTCTTTCTCTCTCTCTGTCCTCCTCCCCACCCTCCCCCCACAGCCATATGAAGATACTCCAAGCCAGGAAGAGAGCTCTCCTCAGAACCCAACCATATTAACATTCTGATCTTGGGATTCCCATTCTGTAGAACTGTGAGATATGTCTATTTCTTAAACCATCCAATCTATGCTATTTTTTTCATAGCAGCCTGAGCTGACTAAAACAGAGTATATTAGTGTCTTGCACAGGCACATGTGCACATGCCAGCACGTGTGTGTCACACGTGTGTGTGTGTGTGTGTGTATGTGTGTGTGTGTAGATTCTAGCCTGATGGGTGATTGGATACTCTATCTTGATCTACCTTCTACTATGTAAGATACTGTGGTTTCTGGAAGAAACGCTCTTCTTTTGCTGGATTGCAGAGTAGAATTGGAGAATGGGAAGTAAGGGAAAGGAGAGGTAGCAGAACACTTTAAAAAAAAACACACAAAAAACACTACTTTTCCTTCCATTTAATGGAGAAATAACCCTTAGAGATAGCCAGGAATGCCTGAATTCAAGAATACCTGAATTATTCAAGCTCACAGAACAGAATGGGCCTGAATTTCTTGCAGCTTCCTTTAAAAGATCACCTTTCCTTTGCTTAGAATCATGTTAAGGCTGCTATAATTGGTCTAAGCTCAATTTTAGTGGGAGACTGTGGGCAGGCAGTTGAAGAAAGAACATGGTCAAGTGAAGTTTTAAAAAATGCACATTTTTCTGCTATAAAAGCAATTCCAAAACCCCACCCCCTCTCCTCCACATCTCCCAACCAACTCTACTCAAAATGTGTGAACTTTGCATTTAACTTTGTATGTGCCTAGTGCGCAGTATGGAAAGCTCTCCTGGGTAATTTGGAGAAATATATGTATTAAAAATGAAGTTATGAAAAATTGAAAATTGCTTTTGAGCATCCATGGCAGTAAAATCCTTATATGGCTCTTTTCCTTACTATTTTAATATGGAATTTTTGTATGAGAGTTAAGTAGCCATGACTTTTAAGCTTCTGAGAAGAGAAAAGTCATATCTTCTGTGTATGGTTATTTTATGTTTGTACATAGGTACCAGCTCCTTATAATTTACTTTTCGCTATTTAAAAAGAAAAAAAAAAGATTCTTAAATTTATTTTAAGGGAGGATATTTAAAAAAAAATATATATATATATATATGATATGTTATATAGCACATATATGTGTGTGTATATATATACACATGTATATATGTGTGTGTGTAAAAAAAATATATATATATACACATATATATATAGTTAGTTGTGATTCTCAATTTCACATAAAATCAATTCTATGTAATCATCCAGAATTTGAATTTTGAGGGAGTGGGAAGTGGGAGCCGGTAAATACACCTTTTTGTGGCACGGGGTCTTCTTACGTGTGGCAAGAGATACATCTTCCTATTACTCATCTGCATTCTTCATTTTGATCAAACTCACTCTTGCATGTGACCTTCACATTGAAGTTCCTCAAAAGAGAATCTCCCTGCCCTTGCCATCCCCAAACACATTTTGTGCTTTTGTCCACACAGGGACATGCATGAGCCTGGGGAACCCCCATGAGAGGAAAAATGTCAGATAGACAGGAAAACTTGGAGAACAGCCTTCCAATAGCCTGGTGAGCTCTCCTTTCAAGGCACCTTCTGTCCATCTCTGTGCATTTATGCAAGTCCTTCTTTTTCCTTCCATAGTTTAATAATAATAAAAAAAACCCCACAAAACAGTGGGGAAAGTCAGAAAAACAAAACAAAAAAGGACCAGTTTCAATGGCAATGTTAACTAACTCATGCTATGTACTTTCAACTTCAGATATTTTGGGAATTATCTTTTTATATGAAATCTCTAAGATAAATGGACAAGTTTATAAATGGATATGGGCTTTCATAATTACTTTGACTCCTTCTTCCTGAAATGGGATGGGAAGTAGGAGTAACAAGATACCAGCAACAGTGGAATAGGCCCTCAGAAGCCTAATTTCACTCTCTGAGTGGAGAGGAGAAGGGGGAGAAGAAGGAACAGGGATGGGTGAAGATGGTTTCTCTGGGTGTACGAACATAGAAGAAGGTGGAAAAGAAGGGGCACTGTGAGAAAGAGACAATGGTATGGCAGAAGAGCATTGGATTAGAGTCAAAAGACTGGGGTCTTAGCATTTGTTCTGTTATTTACTGGTGGCATAATCTGAGGTCACTTGGTCTCTGAAATCTGTATCCTTGTCCAGATTCCTTTAAGACAGAATTCTCATCTATCAAGGATTGCCAGTCAGAATATGGTGAGATTTAAAACACTAATACCCCAACTGTTTATCCAAGTGAACTGGTATCCACTTGGGATCCCAGTTAATCCAGGCCACAGCTGATTCTTTTCAGAGGCCCGAGCCCTCCCCAAATCAGGCTCTGCTCAGCTAAGTCTGTTGGAAACTTGGGGCATTGTAATCCCAGCCTGCCTCACTGCCCAGACAGCCTCATCACTTTGATTTTTGGTAGTCATCTGTCCACTACCACGAATGGGCTCTTCTTGGAGAGCCATGCTTCCTGTTCAGCTGAGGCTCTTCATATCTCCAGACTCTATTGTATTGGGAGGTAAGGTCTGTGTCCTCCTTATTCTCCAGGGTTGCTTTCAGGTTATTGTACCTTTACATTTGGGTAAAAACTATCCAGTCCTTTGAGGTTTTATGTCTTCTCTCTGAGCAGCCTCTAATGACTCCTAGTTGATGACATGTACAAATCTCCAGGCCATAATTCTTCATTCGCTCATGAATGTGGAGCCTGTGCTGTGTGGACATGTTGGAAAAGTAGACTCTGTTTCTTCACTTCTTCATTAATTCAGTTGCTCTTATCTCCTCACTGCCTCTGACTTTCCCAGGAACTGCTTCATTGTGACCCTCAAATTCCCTACTTTCCCAACAAACCTCAGGTTGCAATGATAATTGTCTGTAATGGGGCTGAGACTCAGCCGAAAGGAAATAGGATTTCCCCCTTGATTCTGAAGTGAGAAAGGTTGGCAGTTTTCATGAAACCAGGGAAGGGTGAGTACAAGCACACACTGTCAGGTGGGAAAGGGGAGTAGAGCTATATCTTAATTATCAAACTTCTCAGTACAGGTTTAGACCATGGTTCTGAGGCAGGACTCATCTGGAGTTGTTCGGAAATGCCTGAAGAAGAAAATACATTTTGATGTAACCTACTGTATGAGAATTTATTTGTAGTAAGTTAGAATGTATCTCTGTAATTTCTCCAGATTCACCCTTCGTGGTGTTCCATTTACACACAAGTGATAAACTCAGGAAGAGCACATGGCTTATATACTCTTCTTCATCCATTCATGTGCTTGTTAATTTAACAGATATTTATCAAATACCTGCAATGCATTTGGTACTTACTCACCATATCTCTGCCCAGAGGTAAATTTTCTGATAAATTCTTGGCTTGCCTTATATACTATTTTATTAGTCACAAATTTAAGGAAACAACAAGGGAACCACTACTCTGGATGTAATTCTTAGCAATAAAGAAGGTTTCTTTAGTGGAAGAGCTGTAGGATAAAATGGGCTTGTCATCTTGGAGTCTACAAAGTGGTGGGAAGAATGATCAGACACGGGCCTTCAATATTTGAAAAGTGAAGTTTAATATCTGTAGAGAGAGAAGAGAGCTAAGCCCTCAGGGATGGAGATCCTGATGGATAAAACCCCAGAGGGATAGAGGTCCAGGGGAGTGGGGGGAAAGTGGTCTGATGGTAAATGGCAAGTGGCCTTGATTGGTGGGAAGAAAAGGAGTGTCCTATGGCTCATGAAGAGCCAAGTGAGATGTTAGGTAGAGATGGGAACACATCCAAGAGGAACACACAGAAAAGTGGCCTTGTTAGAAGAAAGCCTCTTGGAGAACGTTTCTAGAATACTCTAGCATACTCAGTAAAAAAAGTAAGAGAAGATTTTTACCTAGGAGGGGTGGTACCAGCCTAACAAATAACAGAGTGAAAGTAAAGCTGCTTAAGCAGACTTCTGCCTTTTTATTCTCTGCTGGGAAACTAAACTTTGAAGTGAAGAAAATGGAGTCGGAGTGGTTTAGGACAAAGAGTAGCCATAGGAGCAAGAAGGTGGGAAATCACTCAAAAGCTCTGATGAGTTCTTCTCCAGGCCAAGAGGAATAAAACTACAGAACTCAGACAGCTTTCAAATGGAAATCTCCAGAGAGCATTGGAAATAGAGATGTGCCAGAACATTCAAGATGAGTCAACGAAATTCTGATTTTTTTAAATTGGGAAGAGGTTCAATTGCAGAAACTATGATCACCAAGGCTTTATGGCAATCTTAGCAAAATTCTATGAAAGATTTTTAAAAAGTTATTATTTATTTTACTTATTTGAGAATGAGAGAGGGAGAGAGAGAGAGAGAGCATGAGAGGGGAGAAGATCAGAGGGAGAAGCAGACTCCCCACAGAGTTGGGATCCCTATGTAGAACTCGATTCCAGGACTCTAGGATTATGACCTGAGATGAAGACTGTTGCTTAACCAACTGAGCCACCCACATGCCCTCTATGAAACATTTTTAAGCAAAGTTTTCTGAATACCTGGAAAAATAAGTAATGAGTACATGATAAGTACATGATATAAGATTAATTCAGTAAGCTAAAGTCCCACAAGGTTTTTTAAAGATTTTACTTATTTATTTGACACAGAGAGAGAGAGAGAAAGAGAGAGAGGGAGAGAAAACTAGCATGGGGAGTGGCAGGCAGAGGGAGAGGGAGACCGAGGCTCCCCACTGAGCAAGGAGGCCCACACAGGACTTGATCCCAGGACCCTGAGACCATGACCTGAGCCGAAGGCAGATGCTTAACGACTGAGCCATCCAGGTGCCCCTCCACAAGGTTTTATTAGGTTTTGACCATCAGGTTTGATTTCAATTTTTTTGACTCATAAATCAGGAATTCTACACATATAAAGAATCCCGATTTCGTCAAGACATTTGACAACATTCATTCAATATGCTTAAGAGGAGATAAAAAACATGGAATAGACAATAGGATTGTGAAAATGTGAATAAAGAATGGATTGGGAATTAATCTGAACATGTGGCTTCAGTGAAACACAGTAAGATTCTGTCTCTGATTGTATCTTCTTCTTGAATCTCACATATCTATAGAACTGATGACTTACAAAATGCCCTTAAATCTATCATCTTAGTGCCACTTTGAATAATGTCAGTTTATTAAGATACTATTATTTGTCAGAGGCATAGCTAGAAAACCCATTTTAATTCTTGGACCCAACTTACAAGGCTGATATTAATATTTCCATTTTATAGTTGAGGAAGCCCAGCTGTGGGGAGGTTAAGCGATGTATCAATATTATAAAACTAATAAATGGCAGAGTTGGAATTCAAAACTTATTCTGTCTGTAAGTCATCTTCTGTCACCTCTGCTCCCAGCTCAGTAGTGGCTTCTTGTCAGTCTTAGATGAAACCAGCAGGGCTTCCTTGGTCCATGGGGCCTGCGTTACCTCTCCTGCATATTTCTGCCATCCCCCACCCCACCCTGCTCACTATGCTCCCACAACCACATCAGCCCTCCTATAATTTTTTTAAAAACTGTGCTAAAATGTACATAACATTAGAAAAATAAAACTATTCAGCCTCACTTTTCAGACAAAGAAAAGGAGACTCAAGGATTATAAAGTTTGCCTATGGTTGCAGAGCTGGTAAAATCAAAACCAGAACTTGCATCCAGCATTTTTTATTTCAAGTCCAGTGCTTTTCATGAAGACAGGAAGAAGATGAACAATCAGCTGAAACAAAAAATGTTAATAGTAATTAGACTAAAATTAATATTTTTTACCTAAAAATCGTTAAGACAAATAAAATAAAAATCAACCTCTGATTTACCAATAGTTTCCATGAAGAAAACTAAGGCAAGTATTCTTAGTGTGTGGTTCCTTAACTAGTAACATCAGTATGACTTGGCAAGTCACCTGAAATTCAAAATCTTGTACATGGCTCCAAACCAACTGAATGAAAAACATGGAAAGAGTAGGATCAGGGAGAGGCAGAGTAGACCTTGTTTTAACAAGCCCTTTAAGTGAGCTACAAGCTAAAGAATTTAGTTGAAAAGTAGTCACCAAAAGTAAAAGTGAGAACACCAATACATGGCTTCGCTTATGTCCAAGGAATAACAATCCCAATGTTTACTTGTAGAGGGAAGTGGGGATGTCTACAGCCTGTTCAGAGTGACTACTATAGCTTTCATGTGAGGGAGGAATGAGCTTATTCTGATGTCACAAAGTTTAACAAGTGGTTGAATTTTCGACTGAAAGAATTCCCAAGAATCATCTGGTTACTTGTTATTCCAAATGGGGTCCATGGACCTTCAACATCAGTGTCACCCGGAACTTCTTAGAAATGTAGAATTTCAGACCCATCTCAGAGTTATTTATATACTCATTAAGGTTTGGAAGCACTGTTCTGGCTGAACTCCTTTGTGTTATACGAAAGAGACCTTGAGTAATTTGCCAAGAGTCATAGAGCTTGACCAGATGCAGTCTGAAACTCATAAAGGAGGGATTCCAACAATTAACTAAAAAAGAAATCTCAGGGTGCCTGGGTGGCTCATTATATTAGACACCAAACTCTTGATCTTGGCTCAGGTCCTGATCTCAGGGTCATGACTTCAACCTTACATGGAGCTCCATGCTAGGTGTAGAGCCTACTTAAAACAAACAAACAAACAAAAACAAAGAAACAAAAACTCTTGTTCCAGTTTGCCTGTATCTTCCCTTACCCTGGGGGAGTTGTGAGTTTGCCATCCATAGTCATCAAAGTCACTGAATGGGTGCCTTATTCTCAGGGGTTGGTTTGCTAAAGAGTCCTGAATTGATTAGAATATTGGACTAGAGTTGTTTCTATTTTTAAATACTCTATCTTGCCAATCATTACATTTAGGATTTGGGTGGTAGGGGACATAGTAGAGAGTCAAAACCACTTTAAAATTTATTATTATTATTATTATTATATTTATTATGATTAATGGTAAGTAGGTTAGAGATGTAGGGTCCTAGGTAGTGGCTGGGAAGGAGAATCTAGTTCTTCTCAGGAGAGCCATCTTTTAGGCTCATATTTTAATTCCTTCTGCAGAGACTTGCTGAAGAAGCCCTGTGACTGTCTTGCCCAGCTCTGTTCATTAAAATAGTTGCTCTATCCCCACTGCAGGAGAAAGCAAGTTCTGATGACATGCTGGAGTTGTTAATAACCTTGTTCTGGTTCTCTGTCAGTTTCCGGGCTTGATATTCTTTTCTCTAAACTCTTCCTGGAATACTCAGTCCATAATCTCTGGCTTATTCCTTCACTGTGGACTTAAAATTTCTTCCTAAAGATCTCACAATTAATCTTCTTGTATCTATGGACCCTTGCTTTCTTCCCGACCTCTCATCTACATTTTCTTTCTGGACCACATACGCTTCCAGTTATTCTGAGAAATGCCTTTGTGGAGACCAGCTGAACTCAGAAGGTTACATGGTTAAGGTCCTCAAGGGTCCTTTTCTATCCCTGACAGAAACATCATGGGTACTTTTTGGAATTTAGAGTCTTCTAAAAGTAGTGTATCCAAAATGCTTACAGTCAGGTGTAGGACAATTTGGGATTAAGAGAAACACAATGTTATTAGTAGAATGCCAAATGGAGAGCCAGATAAGAAAAGATGTGATTCATGGAAGGTCAGATTGACACAGAAGATTACACTTGAAGGTAGAGTTTGGGGTTAGTTACTAAGGAATTCTTGGGCATCCCAAGATAGTTTCTTTGTCTCCTAACAGGTGGATTTGATGGTTTTTAAGGTCTCTGTTAAAATCACCAGAGAAGTTTATAAATTGGGAGATGAAAATAGTTAGAATTTTGTAGATTCATGTAGTTTCCTCAGCTCTGTTTTGACTAAATCCATCAGTGGGTTGATGAACTTATTGCTTCTGATTATTTAGGATGTCTGATGTTAGAAGTTCATCCAAAGTCTTATCTTCAGGGAACTTTGTTCACAATGATTTTTTGTTTGTTTGTTTCTTAACGTAGTCTAGTCATTCACATATAATTATAAGGATTAGAGTTGCAAACTACAGCCCATAGGCCAAATTTGGCAGGAACAGCCTGTTTTTGACCTAAATTTTTTTAATTTTTCATTTTCAAGTGTTGTATTAAAAAAAAACAAAACAAAGAAAAATATGTGACAGAGATCATATTTGACCCTTTACAGAAAAATTCACTGACCTCTTATGTAGAATTTACTTACCACAAAGCTGTTCTTTATGAGAACAGAACCAAGAAGAGTTTTGTTTCACTTTGTATTTGATACAATCTATTGTCATTCTTTATTTTATTTTATTTTATTTATTGCTTTATCTATATTTCATAATCCACTTTTACCTCATTGGACAATTAGGAATGTTTCTCTTTATTTCTGAAATTAAATCAATTAGATAATATAAGCATCTATTAACTTGTTAAACAACATCATTTAAACTGGTTTAAAATTTTAATTATGTCACATTTAATGATATCCATTCTTTCATTCATTGATTCAATACATATTTAGTGAGCACCAACCATGTAGTTGACCTCGAGAAAAGTCAAAGACGAAAGAAGAGTAAGTAAGCATGGATACAGAAAATAAAGTGAGCAATTATAAGTCATTATAAATATTACCATAGATGAAAACACAGGGTGCTAGAGAAGTTCAAAGAGGGGTACCTAAGTCTCTTAAGTCTCTCTCGAAGAGAGACTTAGAAGTCTGAATTGAAATGCAGTGAATTTGAATTTAAAATCAATATATGCCAAGGGACACTGTGATTTGTTGGGGACGAATCAACGTAGTTCAATACGGGTGGAAGATACAGAGCACATATTGAATTGACAGTCCAAGGATGAGGTAGGAGGGGCCAGATAATGAGGGCTTGGAACACTATGCTAGAAATTAGAATTTACTTTGAAGGTGATGAGTAGCCACTGAGAGATTTTTAGCAGCTGAGTAACATGGTCTGCATCTTTAAGAAGACTTCCTCTTTTCCCATATGCAAATTGTGCTGAAGAGGAACAAGGCAAGGTTAAAGGATACACTGTGGGCTAATCTGCGAGTAAATAAATAGGGAGCACCCCAGCTAAAGGTGCTGTCGAAGAAGTGCTCTAATGTTACAGTTATCGTGACCAGTTGTATGTGGTAATATGGGAGTGGGTGGAATCTCGGAAGACTACAGTTTCTGTGGGACAGTGGGGTCATTAACTGTGTGAGAAAACAAGCAACAAGGTGGGGAGAGAGGGAAAAGGGAATATTAACAATAGAATTAATTCTGGATACGATAAGTTCAATGTTATTAGGAGATTTTCAAATGAAGATACCTGGGAGGTAGCCAGATACAAACAGCCAGAGCTCCGGAAAGAGGGCTGAGCTGAGCCAGGGATAAATATTTTAGAATTTCTCTGCTCTAGGGATGAGAGTTGCCTACTTCTGAGTGTTCAATACATCTGTGTGAATATCCATGTTAACTGACAGTTATGTAACTCAAGCTTGCAGCTGGTTCTCAGTTTTCTAGCTTACCAGAGTGTGCACCAATGTGTTAGGATGTTCACACATACATTTCTTCCCTCAAATCAGAAATCTAGTTGGAAATTCCCAAAAGACAAAGGATTCAGTGATTGGCACAGTATGGGAAATCAATAAATGTTTCTTGGATCAGTACAAGAATGAGCAAGACAGACATGGCAAAGCATTAAGCATGATCCACCATGCTGAATGCTATAATAACATCAACAAAGTGCTCTTAGGAGGGGACCTGTATGGATAAGTCTGGGAAAGCACCATAGAAGTGTTGGCAGTGGGTCTCATTGCTTAGAGATGAATAGTTTGCCACATAAAGAAGAGAGAGAAAGGCCCTCCAGGAACTAGAAGATTTGTGCAAAAGTAATGAGAGATATGAAACATTCCAGAAGTTTCTAGTCATTGGGAAGTTTCATGCAGGTGAGTGTGGGGGGTGTGTATGTATGAATGGGGCTGGTCCAGAACTTTTGGCATCTTTGGGACCTGGAAGAGCAGACAAAAACAAGGACTAGACAGGAAAGAAGATATGTTGGCTGCTAAAAAGAGCAACCAGGCATTTCCCGTGTTCGTAGGGTTCTGGGTTAGGCCAGGTTCATTGAGGCATGGAGGGGCATTTGGCTGAAGGAGCCGTGTTTGGTACATTTAAAGTGTTAAAAGAACTTTAATCTAATCCTTGTGATTTTAGGGAGGTGTAAAAGCCTTAATGCAGAAGTGATGAAAGCAGAGTGCCCTGAGCAGGAGCTCAGAGCTCAGGGTTCTATTGATTCATTCCCACTTCTGAAGCCCCTAGCTAAAAATCTTGGGCAAATGCTTCCTTGTCCTAGATCTTAATGGAACACTCGCCTAGCACAAAGCCAGGCTCAGGAAAGCACCATAAAGGACTGCTAAACAGGACCTCGTCTCATTTACAAAAGGAGACAGATTCAAAGCAAGGCAATCAACAAGGAATCAACAAGTCTTGAAATCTTGTGACTTCATGGTCCCACTTTCTAATTCTAATAGCACTGCCCACACCTTAAGATAATGACATAATTAGTATTTGTGTATTGTTATAATTAATTAATTAATACAAATATTAACCATTTACAAAAACCTTTCACATATTTTATCTCAATAAGATTAACAATCATGAGGGAGGTTTAATTGCTCATGTTTTAAGGAAGAAGTGGAAGCTAGAGACAAGAGCTAATCAAGTAACACATCTTGGGTTTAAGGTTACAAACCGAGTGTTTTTCCTACCCAACGCATGTCTTTGCCTACCATTTTGAGAATCCTATTTTTCTCGTCATATCTCTTTTTAGCCTTTGCCCCTTTTCCCTGTAGAATGACATTGCTACTTAGCCTGTTATGGAATTTCAGATGAAAGAATATAGTTCTTTTGAGGAACCTGAGACAGAGGAAACAGGGCTACCAATGAAAAAGACTAAGGACATTTTCAAAACCTCTGGTCTTTCAATGAGCTGTGACAGTGATTTTGCATTCTCCCTGAAGACCATGAAGAGCCCATTGCACAGAATTGGCTGTAGAGATAACCAGACCCATCCACTCTGCTTTTTCCCTGAGCTGGCCCTGAGTTTCTTGAGGATGTTTAATGAGAACAGCAGGATCAACTTTACTGACATGAGGCACCAGATAAGTTGAACGTAAATGAATCCAAACTCTGCGAGAGCACAGAAAAGCCCGGTTTTAAGCATTCTATCAGACTTCTTTGGGCAAAGGCTCAATTACATTAAATTAAGCAGCCAGTGAGCAGGGCTAGAGGAGTTTGTAGGCAAATACAATGTGCTCTTTTACTATAGCTCCAAGAACTATAGGTCAGTTTCTACCTCTGTTGGGAAAATAACATTAGAGGAACATTTGTAAAGGGCCCATCATTGTCTTGATAAGTTGATACTGAAACTGGTAATCAGTGAAATTGGAGGCATCCTATTTCCTGTTTGAATAAAAGTGAGGCAAGCAACACAAAGAGAGAACCCATCTCAATTTGTCCTAGTATTTCCTGATTCAGATCTCTCAAGCCAGTATCTCTTACTTAGTCATACCTTAGGTGTAGCTTCCAGGGAAAGCCAGTGATACAGTACACGATAAGAAGTAATTATAGGAGATTGGATTAGCTGATTTTTTTCCTTTATAAAAGCAGGCACACACAATAGAAGTTCTTATTGCATAAACAAATGGAAAAATCTTTAAGTGGATTCCTGAAATACATCATTTAGAAGAGTGAAATTTTGTTCACAGTGTAGTGCAGTATCTTTCAATTACCAAAGCCGCGGGTACTCTGTTGTGTAAGACTTTCTAGAAGGGAAAAGCTAAAATCTTCAGAATCACGTGAAATCCTTGATTTGGGACAGCATTCCCCTGCACTACTGGAGGTGTCTGACTCTACAAATACCCCATTACAAAGGCATTTTAGTCTACAGCTAACTGAACACACTTTAGTTAGGAATGAGTCCTAGGTGCCTTTTCCTCTGCTGTCTTTTCCTTTCTCTAGCGAACAAATGTTTCTGTGGCTAGACCTGGGAATTTGGCACAGACACCAATGCTGCAATTAATCGTCTCCTCCTTCCACCACAAGCCACTATTGTCTATGCTCAACTGAGTAAAGGCCATACCCTGCCATTAATTTTTCCCCTAGATTTCTTACTTATTGCAAAGGGAGTACTGCTCCCAAATTAATGGCACAGACTGTCCCCAGGTACCTGGAAATTTGCAAGTTGTGGTTCTCAAAGCCATGAATTAGGCAGCCACAATATATGACCACAAGCGACATCCAAAGGCATTTTAACCCTCTATCTTCCAAAGTTATGGTCAAAGATGCCCCCAAAGTGGTTATCATTTATTTTCTGCCTGAAATTTCTTCTTCCCTATAACTTTGTGCTCTGAATTTAATATTGCACTATTATGTTTCTCT
This sequence comes from Mustela lutreola, assembly GCF_030435805.1. Classification (NCBI taxonomy): domain Eukaryota; kingdom Metazoa; phylum Chordata; class Mammalia; order Carnivora; family Mustelidae; genus Mustela; species Mustela lutreola. Next base: position 32,436,663 of record NC_081295.1, read on the forward strand.
GAGGATGTGCTGTATACACTGCTGAATAGCTATGAATATCACTGTGTAGCCTCTGATTGGACAATCATTTCTTTCTCAATGGTGGGGCCTCAGGTACTACCTGCCTAGTGAGGAACCTGGGCGCTTCTCTCTCACCCTGCCCCATCTGTAATACATCGAGACCCAAAATACTCAAATCCGATTCTTTGGCTAAAAGCAATTCTAAAACAAATGATGATTTCTCACACTTATGTAGTTACCAAATCACTTTTACATGTAAGTCTTCCTTTAATTCTTATAGCAATCTCAAAGGTGTTGCCTGCCAAGTATTCTAAGCAATTTCCCATGAATGAGTGTAAGTAATGTATTCCTATGATCATCAGGACACCTGCCTGTCTGGTAAGGACTACTTTATTTTAGTGGTGGGTTTCATTTCCAAGTCTACCACTCAATGACAATGTCACCCATATAACCCTGATGTAAATAACTGGGAAAATACTCTATTTATCTCTAGATTCAAATTAGGTTTAGTTTCATTGGAGAATAATTTCTTAGTAACTAGAAACCTTCATAGCTTCTGGCAAAATAATTGGTTTTATGTTACTTCAAAGGTTAGGCTAAGAAATCTTTTTATGTAATTAGTGGCCATTTGGGTTTTCTTTTCTGGAAGTCTTTGTTCATTCAGGTCCTGAGCTAATTTTTCGAATGCACTCAGTCTTTTTCTTTTCAAATTAAATCTGTGGTTGCCTTACACCTGAATCTAATATGTGAATTATAGCTCAACAAGAAAATATTCTGTAGTTTCCTTATAATCCTTATTTGATGATGACCATTATATAACATTTATGTACTCATTCATCTAAAATAACAGTAATAAACCCATAAATGCTAAAATAATTAATACATTTCATGAAAACTATCTACATTTTTGAGAACAAAAATCAACACAAAGGGTGACATTGTTTCACATTTTTTGCAGATCTGTTTAAAGTCTGGCTAAGTAGAAAATAACTAAATGTGTATGCCTGCTTCTTCATTCAATTTGTTGTGGTGTGGTTTTTTATTTGCCTGGTATCAGTGGTGTGGTACCAGAACTTATTCACTCATTATCCATTGGCTGAGCATTGACTTTGTTTCTGGTTTTATGGTTTTTTTTTTTTTTTTTTTTGCCACCATAGATAATGCTACAAGCTTATACATTTTTTTTTTTTTTATGAGACTGACTCACGTGTGAGGAATTTTTTTTTTTTTTTTTTTTTTAAAGCACCAGATAAAAATGTTTTTTAGACTGGAAATATTTATTAAGCGCCTAACATAAATGAGATCTTTCCATATGTTATTTTATTTGACCCCATAATATGCCATGAAAAACCCAAGCTCAAACAGAGTTAATTACTCCTAATTATGTCTTAAGCTGTAGACCAGGGAGGCAGAGGCATGCCTGCTAATACCTTTGCTGTCTACATCTTGTAGACGGGACCAGGGCAGGCATCTCCAGGGCCCTATCCCCCTGATGGTAGCTGCTTCTCCCAAATCATGGCATTCTGTCTCCTATTGGAGGTCATTGGCTGCTGGCTTCATGCCCACCCAAGGCCTGAGCACCTTTCCTTCAAGACGGTAAGAGCAGGTTGCATAGGGCTGCACCATCGAGTGGTAAAGACTGAAAAATTATTCTTTCCCTCTGTCCTAAATCCACAAGGGTCTCTGCTCCATGGGTTTGTGATGCTGTGTTTTCTCCAGATCTCAGGCTCAGGGTACACTGACTACTGCTGAGAAATTCAAACTTGTCTGTGCTTTATAAAAGTCAAAATTCCATTCCTGTGAGGTTGGTGAGGGAGCAACCTTTTCCTTTTCATGGATGATGAAATCAGCTCATAGAAACATTATGCAAAATGCTTAAGATCACACAAGTAGTACACACTATCGGTGTAAGCAAGAATGTATGTGGAATTAAGAGTGCCACTAACCTTCCTGGGGCCATTCTTTTTATCTGCCTTGGCTTTTGTGGAGTAGAGCACATTGCTGAAAATAGACTTTCATGTTCTAAGAGGTTTTAAATGCAGATCTGATTAAGACTCTACTTTCAGGGGTGCCTGGGTAGCTCAGTGGGTTAAGCCTTTGCCTCTGGCTCAGATCATGATCTCAGGGTTCTGGGATCGAGCCCCACATCAGGCTCTCGGTTCAATGGGGAGCTTCCCTCCTCTCTTCTGTCTGCCTCTCTGCCTACTTGTGATTTCTGTCTGTCAAATAAATAAATAAAATCTTAAAAAAAAAAAAAGACTCTACTTTTATACTGTTCAGACTGTTCTGGAATTCTTCTAATAGAAACTTTTGTTTTCATCCTTTTATATTGTTGATACCCTTCCAATAGGCTACATAAGGCAATTTAGGAGAGATTCCTATATGTTGATTTAAAACACGAATAAAGCCCATATAAAAATCCAGTAAAAGGGCAAGGAGATTTTTTTTTTCCTATCTGCCCAACTTCCTGTCTTCTTTCCTTCCTGAATCATTCAGTTCCAAACCTACCATGTGGCGCTGATCAAGGTAGGTGTCTGGGAAAGGTTTGGGAGGGGGGAGGATGGTGACAGAAGCAGCCCGGCATGACTTGTCAGAACCCATGTTGCTGACAAATGATGTACTCATGGGTAGGTAATGGCAGTGACCCAGAGGAAGGCGTTGGAGCCTGGGGAAGGAGAGGATTAGATACAGGGGAGATTATAGTCATAAATACAGTAAGGATAACATATTGGTTATATTGGTTAATATAATAAGGATAACAGAATCTAGATTTCTCATGACTAGTGAAACCTAGTTCAATATGTGAAAAGAGAAAAAACCAGAATAAACTTTTTTATGTGGTATTGGACCCATGAGTATATGTTTCTGGGAGTGACGATACCCTAACAATGAGGAAACTTTTAGAGCCCAGATCCTGGCTTATTACATATAATTCTCCACTAAAAGGAACAGAGCTCCTTAGTAAAAAAGCAGGTTTTATGGTGGGGGTTGAGCAAGTAATCCAGGAACATCTTCTTACGCTAAAAACTAAGGAAGTGCTCAAAGAATAATAAGGACCATTCTCTTACACCGTACACAAAGATAAACTTGAAATGGGTAAAATACCTCAACGTGAGGGAGGAATCTATCAAAATCCTAGAGGAGAACATAAGCAGTAACCTCTTCGACATCAGCCATGGCAACTTCTTTCAAGACATGTCTCCAAAGGCAAAGGAAATAAGAGTAAAAATAAACTTTTCCAACTTCATCAAGATCAAATGTTTCTGCACAGCACAAGAAACAGTCAAAAAAACAAAGGCAACCCATGGAATGGGAGAAGATATTTGCAAATGACACTACAGACAAAGGGCTGATAGCCAAGATCTATAAAGAACTCTTTAAACTCAACACACACAAAACAGATAATCACACTAAAAAATGGGCAGAAGACATGAACAAACACTTCTCCAAAGAAGACATACATATGGCTAACAGACACATGAAAAAACGTTCATCATCATTAGCCATCAGGGAGATTCAAATCAAAACCACATTGAGATACCACCTTACACCAGTTAGAATGGCCAAAATCAACAAGACAGTAAACAACAAATGCTGGAGAGGATGTCTTACATCCTCTTACACTGTTAGTGAGAATGCAAGTTGGGCAGTCACTTTGGAAAACAGTGTGGAGATTCCGTAAGAAATTAAAAATAGAGTTACCCTATGACCCTGCAATTGCACTATTGGGTATTTACCTCAAAGATATAGATGTAGTGAAAAGAAGGGCCATCTGTACCCCAGTGGTCATAGCAGCAATGGCCACAGTCACCAAACTGTGGAAAAAGCCAAGATGCCCTTCAATAGATGAATGGATAAAGAAATATGGTCCATATATACAATGGAGTATTATGCATCTTTCAGAAAGGATGAATACCCAACTTTTGTATCAACGTGGATGGGACTGGAAGAGATTATGCTGAGTAAAATAAGTCAAGCAGAGAGAGTCAATTATCATATGGTTTCACTTAATTGTGGAGCATGAGGAATAACACAGAGGACATTGGGAGGTGGAGAGAAGTGAGTTGGGAGAAAGTGGAGGGGAAGACAAACCATGAGAGATCGTGGATACTGAGAAATAAACTGAGGGTTTTGGAGAGGAGGGGGATGGGGGCTTGGGTTAGCCTGGAGGTGGGTATTAAGAAGGGCATGTATTCCATGGAGCACTGGGTGAGGTGCATAAGCAATGAATTTTATAACACTGAAAAACAAATTAAATGAAAATTTAAAAAAAGAATAATGAGAATATGGGAAAGGACACAGATGCCAGCTTGAAGGAGTTCTCATTGGTCAAGTCTGAGGTAATTTGAGGCTCAAGGTAACAAATATGCATATAAATATATGTACGAATAAATAGTGAAGAGAGAGTGCTTTCCCTAACTGATAAATACAAAAGGAATGATGGATTTTCTAAAAAGATTTATTTATTTACTTGAGAGAGAGAGTGAGATATTGAATGGGGAAAGGAGCTGAGCAAGAGGGAGAGAGAGAATCTCAAGCAGGCTCCCCACTGAGTATGGAGCCTGATGCAGGGCTCCATCTCGCCACCGTGAGATCATGACCTGAGCCGAAATCAAGACTCAGACACTTAACAATCTGAGCTTCCCACATACCCCAAAGGAATGATTGATTAAGAGGGGCTCTTGTGTTGAGCACTGGATGTTACATGCAAGTGATGAATTGCTAAATTCCACTCCTGAAACCAATATTATACTGTGTTAACTAACTAGAATTTAAATAAAAATTTGAAAAAATCAAAGTCTAAAAAAGGATGATATGATTGAATTAGAATTGTTAACTTATTATATACAGAAGGAGTGATTAGACTGGAAAATCACCACTTGTCAAACATCAATAGATGCTACAAGCAGTGGGTAAAAGTTTGACAAGGAACGGAATATTTATCTCACCTCAGAGTAGCTCTCCTTATAAACTTGAGAAATCAAAGAGGAAAGAAAAAATTTACAGTGATGAACCTCGTCCAAGTCCCCTAATCAAATAAAGATAATATCAGCAATACTGGAACAACTCAAAATCATGTACCACCTGGTAAGATGAAAAAAGAAGAATTTAACATACCTTCTGTAACTTGCCAAAAACACAACAACAACAACAACAACAACAACAACCCCCCCCCCCCAAAACCCACTTCCATCAGACAAATTCAATTTGGAAGACCTTCTAGAACCAGCCTGTATTATTCAAAATTGCCAAAGTTACACGAATCAAAGAAGAAATAAAGAAGTGCTTAAGACAGGGAGACCAAAGATACATAACAACTAATGCAAGCATAATTTGGGACCTCCTTCATTACTGAAGACATTATGGGAACAATTGGTGAGACTTGAGTGGGATCTGTGGATTTGCCTATGATAAGGTATCGATCTAATTTTTTGGTTTTGATGGTTTTATTGAGGTTATATAAGAGAGTGTCTTTATATAAGCTTCATAATAAAACACTCAGAAGTGATGGAGAATCATGTTGGTAAGCTTACTCTCAAATGACTCAGAGAAGAATATTTATTTATTTTTTGTATTGTACTTGCTGATTTTCCATGATTGAAAATATTCCAAACCAAACAGGCAAAACTCCAAAACAAAACAAAGAAACAAAAAGTAAATGAAAGGGCGAAGGAAGAATTGTATTCTAATGTCTCAGGTGGAACTATGCAGACTGAATATACAATTTAGTTCTGAATTCCACAGTAGTTGATACAACAAAGTCTAACAGTCTGTTAAGAGCAAACAGCTTTCTCTTGCCAGAGTCCCTGAGAAATGGATGGTATGAAGTGTTACATAGGTAACACGGATTTGGTTACAGTCTTCCCACAGGATCATTCAATTTGCACAAGCAGTTACTTGGTGTTGTTATACTTTTCAGGTGATTTTCCTGCTAGTTTTGGCTACATTCTGAAGTATCTGAGTTTCTAGATCAACGTTTTCTATAGTAGGCTTCATGGCATGTATTTGGGAAACTGAATGATTATTGATGGATAATCATGAGGTTGTTGCACTTACGTACGGAGGATTGGTTACATTACACAAATCTTCAGCCTTTGTCAGTACATGTCAAATCTCCATGCATCTAATTAGCAATAAAAACTACTCCTTATTGACTACCTACTGTGTACTAGGCATTCTACCTACATTATCTCCAATCCTAGGCCAGCCTTATAAAGCAGGTGTAGTTTGTGCCTTCTTTACAGAGGAGGAAGCTGAGGGTCATAGGGACCAAGCGATACATCTAAGCACATGGAGAACGTGTAATGGTATTGGGATTCAGTCAAACTGAACTGACTAAACCCCAGTCAGACTGGGTTCAAAGCCCGTCCTCTTTTTATTATGTTTGTGGTCTTTGTGATCGGCACATCCAAGGGAAATCAAGCCTCGAGTCAAATTCCCCCAAATAAGCTTAGTCTCTAAAGTTTCTAAATTAAATATTAGGAGGGAAGTGTGACTTTCAGTCCCCAGTCCTTGAGCGCGTGAAATGACATACTCTACTTCCTGTTTTCAAGTTAGACACAGAGCTATCACATTAGTTTTTCTAATCCACCAAAGTGTTTTACAGTATGTGTGCCTTTTTTTTTTTTTTTTTTTTGTATGTGTGCCTTTTGAAACAGTTTCTCACATGTAATGTCAAGTACTTAAAGTATTAGTATCCTTCGTACTGGTTAAAATTCCACACTAGGTTCTTTTTTTATTTTTTTAATTTTATTTATTTATTTGACAGACAGAGATCACAAGTAGACGGAGAGGCAGGCAGAGAGAGAGAGAGAGAGAGAGAATGAGAAGCAGGCTCCCTGCTGAGCAGAGAGGCTGATGCAGGACTCGATCCCAGGACCCTGAGATCATGACCTGAGCCGAAGGCAGCGGCTTAACCCACTGAGCCACCCAGGCGCCCCCCACACTAGGTTCTTGACGGGTCCAGATGCGGATGATTTCAGTCCTAACTGAGAAGTTGGCGCTACCTTGAGAATCATGTAGAAGCTGCATGTCAGAGGAACCTCCAGTGTCTTTCACCTAATCCCGGGATTTGGACCATTGTCTTACCTTTGGTATTATGGGGATAGATGGCACCTTGGGTTTGCATTTAGATGGAATCAAATTTTAACTCTAATCTGAGTTAAAGTAATTATATATGCACACATGCATACTGTCCCCACCTCATTACAAGAAGAAAAATAAAGGAAAGAAGAAGAAGAAAAAAAAAAACCCACAAGGAAACAGAAAGGAGATTTGAGGTAGCTGGCTCTCCCAGCCCTGCATTCTTTAAATTCTCTGGTACTTTGTTTCCTTGCTTGTAAAAATGCCAGTGAAAAGAATATCTACCTAGTAGGGCAGGTAATAGTACTTAACACATAGGATGGCTCTTAGGTTTTAATGTGTTAGTACATATAAACTATTAGAAATGATGTCTGGCCAAAGGAAGACTTTATGAATAATTGCTATTATTACTATTAATATATTTGAAGGGACTGACACCTAGTAGGTGCTTTTAAATGCTAGGTTCCCTTCCATTTCTTAAAAAGAAAATTAGTATAAGCATACAGAATTTTTATTTATCTTTGCCCTCAAGGATCAGTGTCGCTATTAGTGATCAGAGGTATATCCATCTATGTTACTGCAAAAGATCGTGAACCACCCTGGGCATTTGCCTCTCACTTTGGGATGCTGCCAATGGTGATGTAATGTAGTGTGGATAAAATGGTGAGTTGACCTTGCCAGGCACATTTGATGCAGGGATTGCTTTCATCTTGTTATATTGTTTCTGTACAAATAATATTTATCTCTCAGGATAAGAAGTCATCCACGTGGAATAAAGAACACCTTTTCCATATAGATGTACAATTATCTGAAAGGTAAGGATTGACAAATATTGGCTTGATTGAAAGTTTTGCAGGAATTTAAGAGTTTGAAACTTTTTTTTTTTTTTTTTTTTTGAGGTGGTGGTGACAGTCTCTCTTTTGTTAGTTACTAAGATCCCCTGGTATTAAAGTTTGGGGCTATTCTGTAAGAGAATGACTTAGATATGGTTACTCATAGCATTTTAAATTTTAGCTCTATAAGAAACATAAGTTATTCTCTAATTCAGAGATCAGAAAACAATAACCTGTGGGCCAAAGCCAGCCTGCCACTTGTTTTTGAATGGCCTGTGAACTAAGAATGGTTTTTATATTTTTGGAAGAAAAAAATGCAAAAAACCATATGTGGCAGAAATCATATCTGACCTGCAAAGCCTAAAATATTTGCTGTCTAGCACTTTACAGAACAATTTGCTTATACCCAATTGTAACCCAATTCTCTGTCTCTGTCTCTCTCTCTCTTTTTTCTTTTTCTTTTTTAAAGAGGAAAATGAGGGCTAAGTAAGTAATGTGGTTTTTACCCAGGTTACCAGATCCTGAGAGACAGAGCTGGAATTTAAAGTCTCCTGCTTTGCAGCTTCAGTCTCCATCAGCATCCCTGCATCCACAATTAGCCCTTCTCTCCAGTGTCTTTCACCTAACTAACAAGAATAATTTCATTTAAAAAGGCAACACTAAAATTTTAAACTTATGTGACATCTCTTCCCTGAAGAACCTAAAGTACCTTCTGCTGGATGAACCAATCTTGCCAGGGTAGGAATTACATCTGGGTGATAAACTGGTCCCCTAGGTAGCAATAGCAGTTCTATTTTACATATTATCAGTATTAATAATGCCCTTAAATGATAAGAAACCAACATATTTAACCTGTTTATTAGAAGCAAAAAGATACTTAATAAAAAAATCATGTTTCTTTTTTTTTTATCATGTTCTGTCTTTTTTTTAAAAAAAGATTTTATTTATTTATTTGACAGACAGAGATCATAAGCAGGCAGAGAGGCAGGCAGAGAGAGAGGAGGAAGCAGGCTCCCTGCTGAACAGAGAGCCCGATGTGGGGCTCAATCCCAGGACCCTGAGATCATGACCTGAGCCGAAGACAGTGGCTTAACCCACTGAGCCACCCAGGTGCCCCTATCATGTTCTGTCTTTAGGCTTCCAATGGAATTATTCACACACCCGCACCAAAGGATTTAGCACTTCCATGTTAATCTACAGGTTTGAGTTTTGCTAGATAAAGATGGTGATGCTGGTGAGGTTTCCTAGACTGCAATATACTCAAACGTTCTAAAAAGTATTCATGAGATTCTCATTTTGAGTTTAAACAACGGACACTTGGAGCTCACTGGAAACATGGCATATCAGGAAAATTATGCTACTGAATAGATTCTCCAAGCTTGACAACTTCACTGACACACAGCCCCCCTCAATTCTCTTTGAGAGTTCAAGATATTCTTTTTCTCAAGATATTTGGGATAAAGCATACTTTGAAAAGAATGACCAGTAATTTAAGGTCTGTTTCTTGAATTGCAACTTATTCTAATTCTGTACCAGAATATCAAAGATTAATTTAATATGAGTCAATTATTTCTATACATTTGTAAGAGATTTGCTAGCTCATTGAGTTTATTATTACCCAATGTGTTTCTTATCCAATATGTTTACACTGAGTCCATTTTTTCCTCCTAAAGTCAATTTTATTAGTTTAACAAGTGAGTCAGAAACTTTTCCTCAAATCCAAACTCCAGACTAGATTTATTCTCAGCATTACAGCTGCTCTGATCAGCATTCACTCTTTGCAAATGGTGAGAATAGGAATGTGGGTGTAATTGGCATGCATTTGATCATAACTGAATGGAGATGCCCCTATTGAAAGAGCAGACAGCTGCCAGTTTCCTAGAGTATCTTTTAGGTGCTTCTAAGATCAGCTAATAGTTGATAAGAACCTCTTTAACTACATGGGTTATAATATATTGCTCAAAAAACTGGAAACATGCAAATTTGAGTACATAAAACCACTCTTCAGATTTGATATATTACTTAAAGAAGCAACTTGAATTGACAGTTAAATATTCTATAGATGCTTATGTATATGAATATCTTTATACGTTATAACCTATAGCATGGAAAATACATTTTTTTTGGTGAGTTCAGAAAATCTACAGCTGAATACATTAAGGCTATATCGTATAGATATCTAATACATATTTTTTTCCTAATTTCCAAAATGTAATGGGGGATAAGAAGCAATAGGCATGGCTTTCCAACATATTATAAAAAATTCAGTGACATGCATTACACCAGACACAATATGCTCCAACCTATACTGAATGAAAATTACAGTCGATATTTTTTAGACATACATGTTCTGAAACTGCAAAAGATATGATGAGCATGAGAGAAAATGACCACATATGCAATAGAGCAAATTTCTGGGTAGATTACATGTCATGGTCAAATGCGGGTTAGAAAGCTATTTGAGCCTGCTGCCTCAGCCACAGACTGTTTATTCCTCACATGATGCTAATCACAGTGATTGTGCCTGTCTCTGCTACGTCTGGCAAAGCAACTTGTAAGAAGTCAGCTCTGGCCAGGACAGCCAGTCAAACACACATGGTTTAAAAAAAAAAAAAATCCATTTAGCTTGATACCTTCTCCAGGCTTTTTTATTAAGGTTCTAAAATTGTTGGAAATAAGAAGAAAATCTCAATATCTGGGTATCTTTTGAGGTTTCCCAGCTTTAGTTTGATATTTGGAAAAATTAAAGCTGATGATTATTTTTGTATTATTTGAACACATTTTTCTTTTCTATTTTTTCCCCCCTGGACATCACCTTTTGGACCAATCCTATTCCACAGAGAGATGGATTATCAAGGAGGCAGGGTCAATGGTCCTAGAAGACTTGGCACAATAAACATCCTCCAAACACCACACAGATATTGGCCAGAGACGAAAGTGTAGGTTTTCGGGGCAGCTACGGGGCTCAGTGCAGTAGGAACTCTGTGCCTGACAAGTGTTCTAGTCTCAGGCTTTTATGTCAGAGCAGTCTTTCCATACTTCTGTCTTGATAACAGCCCCATATAAGGTACTGAGATGGAAGTTTCCTTAGATCTAAACCTAGTTTATAGCTGTAAAAGCCAGGCAGGGCAAAACACTTCATTTCTGTGAAGTCATGCAAGGAGCCGCTTGATGGGGGTGGGGGTGGGGAAAACGATGATTCAGCATGGGCCACAAAGGTCTGAAGTGTTCCTTCTGCATGTTATTGCTTCCCGGAGTTGCCTTCTGGAAATGCTCCCTCCTGAGTGAGAGGAGCCTTCTCTCAGAACCAAGTGCTTGATATTACTTATTTCGGAATATGATTTTGTAACCAAGTACATATTTTAGAAATTAGTAACAACCTAACGGATTCAGAGCTGATCTTCACCTTTCAAGCGTGATTCTCATTTGACTGACAGCACTTGCACGCATGACCTTTACCTTAGAGATCAACGGAGTGTGGTGTCACTTAGAGCACTTACAATATATAACATATCATCTACCCCACATGTTCTCATTCATGTTTCCTTAATTCCAGTCCTATGATAGTTGTGTGTGTGTGTGTGTGTGTGTGTGTAATGAATGGCTAGAACATTTAAATCTTAATGGCTCCATCCATTTTACAGTCCCGTTCACTATTGCCACGGTGTGGACAGACTACTGTAGAACAGTTACCTCGTTTTCCCATTGATTTTCTATCTAGTATGATACTATGATTATATATTACTTGGTGTTTCTCTTTATTATCCCCCCGGATATTAACAGTGCTATTTTAAAGCATTTAATTCTACGGTGTGAACCTTAATCCCATTGTAAAGCACTTGCCTCTGTATTACGTTGTCACAATTCATTCGCCTGTGTAAGTCTAGGGGATAGTTGATTTTATTTAGGAAAATAACTATGTGCTGAGTACATCATAAGTTGGAAAAAAGGGTCCTTTTCATTCATTGAGCAGACCATGCATATTTCCATAAGATGTAGTGCCATGTTGGCCAAGACTCTGTGGGAACAACTATCTATTGTAAAGTGATAAGAGAATAGCTGTGAACGTTTCGAACCAATAACATTCAGAAGTGGCACATTGTAACTTGGTTTGCAATATTTTTCCCAATATTTTCTTAAAGCTTCATGTATGGAAAGTGTCTTTGTTTTCACTCCATTTTGCATTTTGCCAAGAAAAAGTGACAAAACAGTACTTATCATCTTCCTTCAAAACATATGGCATGTGCCCACGGAATATTAAATGATCTTTTACAATGACAACAAATGTTGTGATATTTCATCTGAAACTCCCAGAATGTAAGGTTTCTTGAAGCAAGCAGGAAAAGCAAAAAGATGGTTCAGGGGGATTGGTTTGCTGGTAGAGAGGGTGAGGCCAACATATGCTACTTCAAATCTGAAGGAGTACTGTGTATATATCCATGTATAAATGAGGGTGGTAGAAAATACATTATCTGGACTTAGAGATCTTAAGTAAGATTCTGAAGCCAGATCAGTGTCTTCTGGTTTAAAATAGGTAAGAGACTGGGTATACATAATCAGATTATCTTTTTTTTCTAATATCTCTCACAGAACAATTTTCCAGTGATCCCAGGTTACTGAAGAAGAGGGCGGGGTGTTCAGCTGGCTCAGTCAGTTAAGCGTCCAACTCTTGGTTTCAGATCAGGTCATGATCTCAGGGTTTTGAGATGGAGCCCTGAGTCTGGCTTTGTGCTCAGTTCAGTTTGCTTGCGACACTCTCTCTCGCTTTCTCCCCCTCTGCCCCACACCCATGCTCTTTCTCTCTCTCCAATAAATAAATAAATCTAAAAAAAAAAAAAGAAGACTTCTCACCCTTTCTCTTTCTTTCACAAACTTCTCTCCAAGAATAGTAGAGTCCTTTATTTGATCCGTGAACTTGTAAGAGGATCTGGGCATGTGGGGCTTGGGCTTTGCTTCCTGTCTTTCAAATTCACCTAACCTTAATGAATATTTCTGTTCTTCTTTTGCCCCTATGAGATAAGCCCACCTTGTTCAGGTCCCAACCTGCCTTCTAGAGACAGCTCCATGATTCCAACCCTCTCTTTCCCTACTTTTGTGGCTCAGCAGTGTTTTCTGTTTAGTTTGACCTGATAAAAAATATCATCTTGGCAGACCCAAACTCTTTCTTCAATGACTGGTCCTAAGGGCTAGACTGGCGTGGGGTGGGGGGACGTGGTGTATGATGTGGAATGACCTGATTTTAGTTATGAGTTAAGCTATATTCTCCCCCTACATTTTTCCCAACGACAAAACTGCCAGTTTGATCTCTATCTGTCAGGGTCCATCTCTTAGCTGGCTTAGAACTCAGAGGAGAAATGCACATTACTATATGCCATGCCTTGTTAGCCCAACATAGATAAATAATGTTACATGGTATCCTTATTCATATCGAGCTCCTTAAGAATAGCTGATCTTAATAACACATCCTTGAGAAGTTTTTTTTTTAACGCCACAACACTTCTTCTGTCTTAATATTTAGATAGCAAAAAAAAAAAAAAAACCAAAAACAAAACAAAACAAAAAAACAAAACAAAACCAAAAAAACCCCACCAAATAACATTGTTTGTTTTAGAAAATTCTGGCTTTACATATATACTTTAAAATTGTAATCTTATCTGCCAACTCTTACTTCAGTATTCTTCCACTAAAATGTATCAATTGGGAGGTTTTAATGCTTAGGGAAAGATAGGAGAAAGAAAAAAATTTAGTGTTGTATTAATAATAGCATTCTCAGTTAATATGTTCATAGTAATTTAATTAATTTCCATGGAAATTACCATTCCACAGAGAAATCAGTCGTTGGTGCTACAGACATGGCTACCACTTCTGACTGCTTTTGGGCCTCCGGGGTTAGTAGACTCAATATTTCCATTGCTAAGCATATTATTTCAAAAGAAAAAGACATTCTCTTGTTCACCAAATGTGGAGGGAGAAATTACCATGTGCTAGGTATTATTCTAGGTTCTGGGTTTATATCAGTAAAAATGTTGATAAAATCTAGGGATTTTCCTTCTTAAGGAAACTCACTTTTTGGTGGTAAGGAAGAGGTGGGATAGTAGAGGTAGGGTAGTAGAAAATAAACACAATAAATAAGAATTTATAGTATCTGGGCAAGCGATAAATATTAGAGAAAATAAACGTAGTAGATTAAGGATGATTGGGACCTGCAGTGAGGAGGTGGGAGTTGTAGTTTAGATGGACTAGTCAAGGTAGTCTTCATTGAGGTTGTGATAATTGAGCAAAGAATTAAAGAGGTGAGGAAGCAAGTCTTCATCAGGGAGGAAGAGCATGCCGTATTGCAAAGGTAGGGGAGGAGGGGCTGTATGCATGGGGAGGAGGGGAGAAAGGAGGGAATGTGACTAGAGAGAGGTTGGATAGTGAGTTGTCCTGCCTTGCAGCATTGTGAGAATTTTTACTTTTTCTCTGGGAGAAACAGAAAGTCATTGGAGGATCTGACAGAGGAGTAACCTATGACTTAAATGTTTCACGGGATCTTTCAGGCTGCAGTGCTCAGAATAGGCTTTTGGGAGACAAGAGTCCAAGAAAGGTTAAGAGTTAGGAGGCTCTGGTTACTACCAAGGTGAGAAACAATGATGGCTGGATGAGATGACACCAAGTGGATGTGGGGCAGTGGTTGAATTCTTGGTATATATGGGAAGTTGAGTCAAAAGGGTACACAGATGAATTGGATTTCAAGTGTGAGAGAAAGAGATGAGTCAAGCATGGCTCCAGGGTTCTGGCCTGACTAGATAGATTTTCCATTTGCTGTGATGGGAAAAGTGGTTGGCAAAACAGCTTGGGAAGGGACAATATCAGAAATTTAGTTTTAGCCATTTTAAATTTGGAATGTTCCCAGAAATCTAAGTAAAGATGTCAATTATACTGTATGATATGTAAGTCCGGAGTTCAGGAGAGAAGTCTAGGTTGGAGATATAAATTTGGAGGTTGTTAACATAGAGATTGTATTTAAGGTCTGACCAGATTCTTTGGTAGCGGACTCTCCATGCCCATAAAAAAGGACACTTTCCAAAGTCCTGTGAAAGTTGAGCTTTTCTTCTCGGCCAATTTTGAGATTTCATAAAGGTTAGCCTTCTAAAAGGGACCTATTGAATGATGAACATTTTCTGCTGAAAAGTGACCTTAAAAGAAAAAAAAAGCCCTTTGATAGTGTAGGCACCTTCCCACCACAATTACAATGAAAAGGAATCATAGAATCCAGTGTTAATTTAGAGAGTTCAGAAAGCCAAGCAGGCACCAGCTTCCATCACCGGAAGTTCACTTAAATTTCTTGCAACTTTTTCATACTTCCGTATCTTTGTTGCTTGGGATTGTGTGCTGGACTGGCTTGCAGCCAAGAACGGAGTTCTCACAGATTAGGTGGTCAGAAGAGAAACGGGTCGTCTGGTAAATAGTCAAAACTACCACAGTTTTATAATGCATTTATTCATTTGTGCAGAAGGAGTGCTGAAATGCTACACTACAGGCTTGAAAGAGTTAGTTCTCTTCTCCGAAGATCCTAATGCAATCCTAAAGAATTTCCACATTGGGAGACTCTGGCTCAAAATAACAATCTACACAAGACTTTCTGAGTCAGAAAACTATTTAAAGAAGAGAGTGCTAAACAGTAATTCCAATAAATACTGGTAACTCTTTTGCATTTGAGCATACCACAATAGAAAGAGTGAAATAACTATCTTTAGAGCACACAACGAGATGGGAGCAGAGAAGGGCAAAGCCGCCATTTCTGCCTTTCAGCAGTGTGGTCAGGCCCTCGGTGACATGCCTGGAATGTTGACAACTGAATGACACTGGTTCTAACACTGTCAAGCTGACTTCCCCTGTGATTTACCTTGTTGGCACAGAGTCATGTAATATTATTACTCCTGAGAGAATGGCCACCATCGGAAGCCTTAGAAATACTGCTTGAGTTTTCAGTGTCCATCAAAAGGGAATGCCAATTTTTTAAAATGCATAGAACAAGACTTTTGCTAAGCTTAAACTTAACATAATTTTTCTTGGAGAAATTGTCCTTAAAACAGCCATGAAAATATTTCCTGTTATAGTGACTGCCCTCTCTCTCCGAGATTTGAAAATGCCAAACAGGACGATGAATATAAAACTTGAGCTCCAGCACCTGGCCTGGGTCAAGGGCCGGAGGCCGACAAGCTTCAGAAGTGAGGAGCAGATCCACTCACTGTGAAAATGGGGAGAGAAACCTGCTTCACGTTTTTAACCGTGCCCTGGCTTTCCTCCCCTCGCACTGCAAACTGAAATCCGTTTCTCTTCCCCTGTTCTGTTGGGCACCTCTTCTCTAGGGGGGTTTGATCCGAGGTAGGGGGGAGAACCTAGGTCATGGGAGATGGGAACCAAGAGAGCACTGGGCACAAATCCTGGCAACAGATTGCCCCCTTCCCACTCAGTTTTTAGCCATGCACACGTGTACTATTTGAGTACATATCACTGGTGAGCTGGGGATCTGTTCCTTCAGAGAGCACAATCTGGGACCAACTTTCCTCATTTACATAGAGTAGAGTAGAGGGAATACTAATTAAATCTGTATATCTGCTGCATACCCATCTATCTTAATAGTCTCTGCTTTCACCAGATAGTGCGGTGGAGAGGGTAAGGGTGTTGCTGAGTCAGGAGACTTTCGAGGTTTCTTCTGCCCAGTTCACAAAACTGGCTTTAAGGGTTCTGAGGCAGTGATTTCAGGTGACTTCTTTTATCATTATTTAAAATGGCTTGATCTGGAGGGGGGCACTTTTGTGCTTTGGGTCCCGTGTTAAAGTTGAAACTTCCTAACATCGATAGAATTATGTTTCCAAACCAACATCCTACGGAGGAGTTGTAGCAGAACAGAAGACATCAGCTTTATAGTCCCATTTCTCGAACGCTGTACCATTGCCTGGTTGTATTTGATTAAATTTGCCTTAATGGGCCACACAGGTGCCCCTCAGGTTCTCTCGGGTCACGTTAGAAATAGAACAGCCTTTGGAAACTGTCACCAAGTGAATAAAGGCTTGATTTGATATCCGAAAACCACTCATTTGCTCTCTCCAGACCTCACATAAGTTTGTTAAATCGGGAAAGCTCAGCAGGTGGTGTGTCTGAAATCTCTCTCTTTTTTTTTCCTTTTCTTTTTCTTTTGCACTTGATTCTTGCCGCTCTTGCCAAGACGTGATGCTTTGAAACTGACACAAAGACAACCGAGGCTGCTTGGTCAAATCTCCAGTCTCAAAAACAGAGGGCTGCTTCTCTTCAAGAGGGAGACGCTAGCCCTCGTGAGGCAGTAATTACTTTCTAAGTAGTCCGGCCTGGTCTCCGTGGAGGAGATTTTAGTTAAATGGCCCCGAAGTCTAAGCCTCCAGCTACTGAAGTACTCTTACCTACTTGTAGTACAAATGGGATCCTTCCTGAAGGAAAATGTGAAGTATTCTTCGAATCACAGATAGAATACACATTATTTGCACTCACCTCTTTGTAGAAAGAGAATCCACACTCCCCTTCCCACAGTGAGCACTCACTCGCATTCCTGTCTACAGCTTCTTCCTTCTGGGGAGCCTGGCCCAGGGTCACCTTCATTGCAAATCAGCGGGATCTGCCAGCCAAGGATGGTTCTGTCTCACAACTAGCTATTGGCTGGCTGAGGGCTCCCACACTCCAAGTTTGGGCTGTGGATGCTTATGGGTCTCCACACTTCTCAGCTGGGCCCTTTGCTTTCTGCTCACCCTCTTTGGCTGTATTCGTCAGTTTCCTCTTCCCGAGGCTGTCCCCAGTCTACCCCGTCTATGACTCCTAGCACAGTCCGTGACCTGCCTCCATGCTTTGGTCCGTGTTTTATTCAAATGAAAATTAAACCCAACCATTTTTAGGGAATCTTCAAGACTCTAGTGAAGGCTCTTCTGACTTACTGAATTCTGTCTCACTGGCAGTCTTCACACCTGAGGTCCATTTTTTTCAGCCAAGAACTCTGTCTCTTGTTCTCACCTGAATCCCTGAGGGCCCCATCAGAGCATTTATCCAACTGCTGCTCTGGGAAGCTGGGCGGGGCGTGATGCTGGTGACTTTCCCTCTTGTCCTTTCTTCAGGACACTGTACAGTGCCTGGCAATACAGTCTTCTTGACTTGAGGAAAACGTAGAAGACCCTTCTTGGTGCCTTAGGTATTTAATCAGAGGATCCAGGCAGAGGCTTTGGAAGAGGAGATGGGACCGAGACAGGAGCTCTTCAGCCAGACTGCATCTGAGCACTGGCCCAGGAGAGAAGTGGTTTGCAACCTCCATCTACTCTTTCCCCAGTCTGCTCTCCCCCAGGTCTGTTCTGTCGCTAAACACACTGCGGTGGATTGTCGCTGGAGCTGGAGTCAGGGATTAGAAAGGAGGAGAGAGGAAGGCAGGGAAATCTGGATAGGAGAAAGGGATATGCTTTTCTGAGGCAGCCACTCAGGATGTATGGAAGGTGGATTTGTGTCCATGGGGATCTACTCGCCGGGAGAGTGCTCTCATTCTACCCCAAGCGAGCCACTCTAGTCCCTCTGCTGGGGGCCTCCCCTAGCTCCTTCTTCACAAAGCTCTTCTGTGTGTGAGATTATCCCCACCTTTCTGGTCCTGCGTTCCCTTCAAAGACCCGTAATTACCCTAATCGAGGATAGCTCTGGGATATACACAACCTTTGACAACTGTCTCTTTTGGGAAAATTTCAGTATTCTCCAAGTATTAGCCTTCTTAGGCTTTCCGAGCCTGGGAACTTTCTTAATCCAATGCAAGCCAATGGGTGGTCCTTAACAGGCCCTCCCATTAGGTCTCACTGGGTTTCAGCAAATCTCGTGGGTGGGGCTAGAAGAAAGGACCGGGCATTTTTGAGGACTACCTCCTCTAGCTTGAACTTTTCACAGGAAAGAGAAAGAGCTCATTGATTGCTAAAGCTTGAAGTCACTTGGGCCTTTTTTTTTTTTTTTTTTTTTAATTCATTCAGTGGATGTATTTACTTAAAAAAAGAAAGAAAAAAACAAGCTACTACATGATTTGGCATTGCAAGGACTCATTTCGTGTTTATAATTGTTACATTGAAAAAAAAATTGAATGAACCTTTCAAAGTGAGTAATTTTTTATTTGAATTCTACATCCTTATGTATTATGTAACAATTAGTAATGATGTGATGGATAATTTTCTTTGGAACAGTTCCTGATTCCATTACTCAACTACTCGATCGACCAGTAATTATGAATCATATCTTTAATTAGCTGCTGCTCTTCAGAAACATATGAAAGCCAAGGGCATAAAGTAATTGGCATAAAAGTTTTCATAATTAATTTATCTGTCCGTGTAAGTAACCAGGGCTAGAGTCTGGGGATCATTTATAACTCCGGGAAGGCCAACCCTAAAACTCACTGTCGAAGGAGATTTATATTTGTGAATTATAAAAAGACAACAAGCCACAAAATTGCATTATCCCCCGACTCTAACAATACAGCCCATAATGTGCCGTTCAGAGATGAGCAAAAAGTTCCTATTGATCCAATTCATTTTCATCATATCCTCCAGTGAATCTTTCAAATCTCTCTTGCCTTTTCCTCATTCAACATTGTAACAGTAATCAAGCACATTAAGCAATTCATTAAACAACAGCCCCGCTGACCACAGGGAGCACTGCAGCTCACATTCATTAGGCAGCCAATAACTTTATTTAAGTAGCAAAGGGCTCCCGAGTAAAAACCCGCTCCTTTGTTTCTCCGCACGGAAACGCACATTTCCGCAAGGAGCAAGGCCCATGCCCTCTGTCCACAAGGTGCTTTCAAATGAGGATCTGTCTCCGCAGAAAGCAAAATTAGGGTAGGGTTGAGGTGTCCTGATTATGTTCTCTCCTTGCCAAAGAGGCAGTCCAAGACTTAGCTCACCGCCGAGCGTGGCTATGGGAGATTTATGTCTGGTCTGGAAACAGAATGTTCAAATATTGATATTTGGGTGCCAGATTTTCAGATCTGACTTTAAAAATGCTAAATGACGGTTGTGTGGCTTCAGAGAACCCTGGCTGGCTTTGTGTGGTAATAAAAGTGATGGATGCATTTTCTCTCTTGACAACAGAAAGAGAGCTGAACTGACAAAAGCAAGTAGCACAAATTGTTTCTTCAAAACGTAATTAGAGGCATCCTGGAAAAGCCCTCCACATCCTTCTGAGGTGTGTCGGGGGGGCATCCTGGGGAGGGAGTAGATGAGGAAGAAACTGGACAAGTGGAGCCAAGACGGTCCTCTGTAGGGAAAGGGCATCTTGCCAGCGCCCCTCGGGGTTTGGGCTTCTTGCACGGCTGTCCTTGAGCACTTTTCATTATCTGGAGAACTTTTTCTTTATGGAACAACTTGAAATGTTGTTATATAGGTTAAGTCGTCATAAATAACACCATCCGTGGTTAGAAGAAACTATTTTCAGAAAGGATTATTATTATTTTTTTCCTTGAGAGGACCAAAGGAAATCCCTTTTCACAAGGTATTATTTTATTGCCTGAAAAGTCTCTGGGGGAAACATGTAAGAGAGTTGCGTTTCTAAGACTTTCCTACTACCTCTAAAGAGTGGGCTCTGTGTCAGGATTAACCTTCGTTGGATAAGTTTTCCTCTTAATTCATGAAATGTGCTTTTCTTCTAAACCTTTTGTCTCATGGGTAAGGTGTTGGCATCATTCTTACAGCCTGTATCTATTGATTAAGCTACTGACATCGTGCCATCAGTAAATAAAATAAAATTGTCCTGGTTTTCGACTCTACTCTGCGGCACAGCTAATAAAAGCAGGCTGCAGAGCAGCCTGACGTCTGAGACCTTCTCCCCCACTGCCATAGTGGAGATCTGGGTTCAGAATGGGGCTAACCCCCATACCTGGGTCATCTCTGAGATCATTCTCTGAGCTTCTGAGAATGGTGATTATCTGCGAGGCGGGAAGCAGAGCAACACCCTGAGTTAGAGCAAAGGGAGGACTCAGACTCAGGGGAGCTGGGTGAGAGCAAATCACCAGAAGGATGCTTCCCATACGCAGTAAGGACCTAAAATGGTCACCTTTCAAGAAAGTGCTTTAAAAGAAGTTTAACAAATACAGTTTCTACTTCCCCGTGGACTTACAACAAAGTTAATTTTGTATCCTGAAAACATGGACTTCAAGTACCTTTCAAAACCTTGCAATCGGACCTTTTGGTCATAACAATCATATGCAGGATTTTAGGTTTCAAAGTGGAAAAATTGTTGTGTCTCCTTCGTGGGACTGCCAGGCCTGTGACGTTCAGGCGATGGCTGAGAGCAAAGGAGAAGAAAAAAAAATTAATTGTAGTGCATCACAGACAGTATTGCTGAGGACGTAGAAATCAGAGTGAAATGTGGCTCTGCCCTGAGATTTAAATCCCCTTTAACCATGAATTGTTGCGGTTGAATTCATCTTTAATGCCAATATGCTGAATATGGTCATATTCTCTCTCTGGGTGATCCCAGGGTGTTATGTTACTTTCTTGTCCTAATGTTTAGAAATATTGCAGATCTCCGCTCAGGAGTTCTACTTAATAAAAATGCATAGGGTTAGTCAAAATTCTTTTAAAAGAGTTACTTTTGAAAATTTATCTTAGGTGACATTTGGCCTTCTTACTGCTTAATAATAGGAAAGACTAACGTTGGACTGTGTAATAAGCATTCTACGTTCTAAGCACTGTGGTAACAGCTTTGTGTGTGTATCTCATTTAATCCTCTCAATAACACAGTGAAGCAAGTACTCCTATCTTTCCTGTTTTAAAGTTGATGAATCTAAGGGTTAGAGAATTTGTATGATTTAGCCAAGGCTGGAGCTGGCTAATTTTAGCCTCAGAGGGCCCGTTGTGCTTGTCTTTTCTCAGCTCTCATGTTCAGTGACTTCATCATGGTGCTCGCTTGAAACTGAACAAGGTGGGATCATTTACTCTAGGGAAATGGGCAAATATTATAGATGAGGGTCTCTCATACCCCAAAACCACTTATAAACAGACCATTTCCAAGATCACACAGTAAATAATAACAAATAACAGGGCCAGAATTTGAAACCAAGGTTGTCTGATTTTAGAGCCCATATTTTTTAGTGATATATTAAATCACCTCACTAAATTATCAATCAGTTTATGACATTTACTGGGCACCCCCCCCCACACACACACAAAGTACTGTATTTGATGCTTTGTAGTTAATATCGATTTTTTTTCTAAGTTGGGGAGACCAAACCCCAAACTGGGAACACACCTAGAGACATTGAGTTGGCCTATGCTCACATAGTCCGGATGGGTCAGTTGAGAAGGGAGACTGATAATCTCTTTAATAACCCTCAATTCCTTAATCATAGGTCCACAGAGGCACAAATGAGAAGGTTAATTTTCCAGAACTCTCCACCCAGATGTTGACAGGGTAGGAACATTATAAAGGGCTGGGTTGCTAGATATACTGCAATGGGAAATAATAAAATCAAAATAAGGCAACAGACATAGATTGGGCATCTCCTATGATCAGTGTCAGTGACTAGAGGGATAACGAAAAGGTTAAGAACTTATTTTGTTTGTGTTATAGCTATCATAGTATGTTTAAAAGAAACAATTTCAGATGAACAGATATGATGACTGAAATTCATTTCAAAATAATCTGAGGGGGAAGTTGGGGATAGATGGAAGGGCAAGTGGAGGAAAATCAGCCACAAATCCATAATTTGTAAAACTGGGTAATGGGTACTTGTGAGTTCATTTTACTACTCCCTTTTTTCGAATTGTTTGAAATGTTCTATAATAAAAAGTAAAGCAAAGAAATAAATTATTGGACCACAAAGATGCAATTTCATGCTGTAAGACCAAAGTACAAACTGCACCAAACTCATGTCAAGGCACATCTAAGTTGACAGATACTAAAATAGAGAAATGAATCTTAATGGGAAACTAAATAGACAATGGTCAATCTTGACTGACCCTATTCTGTAGCTAACGAGACTGACTAAAACAGTAATGAGGGACCAAAATAGGCGACTGTGAAATAGTTGTTCAATAGTTCTTTACGTCCAATAGAAGAACTTCAAATATCAAGGATTTTAATAGACATCTCCCCCACCTTTTTTTTGTTTGTTTGTTTTAAGTTATCGGTCAGGACTGTTGCAATTACCTTTCTTTCCTCACTTTAATTTTCAAGTTCAGCTTCCTTACTAAAACAGGAACAGTGACTTAGATGCACTAATACAATTGTTGGGGAGAGAAGATGTTTTCCTTTATCCTTCTAGATTCTTTGGTTGGTAAATTGATATAAAACAGATTAACAGGAGAAAAACAAATTTAATTATGTACTCACAGGAGCCCCATTAGGATATGAGACCCAAGGACAAATCAGGCAATTGAGGCCTCTATGCCTTCTTGAGCTAAGGAATGGGGTAGGACCTCGAGCTTCAAACAGGAGCGGGGTAATTCACAGGACTTTAAGGAGAGCAGATGTTTGATAATTAGATGCGTGCCCTACCATACAGAGAGGTCGTTCTGATAAAAATTTTCTCTGGTAATATCTCTTTTTCTGGGCCCTGTCCCCTATCTAAATTCTCTTAAGTACTTAAGAGAGAGGCGAAAGTTTCTCGTGAATCTTCTGGGTTTTGATTGCCTTCAGTTCAAAATAATCCAAATGCCAAAGTGGCATATTTTGGGCTCACATACTTCTGCCCCACCTTACACAACTTTTTCTAAACATCGAGCATTTATACAGCATCTTCTGTAGCTTTCTAAAGAAGATCACTGCCTGAACACATGATTCACTATTTTTTGTCATCCAAGTACAGACGTTTTAAAATGGTGAAATTGTAGCGGTATTTACCAGTCACTATATTTAATGATAAAACTTCAATGTCAACTTTTAAAGTAAACTCTTATGTAGTTTGAAATCTTTCCCCCTAATCATTACCGTTTTCATTATTGAGGAATCCTTCCTCTCCTCTTATATCCAATCCTTGATAGATTTTTTTTTTCTTTTAAACTCAAAATCTCATCTTAACTTGGACATAAAATGGTTCTCAGTCTTTGACAGCACTGAGTTTGTGGTTAGTTAGGGGTTAAGAGCCCAGACTCTTTTCTCTCCACATTGGCACTGACTTGTCTTGGGTTCAGCCACATACAAGTACCCCACTTAGATTGTTAAAATTCATTTTAAAAAGGTCTCAATTTTCAGCCCCACACCACCAGTCAGCTGAAGAAGTTTACGTTCTTTTTCCAGGTCCTTTGCTTTTCTCCATGAGGCAGACAATATCCTTCCCCTTTAGAGTATGGGGCTGACAAGGATGTTGCCACCACTTCAAAGAAGTATTTTCCTCCTTCTTCTTCTTGTTTTTAAAGACTTTCAGTCCAACTTCTCTCACTCATTAAACCCTCAGAGAAAGGAAAAAGTCATTTATCTTAGATCTGCAAACATTGTTTTCGTTAAGAGTCACTACTTATTTGCTGCTTTCTTTGAATCAGGCACTCTACTAGGTGTTTTAAATACATTAATATTTTAAAAAACACATGAATGTTCAGGGTTCAGTTATTACGTTCCTTTATAATATAAGGACCTGGGGATTAGAGATAGAGACGAAATCAGTTGTCCAACCAAGAGTACAGAAGTCGTAAATATTGGAAGCAGAATTTAAACTCAGTTTCCTCTAACTAGCCTGGGTTAGTTCCTGTTGTCACATGGATTGTCTAATTATAAGTTTTCAGTTGATTCTTTTTAGCAACAATTTTCAGTTCTGCCCTTGCTCAGTCAACATGAATTATATCCAAATAGCAGAGTTTATCTAACATGAATCAGAAAAAAAAAAATGCTTTCTTCACAGGCAGGGATTACTATTTTATAGTAGTCTTCAAATAGCAATTTTCTCTCACCATAGCACCCAGTTAATTGTCAGCATGGTACTTTAATATCTGTGAACAGTGGTGTTTCAGCCAAAGTATTAAAATAAGAAGCATCTTCTTATTGCTTACAGCACCATTGCTATCTTTAAGACATTTATAGGAGGGGAGCCTGGGTGGCTCAGTGGGTTAAAGCCTCTGCCTTCAGCTCAGGTCATGATCTCAGGGTCTTGGGATCAAGCCCCACATGGGGCTCTCTGCTCAGCAGGAAGCCTGCTTCCCCCCACTCCCGCCTGCCTTTCTGCCTACTTGTGATCTCTGTCAAATAAATAAAATCTTAACAAAAAAAAAAAAAAAAGACATTTATAGGTGCCTGGATAGCATATCACACTCTTCCTCCCCTCAGTGTTAAGTCCAGGAGATTAGTTTTCATTTTTTATTTCTGCTTTTATCTTAAAAGAAGCATTTAAAGACTAAGTGAATGTCACTAGAGAACAGGAATTGTTAGACGAACATTAAAGACACACGAAAGCCCTCATTTTCCTTACCTAGATGGTGAGATTGTCAGCATGAAGAATAAGAGTGGGAGGAGCGATGTGTGAAGTGTGAACAAAACAGACAATGGGTATTTTTACAAGGCTATGACCGAAAGAGCAGGGAGAGCAGTCTACCTGGTGTGAGAGCTTTGGGCATGAAACCGAGCAAGTTAGATGGCTTCAAGTAGACTCAAGTAGTCAAAGAAAAATTTTAAACCTGAAGCTTGTCAAAAGTAGTGAATTTTTATGGTCATTTAAGACTGTTTTTGGGTAAAAGAATTGAAGTGGAGAAGTCACTAGGAATAGAGATGGAGTAATAGAAATCCAACTATGGGAAACCCTCATTTGGAAGTCAGGTTTTAGTAGACAATATACCTCTCAGAGATACTTATAGAGGAATTTGGGGCCCACATGGCTGTTGGTGAAAGAGGGACATATATATGCTATCATTGAGTATTATGGTGATGATGATTCTAAGACTGAGTGGAAAGAAAGACATAGTGAAGGAGAAAGACCAGAGTTCAGTCTATGTGTTCCTAAGTTGGACAGGTTAAGAATTCCAGCCTTTGTATGGAAGACGTGAGAAGATATAACATTGAACAGCTAGGCAAAGGTGAATATTGAAAGGTAAATCTAGAAGACAGATGTGCAAGTCATCAAAAATAAAGCCGCTCAGATTAGTTTATAGCTTGCTTTGGGTTAAGATGGACTTTCTGTCCACAATGTCTCACAAGTGGCTGATATGCCAACATTTCTGTTGCATTCTAGAGAACATAAAATGCTTTGTGTTCCTTCTTTCAATGAGATTTGGGATTAAAGACCAATCAAACTGTCCGAGTAGAACAACTATGGTGATTTTTTATTAGAGATAGTGAGAAAATATGATAAAAAACATCTGGAATAAAACACGTTCTACTGATTAGATATATTCCCCTGGCTGCCATGTGCACAGAAAGACATGAATTACATGTGTATATAAAACTGTGAATATATCTTGGCATATCTCCTGGAAGAGATGCCAAGTTTTATGTATCTATCTATACATACAAACATATAGATACACATAGATACATACTGCGCGCAGAGTTGTGTTATATGGCGCTGAGACGTTTGTTTAGTCCATTAGACACTAACAAGCTATTGAATGAGTAAAATCAGAAGACAGTGCCAAGTGAACCTTATGTGTGTGTCTGCCATGCTGGATGTGCAGACCTGCCTCAAGGCAGGAAGATAGACTTCTGCTTCGTACCAAGCTGTGTACCCTGTGACACGCGATAAACATTTGTTAACTGACTGTCTAGATGACTTCTCACCGTTCCTTCCAGCTCAGCTGATATACAGCCGGGGTACATTTCAATGTTAGAGAATGCCCAAGTAGAGAGTAGAGAAGAGCTAATATATCCAAGTTGGTGCCTCAAGACATAAGGGAGCAAAAGTGTTATCCGCATACTACCCTCTCCTTCAAATTTCTGATACCGAATGACGTAAGACCCAGGCCCCTTTCCAGTTTAATTATTGGGAGCACCTGACGGACTCTGTCGTAAAATGATGGTCCCTGTAACTCAGCCTTGTGGCTGAGGAATTGAGAATAGTATTAGCATGTGTAAGTACACAGATTCTGTTTATCTAATGATCCTAAGAGCCAAGTTTGAGGCAAAGGCAAACAGTACTCAAAACAATCAAGAGAAGATAGGAATTCAGCCTTACATGTTCTTTCAAAATGAAAAAAAAGACTTTTTGTTGAGATCCAAAAGAATATTTTTTTTCCTTCTCTGTCATTTTTGAGGCTCTTTATTGATTCTCAAATTATTCAGGGATGTCTAATATTTTCCACATCTAGACTTTTTATTTCCTTTCACTACCTTATTTCTCCATTTTTAATTAGTCAATTGATTTTTAAGAGCTGCAAATGCCTTATAGGAAAACTTTGAATAGCATCCTCTTCAGAAGCAATTCTTTTTTGTGTGTCATTTATGTTTTACATTTCCAATGTATTCAACTTCTAAAATAATTTACATAAGGTACCACTAAAAATAACAGCATCTGGATTTCTGATTGCTTATTTCATCTTCAGTGATGATTCCTCCCAACCAAAGTTGTATGTTTCTCTTCCAGATACCTTAGGTAAATTTTGCTGTTGAGGAAATATTTATCCATAAATATTATTATTGGGGTATAGGTAAAGACTTTCTGTTTAACAATTTAACTCATTTTAATCCACTACTGGTCACTCTTAGAATATGATCAGGTAATTACAGATATACCAAGAATGATCATGAATTGATAAAGCTTCAATAACTATGTTTCTAGATATGTGATTTGTATTTGTATTTTTATTTAATTATTTATTTTAAAAAAGATTTTATTTATTTGACATAGAGAGAGAGATCACAAGTAGGCAGAGAGGCAGGCAGAGAGAGAGTGGGGGAAGCAGGTTCCCTGTCGAGCAGAGAGCCCGATGCAGGGCTCGATCCCAGGATGCTGGGATCATGACCTGAACCAAAGGCAGAGGCCTTAACCCACTGAGCCACACAGGTGACCCTTGATTTTTATTTTTCTTTTAAGTGGGAATATATGCTTATAGATGGCTAATATATTTGTAGTGTTCATACACACACAATGACATACACATATATAATAGTTCTAAAATTGATATATATAAAAATTAATTAAAAATATTGAACTAAACATATTTATTATGAGATTAGGTAACAAAAACCAATAAAATATTATAAAAAGTTTCTTTGTAGATGCTTTAAAAAACTTTGATACATTCCAGAATTCACTGAAAAGAAATAAAATTAAAAAAAAAAAAAAAAAGCTTTTATTTTATGTCCTTCAGATACATTCCTAGGTTTTTTTGGTTACTTCTTCTGTCCTGGACATCAATGGACTCTTGGCCCTTTAGGAAAGACCAAAACTTAAGAGTCTGAAATGATGTTTATATAGAGATTTTCTATTTAAGAAGTGTGATGCTGGCCAGGATCCCTAAGTCTTACTCCA